>NC_135804.1:85158051-85504904 GCF_964213995.1 Mustelus asterias | reverse complement strand
GAAGCCTTGCTCCCAACCATAAATTCTTTCTTTATTTTATCTATCACCCATTGCTCAAATTCACCACAACTCCTCACAGAAAATCATTCACGTGCATCATAAAGGTGTCTGCGAGTTTCTCCTTGTGATACCAATAGAACATTGCTGGATCTACCTTTAACTGAATATAACCTGTTTTCAACAGGATGAATCTAATGGAAAAATACCATACCTCTGATATATCATTCAATACATAATTACACTGATTTAATTCCAAGTTTCCCTTCTATATCACCAGGTTCTTTAGTTAATTTCATAAACACCTCCCTTTTGAAATTTCTCACCCTGCAAAAATGCAGTTTTTATATCTTTTGATTTACATTCTCAGGAATATGTTGCTAAAAAAAACAATTCTTAAAGCTCACTTTTCCTACAGCAGGAGAGTCCATTCTGACTTCTTGATCGCCAAGTCTTCCTTTCAAACCCTGAGCTTCTAGTCTAGCTATAACCTTATATGTGCCATCAGGAGGTACTCTTTCTGTGCATATCCACCTCTGATAAGGCAAGCTGTCCCCTGTCTAGCATTTCAGTATATATACCAAATTCTTTACAACTCCTTTTGTTTGACATCTGTTATCAAATAATCTTCTAATTTGTTAGTAGTCACTACAACTTCTCGATCATAAGGGCTTCTACTTCTAGTGGCATTCATAGCCTGTTCTATGGTCCTTGTTCTTTTTCAAGCTACGACCTCTACTTGCCCTCCTATCTCTTTCTGGGCTAATGTTACACAATCATGTAAAATCAGTGTACCTTTCTGCAAGTCTGTGATTTTTTTGTAGAGCTATGATCCCTTCCCAGGCTCCTTTCAGAACTCTCATGCATTTTCTGGCCTTCCACATCTTTACCTCATTTTGCCAATCCCTGGATCTTACCTCCTGTCCCTCATCTTGCACATTCAGCTAATGTTTGTGTTTGACAGTCACTTTTCCTGCTCTCCCTATAATGGTGAAATCCCCCCTTACACTGACCCCTACTGGCATATATGTCACTTCGGTGCCAACTTTAGGTAGTTGTCCTTTGGGATGAGTAGCCTCATCCTCCCCTACAGCATCACTTTCCTCATATTCAGACATTCCTTTATCTGCCATAATCTGCTCCTCATATTTGTCTGACATATGTGTATGTGAAGTCCATGGTGCCTCTTCACTCTCTATTCTCCGTCCAGATGCTGTAAATGTACAATCAGTGCCAATTAGGCTTGAGGAATGTTCCCTCATAGTTTGATTTACATGTTGCAAAATTACTCTTTTTCCACCATCGCTTTTAACTTTCCCCGGGCTTTTCTGTCCTCCTCTTTTGCAATATACCATGTCCCCTGGATTAAAATCTATTTCTGATGGCTTTATGCAGCATTGTAAGGCTCACCAAACTTTCTCTGAAACCTCAGTTGTAAGGAATTCCCTTCTCTCTGCTTGCGTGGGTATTCAAATGCTCAGAAAAAATGAATTAATCATAGTCCTTTCCAAGGGCCGGGGATTGATTCCACATGACCAAAGGTATTTTGGGATTTCTCCCATAAACTAACTGAGTGGAACTAACTGCAACCCCCAACTATTTGAAGTGGATTATTTGCATGGACTGCCCATGTCAAGGTAGATGTCAGTTTGCAGCTCAGTTCATCAGCTAAGATTTTGCAAAGCTTCTCATTCATCATTATGTGATTTCGTCCACAAATCCCATTACTAAAGGGACTGTCCACTGCTGGATTCATTCCTGCATTTCACACGTGCTTTTAAGTTCATTGATAGCATATCTGCCCCCCATTGTCATTAGGAATTTAGCCTCAGTACTCTCAGTCCAATTCCTATTCATTTTTCTATTATCCACAATTAACTTTCTGTCTTTACTATATGTTGCTGTTGACATACTGAATCAGGTATAGGTTGATCAGGAATCAGGCTATGCCTATGAACTGTAAGAGAAAAATGTCTTTGTTCTTTTCCCATATCTTTAAGTCCATTGCTGTAATTTGATAGTCTCTTGCTAAGGGGAGATTCACTATGGGCTGGGATGTTGTCCTCGAATATTTTCTACATATCTCCCATGTCTCACTAATCTCTTCTATAGGTTTAGTATGTTCATCATTCATTACCTTTACACCCTTTAGTAGGATGTTTAGCCTGTGACAAGATGGATGGACTAACTGCCAATGTACTTCCTTAAAAAATTGCATTTTTTTCTTTTAAACTCCTACCCACTGATGTCATCAACACTTCTTTAACATGGTCTTCTGAAATGTTAGGTCTTGTTAAGGGGATACAATATTGTCCCGATTGTATAAACTGTACATCTAAAGAAATAGTTGCCTTATCTTATTCCATATTTAATTTCATTGATGGCTTACTAATCTATGCTGATGAAATGCTTTTACCCTGGCTATTTTACATGGGATCACCACTTTCTTTAGTGAGTTTAATGTCTTATTATCACTGAACCTAAAGTCAGGAGATCTTTCATGTTCCTTAACCTTGCTTTGGTCTTTAGCATTTAGTGATGACTTCAGCTAGGCTAATGAGGTTGGCTTGCTGGAGTATGAACTACCTGATGAGTCCTTTCTGTGCCCGCTGGGCACTGCAGGGACTGGGGTGTACTATCAACCCTGATAATCACATTTTAATTTGATGTTTTAAGTTTCCTTTGTGCTTTGTTTTTTGGTTCAGGCGGTTCCCCCTCCTTTTAGGGAGCTGCCCTTTTTGAGTTGTCCCTAAGTTAATTTAATTTTATTTATTTGGTTGGTACACAAAAAGAGATACCTGATGAGTCCTAATTGATGGTTAAATCAGGGAGTCTCATGCTCCCTATTTAAAGCAGGTGTGTCAGACTCCCAGCCTGCATTCAGCAGGGAGCAACTGGAGAGCTGGCTGTGTACAGATGTATGGCGTAAATAAAGTAACTTGGTGATGGGACTTTCACCTCCATGGAGTTATTACAGTGGCGACGAGGAAAAAGGAGTGACCTGAAGGAACTTGTTGAACCACTGCACATATTGAGGATAAGCCATTGTTGAGAAAACATGCCGCTGTTTGGGAAATTGGACTCTTTTGACCCTGCAGTGGAGGACTGGGCCCAATATGTGGAAAGGATGAAGTATTTCTTCAGGGCAAACGACATAACCTCAGATGAGAAGCAAAGGGTTATCCTGCTGACTGCGTGTGGACCAGCAGCTTTTGCGATTATGCACAGTTTAACTTTCTTGGAGGCACTGGACACAAAGTCCTTCCAAAAGTTGTCAAACTTAGTTCAAGAATATTATGACCCTAAGCCCCCCCTGATCCTGTGGAGGTACCGTTTTTACTCCACATTTAGAGAAGCGGGGGAGTCAATCACCAGTTCCCTAACAAGGATGAAACATCTGGTGGAGACTTGCGAATTCGGGGAGACACTAAATGAGATGCTCCGAGACCGGTTGGTGTGCGGAATTAACGATATGACTATACAGAAACGCCTGTGGACGGAGGCCCAATTGGACTGTAAACAGACATTACAGCTGGCCTTGTTGTTAGAAAAAGCGGCAAGCGGAGCGCATGAGCTCCAACGTATCCCGATGGAGTTAGAGGCCAACACCAGGGAAACTGGGTTAGGGGACTACCACTACGGGGCAGGACACTACATAGCGGCCCTCTGGAAGGATTCGGATACGAGGGAGCCCAAGTCCGCCTGTAGAACCGCACCTAGACAAGGTCGGGTTAAGCCCAGAGTGACAGCAGTTCCTGTAGAGCCCCGCCCGACACGACATTGCTATGGTTGCCAGTGTCAGGATGCACAGAGGAAAAGCAAGTTTCCTAAACCAACATGGCCAAAAAGAACACGTAGGCCAAGGGATAGGAGAATGCACAACCTGGAAACTGCCCCTACCTCTGAGAAGGAACAGCTACTGTGCGTAGCGATGACAAAATCAAAACCCATCAACTTGTCAGTGAGACTGAATGGACATCCAATTTTAATGGAGGTCGACACAGGTGCAGCTGTATTGGTCATAGGGGAGACAGTGTTTAACAAGATACGCACTGGACTCCAACCCTTAGCCCTGACCAAAACTTCGGCAAGGCTGAGGATCTATACGGGGGAGCAACTGAAAGTGATGGGTACAACCCATGTGCCAGTTGCTTACGGGAAACAATTAGTTAGGCTCCCATTAATGGTAGTGGAAGGTTTGGGACCGAGCCTATTACGGTGAAATTGGCTAAAAGAGATCCAGCTAGATTGGACAAACATCTTGCAGCTGGAAAATGGTCGCCTGAGTGAGGCCCTGAGCAAATATCCAGAGGTTTTTCAGGAAGGCAGAGGGCCAATCAAAGGAGTCAAGGCAAAATTGCACGTCAACCCAGAGGCTGTTCCAAAGTTTTGCAAAGCCTGACCGGTACCATTTGCGTTAAAGGAAAAGGTTGATGCGGAAATCAAAAGATTACTGCACGAAGGAATAATAAAACCGGTCCAGTTCGCGGAATGGGCAGCACCCGTGGTTCCTATCTTAAAGTCGGGTGGCTTGGTGCGCCTTTGTGGCGATTTCAAACAGACGATAAATCGTTACTCTCAGCTAGACATATACCCAATTCCCAGGATTGAGGACTTGTACGTAAAATTGGCAGGAGGGCTCCTATTCACAAAACTGGACATGAGCCACACATACCTGGAACTACGGTTGGACGAGGATTCGCAAAAATTCACCACAATAACTATGCTGAAGGGCCTCTTCCAGTAGAAAAGATTGCCTTTCGGGGTTTCGTCAGCTTGTGCCATATTCCAAAGGACCATGAAGAGCATCCTACAGGGGTTAGCACAGGTTGCCATTTACCTAGACGATGTCCTCATTACGGATAAAACAAGGGCGGAACATCTGCAGAACCTGGAGGAAGTGCTCAGGAGATTCGCAGCAGCGGGAGTGCGCCTGAAAAGGGAGAAAAGCGTCTTTCTAGCACCGCAAGTAACCTACCTTGGGTACAAAGTGGATAAGTTGGGCCTACATCCTCTGGAGGATCAGGTGCGAGCAATAAAAGAAGTCTCGGCTCCCACAACCATCCAGGAGCTACAGTCGTTTTTCGGACTGGTAACATACTACGGGAAATTCATACAGAATAGGACCCTATTCTGGATCCCCTCCACCAGTTGCTAAAAAAGGGACAAACTTGGGAATGGTCGGCCCACCAGGACAGGGCCTTCAAGAAAATTAAACAGCAACTCTCATCCGAAAATGTTTTGGTACATTATGGCCCCAAGAAGGAATTGGTACACACCTGTGACATGTCCCCATATGGAGTGGGCGCAGTCCTGGCACACAGGTGGCAGAACGGACAAGAGTGGCCAATAGCGTATGCCTCCAGGACCCTGGCGATGGCAGAGTGAAGATATGCCCAGATTGAAAAGGAAGGACTGGCGGTAATCTTCGCTGTCAAAAAATTTCACCAGTATTTATAGTGACAAAAATTTACGATCGTAACAGATCATAAACCCTTGCTGGGCCTACTGAAGGAAGACAAAGCAGTGCCGCCGATAGCGTCAGCCCAGATCCACTGTTGGGCATTATTGCTGGTGGCATATCGGTATCGATTGGAGCACAGACCAGGGACTAGAGTGGCAAATGCTGATGCCTTAAGATGGCTACCGTTACCGGACACCCCACTATTGGTACCTAGAATGGAGGAGACGGTGATGATAAACTTTATGGATACCCTCCTGGTGGATGCACACAATATACGCCAGTAGACGCAGAAAGACCCTGTATTGGTGAAGGCAAAGCACCTGGTGCTAACAGGGCAGCTGGAAAGACCGGTCCATCCACAGTTCCACCCATACTGGAGCAGTAGGGAGCAGATCACAGTGGAAGATGGGAGACTGCTGTGGGGAGCACAGGTCATCGTCCCAAGGCAAGGCCATCAGGCCATACTGGCCGAACTACACCATGGGCGCCCTGGAGTATCAAAAATGAAGATGCTGACCAGGAGCTACGTCTGGTGGCCAGGACTGGATGCAGACATAGCGAAACTGGTACGGAAGTGCCAACAGGGGCAGAAGGCTCCACCGGCAGCCCCGCTGCACCCTGGGAATGGCCCGGCAGACCGTGGTCGCGACTCCATGTCGATTTTGCAGGCCTGTTTATGGGGTCCACGTTTCTGGTGAAAATAGATGCCCATTCCAAGTGGTTAGACGAGTATAAACTAAACTCAGCAAACACGACGGCAACCGTTGAGAAACTGCGCACCTCATTCGCAATGCACAGGATCCCAGAGGTATTAGTTTCCGATAATGGTTCAGTGTTCACCAGCCTACAGTTCACAAAATTTATGAAATCAAATGGGACCCGGCACATCAAGACGGCACTTTATCACCCGGCATCAAATGGGCTAGCGGAGAGAGCAGTCCAGACATTAAAGGCCGGGTTGAAAAAACAGCCAGTGGGCTCATTAGAGACGAAACTCTCAAGTTGGTTATTTGACTGTAGGACCACTCCACACGCCACCACGGGAACTGTGCCAGCAGAGTTACTGATGGGCAGATGGCCCCGCACCAGACGGAGTCTGTTGTTGCCAAACCTGGGAGGAAAGGTGGAAAGACACCAGGAAGCCCAATACAGGGGACATAACAACACTCGCCGAGAGAGGCACTTTGAAGCGGGGGAGAGTGTTTGGGTCAGAAATTATGCAAATAGACCCACCTGGGTAACCGGAACAGTTGAATCCAGGACCGGACTGGTATCCTACCGAGTACGCGTAGGGGAGGCAGTGGTAAGGAAACACCTGGACCAGGTCTGGGCCTCAAGCTCTCCACCTGTTCCAGAGCCGAGTCTGCCCTGCAGCCCTAGGGATGAGCAGAGTCCCCTCAACAAGCCAGTACCGCCTCCCCTGCACCCTTGATGGGGACCTCAGGGTCCAAAATGGACATGAGACGAAGCTGCAGCGATTCCCCTACCACCTGAAATGGATGAGGAATCAGACCTCCGGCGTTCACGGCAGAAAAGACGGTGCCCAACCGTTACACACCGCCGATATCAGAGGCCGAGTTGGAGGATCCTGACCGGGCGCTCAAGCGGAGGAAAAGACCCCTGAGGGAAGCAAACCAAAGGGATTCCTTGGACTTTGGCAGGGAGGAGTGTGATGACTTCAGCGAGGCTGGTGAGGTTGGCTTGCTAGAGTATGAACTACCTGATGAGCCCTAATTGATGGTTAAATCAGGGAGTCTCATGCTCCCTATTTAAAGCAGGTGTGTCAGACTCCCAGCCTGCATTCAGCAGGGAGCAACTGGAGAGCTGGCTGTGTACAGATGTATAGTGTAAATAAAGTAACTAGGTGGTGAGACTTTTGCTTCTGTGGAGTTATTACACATTTAGAGAATCCAGCTAAAACTTTAACAAATCCACTCCACGTACTGTGGGTGTGCACCCACTGTCTAACACGTCACACTGGGATAAACCCGCTGGTGAACAGTACAATTATTTCTGACTGATCAGTATCATTTTCCCCTTCCAATCCATCCTTCTCATGTGTCATTTCAAAAATCCTGTTATTCCATCATCGCATAACGATACTTCTCGTCACATCTGAGATACCAGTTTACTCTTCCTTGGTTATTCTTGGGTTTTGTTCTCCTGCCTTAGTTACCCAATTCCTGTCATCTGTTAGAGCTACCAGAAAGGTTTCTATCCTCATTTATTTTGTCTGTGTTTCTTCTTTCATTGTGATGCTTGTGCCCCATATCTCAAAATGCTGCCAGCATTGAATCCTCCATCTTTTGTGTTGTCACTTTAGGTCCCATTGGTGCCATGAATGTGGTTGGAAATGAATGATGCCCCGGAATTTCTTCTTAAAGCTTCAGACATCTGTTACAAAAGCGTATCTCTTTCTGAAAATCTAAATCCATTTAGGACTAGGACCCTAAGACTAGCACAATCCAAGCACTGAGTTGGGATCTTCAGATAGAATTTCTGCAATCTGGTATATAACCTGTCAAATTTCATGATATATTCTGATATGGAATGACTATCCATCTTTCTAAATTTGTCAAAGTCTGACCATGCCTCATAAACATCTCCAGATCATTTATCTTATATCATTTCTCCATAAGGTTTAAGAGCAGATTTTGCGTTCCCCTTGCCAATGCATCCTGCTGGATTCCTGTCCACCCTGACCTCTCTGCAACTTCACACGGGGCAGGTAAGACCTTGCTCGGCCCATCCACCTTGGCTCCAATTGGGGTCCTTAAGTAGCCAATTATTGACCACTCAATTCTCAGGCTGACAGCAGAGGTATGGGGATGCCTGAAAATAAAGTAGGTTCAGGCCTCAGGTGCGAAAGGGGTGGGTGAACTTCCATCTGAAACTTCTTATTAACATCCCCCATCCGCCGCAATCCTTAACGTCTGGTAACCACAGGAGCGCCTTCTTCCTCCACCCACCTCTCCACCATCCCCCTTTGTTCATACCCTCAGGCCTCCCCTACTTTCCCTGCCCTGAGATCCACAAAACTCATCTGCTCCTGCAATCCCAGTACTTTGGCACTGGGGACTGATTGCAGTGCCGGTCCTATCCACTGCAACTTCTGGTGCTGTGTGGATCAGAGAACTCTCAGTGAATCAGATCGGCCAGCCATTCTCTGAGCTGGGACATCTTCCCGAGTGAGGCGGAAGTCCTGCCTCCAGTTAATTCACACTGGAGTGTTATATGGCTGTGGGGCAGCTGGTGCCGGAGGAGCTATGTTTCCCACCAACCCTTCGGATGGTGGGAAAGGTAACCCCGCCATTCTAAAACTCTGGCCAAGAGTTTATCTAAACCTTTCTCAGTGTCCCATTGATACTTTGTACCAGATCCTGCTTCTGGTGGGAAGTGAGAATGCCAAGGCCATAACTTGCTTTTTATTTGGTAAGCACCTAGCCAATGTCTACATTGCCACTTCATTCTTCCACCAGTTATATGATTCAGCTTCACAGAGCAATGGTGGAAAATCATTCCCTAATATTTTACATTCAACCAGTCTTCTCAAAAGAAACTATAATAATAATCCTCTAACTAACACTGATTACAGTCTTCTGTCTGAAAAAGAGTTCTGCCAAGTTTCCAATCATCACCTTGAGGCAATTATTCCTTGTTACCATGTTACGAAAATCTAAGTCAGTTGGTGAAGACAAAACTAAGGCAGTGAGTCTTTCCTCGTAAAGAGAGTTTATTGATTTAATAGAGATTCAATATTCCTCCCCCTACCAGTGTCCCAGTTGTCCTCATTTATAGGTGTACGAATATCCATCACTTGTTAAACAATGTAATTGCCATTATTAAATTGTAACAATGTAATTGCCACTAAATCATAACAATGTGATTGCCATTTAATCGTAATAATTGCCATTAAATTGTAACAATGTAGGCCGCAATTCTCCCAAAAGTGCTGAATTGGTGGGAAAACCGTTCTAAATCCCAACTGTTCTGTCAGTTCAACTTCTCACCCGAATCTCCCTATTCTGTGCACTGTAGAGGTCCCAGTCGTGAATATCATTAAAAACCCAGGGGGCGGGGCCTATTCGTGCTGGAGTTTGACAGTTCTGGAATTCTGCACATGCACAGTGGCCCCAAACTGTCAGACTCCCCGTTTGCTGGCCAGCTCGATCGCTGGCTAGCCCAGGACCCCCGCAGTGCTGCCCCTCAAGCCCCCCCCCCCCTCCCACAGCCCGATCGCGGCCCCCAAACAATTCCCAGGCTAGCCCTGACCTCCCCCCCCCCCCCCCCAACCCGGTCCTGTCCCACCGTCTCACCATCCCAGAATGCACCGATATACAGCCCACCGTCCCCAGTAGTGGCCATCCCCGCAGACCTCCCCCCAGGGGTCAGACCCCCCCCCCAGCAGACCACCCAACCCTCCAGCCCACCCCAATCACTGCGCTCCCTCCATCCATCCCAGACTGATCCTGTCTGCAGAGTGGCAACAGGAACCCCACCCCCACCGATTGCCTCTCGGCCCTGCTCCCTTGGTACTGCCTGATGCCCGATGGGCAGTGTCAAGGTGCCCCCTGGGCATGGGCATTTTGCCCCTTGGGCAGTGCCAAGGGGCACAGGCTGGCACTGCCAGGGTGACCACCTCCCACCGCCCGACGCCCTGGGGGGGCCCCGATTGCCCCCCCCCCCCTTCATTCCGGTGGGGTCTCCCGCTAGTTCCCCAAATCGTTGGGAGCTAGTGTAATGCGTGCCAGAATGAAGTACTCCTGGCGGGGTGGGAGATTCAACCGAGATCTGAAAGTTCCTGATACTGATCTGATAAACATATTTAAAATACATTTTTAAAAAGCTTTAAATTACTTACCTGTCTTCCCGCCTGTTTCCAGGTCTGACCGGTGACTGTTCGCCGGCTCTGGGAGATGCGAATGCATTTCCGGCACATGCGCAAATCCCGGAACAAGGCCGACGAAGCGCATCTCCCACCGCGACCGGCCAGAAAAGTTGTGGGTCGCGATGGGAGAATTGCGGCCAATGTAACTGCCACTAAATTGTAATGGTGTAATTGCCAATAATGTTGACAACTGGTAAAGAACTGACACTGTGCTGTGGTGACACCGAGACTGGGAAAACATCACTGACACTGACACCGGTGCTGCGATAACATCAAAAACATGGCTATTTCAATACTGACACTGCATTAACACCCACACTGCAATAACTGCGGCAGTACAAGAACCCCAACCCTGCGATAACACAGAAACTGCAGTGTTACTGACACTGTGACAACTCCGACATTGCTGTAACACTGGGTCAACATTGACACTGTGAAAGCACAGATACTCTACTAATATTGACACTGCATTAATTCCATCACTGCAACAAGATCTACACTGCAATTAAACTGACGCTGTGACAACACACAGTGATGAGACCGAAACCGGGATTGCAGAAAACCTAGGAAAACACCAACTCTTCCATTACACAAATACTGGGGAACAGCGATACTATCCCAAGAGTTTGGTCTTTGTGGTGAACCATAGATGGTTACCACTATGGGTACTTGTACATATGTTACTCTTGTTACTGTTGGGGTTAGGGTTTGGGTGTTCCACCTGTTATTATTGTTTCTGTGGTACACTCCGTTCGGCTCCGCCTTCTTACAGGAGTATAAAGGTCACTGCTACTCCCTAGTAGCCCTTAGTCTGGGATAGTATTGTTAAGTAGTGTGCTCCAATCTTGTTGTGAATAAAAGCCTTTATTCCCGGGTACGTCCTAGCCTCCCGTGTGAATCAATCACGCATCAGTCTTTACCTGGGTGAGTCAAAATGATCAGTCAGTGGGGTCCATCAGCACAGAGCACAATCTGAATTGGGATGTAGGCGGTGATAATATGTACAGCAGGGCATGCATTTCAGTCATCCATTCACTCTTCAAATGTCAGATTATTGATTAAACCTGTGAACATTGCTAATGGGAAGTCGATGCATTTCAGCAAGAACTATTGTGTGGTTTTTCACAGGCTGACTCATTTTCTTATGAAATAATTAATTGATATCTGGGGTATATCCTGCCCCAGTGAACAGTACAGTCAGGTCCTGAGCTTCCCATTAATTGACCCTTTGAAAGAAGGAAACCTTTCAGAAGAAGGAAAGGTGCTTCAGCAGATTGCTCCACTCACTGACACAGTTGGAAACGGGAAAAATCCCGATTGATCTATAATTTCTAGTTGCAAGATATCATTTCCACCCCAACAATTAGCACCGAGGAATAATTTTCATTTTGTGTATTAGCAAATATGATACATATTAACCATTATAATCCGCCAATTAAATCCAAACCAGGTGGCAGAGTGGTTACACACCTGTTACCAGGATGGTCCTCTGAACCTACAAATCTTTCCGATGAGCAGGAGAAACCCTGGGCTAAAAATTAGTTTACCCCAATCTTTTAGATGAAGGAATTTCAACCCGCGAGCTATGAGGTCCTGTTCAGATCAAGACGGGAAACATGGGGATGTGCCCCCCTGGCACCCACCCCCCCTCCCCTGCGTGTCTGCATGGTTAAGGAACCAGCTAAGTGGAACCTGCCCTGCTTCCTTTACCGCCGTTGGCTGCCTCTGCTCTCAGCCTCTTACTGTACTCCTCATACACCTATGACTGTGTGGCCAAATTCTCCTCCAACTCCATTTTCAAATTTGCTGATGTCACTGCCGCAGTGGGTCGGATCTCAAACAAGGATGAGATGGAATACAGGAAAGAGAGAGAATCTGGTGAAATGATGTGACAACGATAATCTCTCCCTCAATCTCTCCCTCAGGGGAGGATATGCCCCCGTCAATGTTAACAGAGATGAAGCAGAGATGGTTGAGAGCTTCAAGTTTTTAAGTGTCCAAATCACCACACCGACACTATAGTTAAGAAAGCCCACCAATGTGTCTACTTTCTCAGAAGATTAAGGAAATTTAGCATGTCCACTACTACTCTCACCAATTTTTACAGATGCACCATAGAAAGCATTCTTTCTGATTGTATCACAGCTTGGTATGGCTCCTGCTCTGATCAAGACTGCAAGAAACTACAAAGAGTTGTGAACATAGCCCAGTCCATCACTCAAGCCAGCCTCCCATCCATTGACTCCGGCTTCTGTACCTTCTCCTGTTAACATGGGACATGGACATTCACGCAGATATAGTTAATGGCACCCTGCACCTTTGGGAAGTATGTTAAGCCAACAGATCCCGGTGGTCTTTCACCTTACTCTTGCCTGCTGTGGGAGGAGAGGGTGAACCCATGTTTGATGTACTTGCCTTCCATCACTTTCCGGGTGCTTGGACTAACTCAACAATGTGATATATTGGTGATATCTCTCACTGCTGCCTGAAAGGATCTAAAGGCATAAAAGTGAGGGTAGTGATGACCATCACAGCCATTTGGAGAGTCACCCTCACTTCAGTATAAGGTTGAACAAGGTGGCATGATGTGAGCATCGTCTCAGGCATTGCTCCTGGCATGTCGGAGTGGTGCTCCTGAAATATCCATGATGGTTATGATGGGGAGGCCTCTTCCTCCTCCTTTCTTGCAGAGCTTCTCCTCTCCACTGTTATGACCCAGGCCAACCGAGACCCTAAGTTTTACATTTGGGTTTGGCATGGGTGAGCATGAGGTGTTTCACTCCAGGTATGATTCAAGTGACCCGCTAGGAAGATTTTATCAAACAAAGTTTATTTAAGAACACAGTTAAAATATAAGAAGAAATTAGCATAACTTTTACCAATTACAAGATGTAAACACAGCACAGTATACTCCTAACAGCTAACTATCACTGTTGTTCCAAGTTAAACACCATCCCACAGACACACACTCCTCTTCAGACTTGGCACAGAAACAAGTATGCTCACATGATGCTGGATTTTCAGCTTTCAAAACACCTGCTGTGAATTGGTCCTTTGAATGTTGGATTAAATCTTGAGGCTCCCCAGTCCTGGAAAATTCTGCAAGCCTCTGGAAAGAAAGAGAGAGAGATACTGCCTTCTTCCATCAGCTTCTAGCAGCAACTGAGAAAATGAAACTAAAAATTGGACTTTTCTATGGAAAAGAAACTGTCCCCAGGCATATCACCTGACCTGTCAATCATCCCCAAATGAAGCTCCACTCAGCAATCCCCAAAGGATCATTAAAACGCAGAACACTGCATTAGTCCAGATTAAAATCACCATGATGTCCATTATATTGCTTCAGTAGCAATTAGAGGACACCGGTTACAGACAACACAATACCGACAAAATCTTGCGAAGGAACATGATTAAAATAAATTTCTTTCATGTACGGTATCATCACATCACCTCCATCATCTCCTGGTCAGCTGCCCAGCTAAGACGTAGCTTAACAAATGTCTCTCTTCTCTGCCTGGATCCAGTGTCCTCCTCTCCTTCACTGCAGGTTACTGCAGTGCTTCCACCAATTCAGCCTGAGCAAAAGTAAGTCAAAAGCACCTCCCTTGCAATGCTTCAAGTGGCCATTTAAATAGCATCAGAAGCGGGCCCACCTTGCCTTTCTATGGTTGCATTTTCAAGAGCGGCATACACATCTGCAGCCAAGACTAAATTTGGAATTCTGGCTTCTCAGCAGCCACTTAGGTTGTAGAGTGTATCAATGTCCATGCAGGTGATACACCCATGGGCACACTTCTCCTCAGCCCAGCTGTGTGGAAACTGCACTGCTTCAGTCTCCCTAAACCTCTGTAGCATCACTAAAGGGAGCAAAGAGATCTCTTTGCATCTCTATGCAAATAGATTTCTAGCCTTTCCTTTCCATGTAGGGTAGGATACAGTACTGAAGTTAAACATTGAAGCAGAGACTATGTCAATCTTAAGAATGGATTAAATGGGGGTGGGGAGGTGGTTAAGGAAAGGGAACTTGAAGGGCCCATGTATCAGTTGGATTGTGCACAGCAAGATCCCACAAGCAGCAATGTGATAATGACCTGATGATCCATTTTAATGATATTGCCTTGAGGGCTACATTTTGGCCAGCACATTTGGGAGAACACTCTTACTCTTCTTTGAAATGTGTGCCATGGGATCTTTTATGTCCACTTGAGGGACCAGATGGACCTCTGTTTAATGTCTCATACAAAAAAAAAATCCTGCACCTTCAACAGTGTGGCACTCTCTCGTAACTGCACGGACATGGCAGCTAAGAGTTGTTCGCTCAAGTCTGAGACCCACACCACTTTGAGCCAAGGTGAGAATGCTCCTGACATAACCACAGCCAACACTTAAATAAATTCTGGCTACTTACTTGAATTGCACTAAAATATTCCCTGCTTTTCTAGACTTGAGAGAGCATTGCAAAGGGTTCTTCAACTTTTCCGGGAAGGCAAAGGCAGTCCTTTCGGGAGTGACGTTCGGGAACACTTCCACACATGAACGGATGGTGGGAATTTGGAACTCTCTTCGCAAACAGCAGTTGATGTCAGATCAATTGTTAAATTTAAGTCTGAGATTGATTGATGTTTTGTTAACTAAAGGTATTCGGGGTAAGAGGGAAAGGAAGCTAGATGGAGATCTACCAAAATCTCATTGCATGGTAGAACAGTCTTGAGGATAAAATATGCTATTCCTGTTACTTTGCATCATATTCTTAAGAAGAAGCTCAAGTTGACCGGCAGACACTGAAAACAGGTTTGCAGGTTAACAAGATTTTACAGTAACTGCAATCCAGTATTGATAATGTCAATTGTAATGATAAGGGAAAGTCATGGGTATCCTCATTTGGTTCAATTAAATGTATGTGAATGTATCTTTCAGAATTATTACCTGCTCTATGAGTATGAAACGATACGTGGAGGCTAATATCTCGCAGAAGTCTCACACTACAATCAAGTACTTCATGAAGATGTGGAGCAGTGTGAGTGAGACCCTCATCTTTATTTTCCTCGGTGTTTCCACTGTTGGAGACAAACACGAATGGAGCTGGCCCTATGTATGTTTCACAATGATATTTTGCCTTGTCTGGAGAGCAGTTGGTAATTAGAATTTATTTTCTCTCTCTCTCTTTCTTCAATAACTTACTCACCCTTCTCCCACAACCGTCCCTCCCCCCCACCCCATCACACCCACACATATTCCCCATACGGTTCCCCAGTCAAAAATGGCACATTGATGCCTGAGCAATGACCTGGGAGGCACAGTAGTACACAGTAAGGTGGCATTGTCTCACAGTGGTTAACACTGCTACCTCACAGCACCAGGGACTCGGGTTCGAATCCGGCATTGGGTGACTCTCTGTGTGGAATTTGTACATTCTCCCCTTGTGGGTTTCCTCCCACAATCCAAAGATGTGCAGGTTAGGTAGATTGGCCATGCTAAATTGCCCCTTAGTATCCCAAGATGTGTGGGTTAGATGGATTAGCCATGGTAAATGTGTGGGGTTACAGGGATAGGGCAGGGGAGAGTGCTGTCAGAGAGTCAGTGCAGACTCAATGGCCGAATGGCCTCCTTCTGCACTGTAGGGATTCTATCACATGAGACACATCTGTGGTGACCATTAACAGGTAGAAAAGATAAAGTTAGTAATGCTAGTTAGACTTATTCTTCGTGGTCTCATCACATGACCACTCATAGCTGTCACGTGGCTTTCTTTCTCCATCGCCAAGATCTTTTTATAACTAATATGACAAAGTGGTCAAGCAAAATGACATTTTAATTCCTCACTATTTTCTCCTCGCTGCAATGTTCACTGCAGTAGTGGGCCTATCATCTCTGGGAGAATGAAAGGTGTTTACATTGAAGCATAGTAGACTCTAAAGGGGATTGATAGGGTGGATGCTGAGAGAGATTGGCCCTGGTTTTACCAGCATGGCCTCCCCGAAAACAGGGTGGGCGAGACTTGCAGAACGGCATTCCTCGGGCGCGATCTTACAAGCCTTGGGCAGCTTGTTTCTGATGGTCAGGGAATCTATAACATGTGGCCCCAGTCACAGGATAAGGGGCCGATCATTTCGGGAAATTACTTCACTCAAAGGGCCTGATTTTACCAAAACTTTGCGCCCGTTTTCGGGCATGAAATCACGGTAAAGTTGGGCGTCGGGCCTATACCACGATCTGCACCCGAATCCGAGCAGATCACGCCTTTACCGACACCCAATTCGGGCACCGGTCCGGCCCATGCCCGAATCGGGCGGCCCAACCATTTAAATGCATTTGCATGCATTTAAATTGACTTAATGAACCGCGCGCCCAACTCTACCGCCAAATCCCACTTTACCGTCTTCTGGCCCGATCCGCGTCTGCGCTGTTACCGACCTGCAAAATAAAAATCTGAAGTCGCTGCTGCAGCCTCTGAAGAGCGGGGTCAGAGACTGCAACGGCTCTCTGACCCAGGTCATCCTCTGGTCGAGACGGGAGGCGGGGTGTGAGGAGGAGAGGGGGTGTGACATCTCATCCTCTTGGGGGGTGGGGGTGGGAGGGGAGGGGGTGTGATGTCTCATCCCCTGGGGGGGTTGGGAGGAGGAGAGGGGGTGTGACGTCTCATCCCCTGGGGGTGGGGGTTGGAAGGGGAGGGGGTGTGATGTCTCATCCTCTGGTCGGGGGGGGGAGGTCGGCTGCCAGTCTGAGGCCGATCCCTCCTGGCACCATCACTGGTTCACTACCAGCCACAGATTACTCTTCCCTGCAGGGGCAAGAGAGCGGGAGAGATGGCTGTGGCTGGTAGTGATGGTGTATCCCTTTACACTGTGGAATCGGCAGGTTCTGCTTCATCTTCTTAGCGAGGAATCGCTTCATCCTGAAGGTTTCGTGCGATGGCATGGCCACACGTCCACTCCGGCAGGAGGCATCGGCCGCAGACAGGCAGTCGACACCCCCCCCCCCCCCCCTCCCGACCAGAGGATGAGACGTCACACCCCCTCCCCTCCCACCCACCATCCCCCCCAGGGGATGATCGGTCACACCCCCTCCCCTCCCCAGGGTATGATCTGTCACACCCCCTCCCCTCCCACCCCCCCAGGGGATGATACGTCACACCCCCTCTCCACCCACCCCCCCGCAAGGGATGATCGGTCACACCCCCTCCCCTCCCACCAACCCCCCGACCAGAGGATGAGCGTCAGAGAGCCGCTCTTTCTGCTTTTTTTCTTGAGCCCGGGCGTGCTCTGTCAAATTTTTTTTGAACTGTGCATGCGCAGTTCAGAGCTCCGATCGGTCCGCCAGCGCTAAGCCCTGGCCACAGCGTGGATCGGGCCAGAACCGGCAAAATGCGTATGGGCGCGCTGCAAAGAGGATTCCAGGCGCGGATCTATTTGACGCCCAGATTCGGCACTTAGGCTCAAAATGGTAAAATTCCCCCCAAAGTGTTGTGAATCTTTGGGATTTTCTGCCCCAGAGTGTTGTGGATGCCCCATCGTTGAATACATTTAAGGCTGGGACAGACAGATTTTTAGTCTCTGAGGAAATGAAGGGATATCAGGAGGAGGTGGGTAAGTGGACTTGAAGGCCCAGATCAGCCATCATCATACTGAATAATAGAGCAATTGTGACAGACCATGTGGTCAATTCCTGCTCCTATTTCTTTTGTTTTTGTTCAGGAAATTAATCTTTAATAAGAGGGCAGAAAGGAGATAAGAAAGCCTCTGATTTTACATGTCTCTCCATGAGGGAAAACACCTCACTTCTCATAGTATTGACCAGATTGGAATCTTACCATGTGGAAAATCATGGGAATGGATCCCATATCCCTCTAGTTTGTAGCAACTGGGGCACCGGAATACTCTCGCAACATGATGCTCACCGCGGAACTGAATCAAGTTCAATTTCAAGTCATTATAGTTATACTCTGGAAATTGAAATCCTAAGCTAACTGATATGAACTAACCAATACTTTCTTTTATAAAATATCTGTATTCTAACAGCTATTTGTAGGAGAATCAAGAAGGTATAATGGCTGAGAAGTTTAATATCTGCTGAAGGGAAAAAAAACAGTATACATCACAGGATAAATTTCATGAGGCATTCTTGGGAGGTTGGGATGGCGGCTGGTGGAGCAAATGATCTCTTCCCATGTCCAATATTTCTGTCAAGCAAGAGATTGTGAGAGTGCAGCAAAATTTTAAATTGACTCACAAAGGATAATGGGTGAGATTCTCTGATCTTTTCCATGGTGGGACCCATTGTGAGCGAAAACAGAAAATTTGACATTCCAGCCAAAACTCCATTCACTTTCTGCGTCACCAGAAAATTCCAACCGCGAACAAGGACAGAAGATTTTGGCCAGTGTGTGAAACAGACCTGATTTCATATTGTGCTGAGATTTACCTTTATCTTAACATGATATTGAGATGGAGTTTAGGAATAGTTTGTTCGGTAGATGTTATCTCCTGACTCTGCCAAGTCTGTCCACCATTTACAAGGCACAAGTCAGAGTGTGATTCACTTGTCTGGATGAGTACTGCTTCAACAACACTGGAGAAGCGAGTCACCATCCAGGACAATGCAGCCCGCTTGACTGGCATCCTAACCGCCACCTTCAACATTCACTCCCTCCACTACTGACACACAGGAAGTGTACACAGTGAGTACCATCTATAAGATGTGCTTCAGAAACTCTGTCAAGCCTTCTTCAACAGCACCTTCCAAACCCATCATTTCTAGCACATAGAAGGACAAGGGCAGCAGGTGAATGGGAACACCACCACTTGCAAGTTCTCCTCCAAGCCATGCTCCAGCCTGAACTATATTGCCGTTCCCTCACCGTCACTGGGTCAAAAACCTGGAACTCCTTCCCTAACAGCACAGTGGATGTACCTACATCACATGGACTGCAGCAGTTCAAGAAGGTGGCTCACCACCACCTTCTCCAGAGCAATTAAGGTTGGGAATAAATGCGGGCCTAGCCAGAGAGGAATTAGCCTTTTAGAAAACCCGCCCAATTTTCATACCACGGAAGGTCTTCCTTGTTATTCAATCCTCTGGCACTGGAAATTAGTTCCAGTTGGTTCTTCTCTACATTTGGTTCTTGGTTCTTCCCTACATTTTCCATGTGATTTAAATGTGGTCCACATTTTTTGGCCATCAAAATGAACACAATGGGGACGATTCTCACACATCCTATGAAAGAATATATTTTCAAAAATGTAATTTGTCAGTTGCAATGCTTTCTCTAATGTCAAAATTAATTTAAAGAAGATTTCACATTGAGAAAACTCAATTTTCAAGAAGCAGATAACAAGAGCCTGTTCCTGAGAAGATAACTGAACTATATTTCAGGGTTGTGAGAAAGCAAATGAAATTTCATTTTCTCAATTTTATCATCCTCAGATTTTCCAGCAGCTACCAATGTCTAGTAACAGATTTTCTTCTTGATTTCCTTTTTGTTCTCAGGTGTCATTTTCCTGACATTTATCGTGAATAAGTTCCGTGTGAATGTCGTAACAACAAAAGATCAGTTCATCATAGCCTATGGCGGATTGCGAGGGGCAATCTGTTTCTCCCTGGTTTTCTTGCTTCCAAATTTCCCCCAGAAGAAATTGTTCACAACAGCCACTATAGTGGTCATCTTTTTTACAGTCTTTGTTCAGGTAAGCAGGGATTTGTCCAATTACAGTTTGCTACCAATAATAAGTTCCTCATACTGCCTTAACTTTAAAAGTATTTCTGACCCCCTTCTATTGTAATATCTTGTGAGTCATGGTCAAAGTGCCTCAAAAGTGGATGCCATTCTCAATTGCTGAGTCTGTATATATCCTGCGTTCAGGATATATAGATGTAGAGCGGATGCTTCCACAGGTGGGGCTTTCTAGGACAAGAGGTCATAGTCTTAGGATAAGGGGTAGCAAATTTAAAAGAGTTGAGGAGAAACTATTTCTCCCAAAGGGTTGTGAATCTGTGGAATTCACCACCCCAAAGTGCGGTGGGTGCTGGGAGAATGAGTAAATTTAAGGAGGAGTTAGACAGATTTTTAATTGGTAATGGGTTGAACGGTTATGGGGAGAAGGCAGGAAAATGGGGATGAGGAGCATATCAGCCATGATCGAATGGTGGAGTGGACCCGGTGGGCCAAATGGCCTGATTCTTCTCCTGTATTTTATGAACTTCAAGCATCTGCATTAAACCTTCATTGCTCCCTGGGCCAATCCATTCTTGTAACCCTCAACTCGTGCATAAGAATGATGAAAATTTCCCCCACTGTTCCAGCAATCACAACCTTACTGCAAATGAGACCATGTACTTAGGAAGGAAATTAAAACTTTGTTATTTGCAACTGAATCTTTCTAGTTAAGATTTCCACTTCTTACTCTCTCCAGAAGTCAATTCAAAGTACTGACTATCCTTTACATTAAGTGATTCTTCCTGGCATCAGCACTCATTTATTTGCCATTAGATTGAAAACATGCTTCCTAACTCTACTTATTGATCCATATATGCTGTCTTACATCTTCTAGACAGTTTCTCATTCAGTTGCGTCCTCACCTTGTCTGGCCAAGTCTAATCCAGATCACAAGTTCAAGGGAACAAAATAACTTTTTTGAGTTGCATCTTTCTATGCCCTCAGAATGTCCTCTAGGCCGGTCCGACCAATGGATGAACTTTCAAATGCAGTCACTAATGTCATGTGAGTATAAAAACCACAAGAGTGGATTCTGGTCTCCACCAGGGCAGTAATCTGGCAGAGTGGAACCAGCCTTTTAGAAAACCTGCCAATTTTCACATCACAGAAGGCCTTCCCTTATTATTCAACCTCTATAGTACTGAGATCAGCCTTTGGTTCTTCTCTCCACTTTCCATGTGATTTAAACATTGTCCACACTTGTTGGCAAGCCAGATGAACACAATGGGGGCGATTCTCCCAGTCCGCTGGGCATCACGGCCTCTGTGCATCTCCGGCACTAAGTTTTTTCACGTAATCAGCTCCTCGCCAGAAAATGGTGCAGAGCTAATTACAATATGGAAATCTTCATTTCCATATGATTAGCAAGCCTGGAACTGAAGTCTTCGGGCCTGCTAGTGTCTCCCAACTCCACCCCTCCCTCCCTGCCGGGACTGTTTCTCTCCAGCGGAGTTTACAACTGCTCCCCGCTAATGGGGAACAGGCGTCCTGACCCCGCTAGAGGGAAGAGAGGCCATTGAGGCCCCCCCGGGAGGTCGGATTAAGAGGGGGGGCAGTGCCAGTCTGGCACCCTGGCACTACCCAAGGGAAAAACTGGCAATGGGTATCAGGCAGTGCCAAGGGGGTCAGGCACCTGCTGCCACTCTGCAATCGGGATTGGTGGGGGAGGGAAGAGGGTGATCGGGGCTGGTCCGGGGGTGGGGGGCGGGTGGGAGGAGACAAATAGGGGCTGGCCTGGAGAGGTCTGGGAGGCTAGCGATCAGGGGGTGGGGGGCGAGCGGAAGGACATCAATGGGGGGTTGTGGGACTGGCCAGCAATGGGAGGGCCACTACATATGCGCCAACCTCCATGCTGACAGATCATTGCATATGCAGTGACCTGCTCAGCACTATGCTGCCGGCCTTTCCAGCGGGAATAAGCCCCGCCCACAGATTTCCAGAGTGAATCACGCTGAAGCACTCTGCAGTGCTTAGAGTGTCAGAGATTCATTCTGGAAATCATGTTAAAATAACTGGCGGGATTTACTCCCATTTTCCTACAGGTTGGGAACTTAAAATGTTTTTGGGAGAATCCCGGCCAATAGTTCTGTCTGAAGTCATCAAAACTATAAACAATTTTCATAAATTAAACAAGGAGAAATGATCTGCCCTTGTTCAAATACCTGGACAATTGGGGCTCATTTTGGGGTAGGTGGGACCTCTACAAACGGGATGGTCTACACCTGAACCAGAGGGGTACCAATATCCTGGGGGAAATTTGCTAATGCTCTTCGGGAGGGTTTAAACTAATTCAGCAGGGGGATGGGAACCTGAATTGTAGATCCAGTGTACAGGAGGTTGAGAGTAGTGAGGTCATGGATAAGGTTTCAGCGTCGCAGGAGTGTACTGGCAGGCAGGAAGGGGGTTTGAAGTGTGTATACTTCAACGCCAGGAGCATCCGGAATAAGGTGAGTGAACTTGCAGCATGGGTTGGTACCTGGGACTTCGATGTTGTGGCCATCTCGGAGACATGGATAGAGCAGGGACAGGAATGGTTGTTGCAGGTTCCAGGGTTTAGATGTTTCAGTAAGAGCAGGGAAGGTGGTAAAAGAGGTGGAGGTGTGGCATTGTTAGTCAAGGACAGTATTACGATGGCAGAAAGGACGTTTGATGAGGACTCGTCTACTGCGCTAGTATGGGCTGAGGTTAGAAACAGGAAAGGAGAGGTCACCCTGTTGGGAGTTTTCTATAGGCCTCCGAAAAGTTCCAGAGATGTAGAGGAAAGGATTGCAAAGATGATTCTGGATAGGAGCGAAAGTAACGGGGTAGTTGTTATGGGGGACTTTAACTTTACAAATATTGACTGGAAAAGCTATAGTTCGAGTACTTTAGAGGGGTCAGTTTTTGTCCAATGTGTGCAGGAGGGTTTCCTGACACAGTATGTAGATAGGCCAACAAGAGGCGAGGCCACATTGGATTTGGTACTGGGTAATGAACCAGACCAGGTGTTAGATTTGGAGGTAGGTGAGCACTTTGGTGATAGTGACCACAATTCAGTTACGTTTACTTTAGCGATGGAAAGGGATAGGTATATACCAAAGTGCAAGAGTTATAGCTGGGGGAAAGGAAATTATGATGCAATTAGGCGAGATTTAGGATGCATAGGTTGGGGAAGGAAACTGCAGGGGATGGCACAATTGAAATGTGGAACTTGTTCAAGGAACAGCTACTGCGTGTCCTTGATAAGTATGTACCTGTCAGGCAGGGAGGAAGTGGTCGAGTGAGGGAACCGTGGTTTACTAAAGAAGTTGAATCTCTTGTGAAGAGGAAGAAGGAGACTTATGTAAAGATGAGACGTGAAGGCTCAGTTAGGGCGCTTGAGAGTTACACGTTCGTCAGGAAGGACCTAAAGAGAGAGTTAAGAAGAGCCAGGAGGGCACATGAGAAGTCTTTGGCAGGTAGGATCAAGGAAAACCCTAAAGCTTTCTATAGGTATGTCAGGAATAAAAGAATGACTAGGGTAAGATTAGGGCCAGTCAAGGACAGTAGTGGGAAGTTGTGCGTGGAGTCTGAAGAGATAGAAGAGGCGCTAAATGAATATTTTTCGTCAGTATTCACGCAGGAAAAAGACAATGTTGTCGAGGAGAATACTGAGATACAGGCTATTGGACTAGACAGGATTGAGGCTTATAAGGAGGAGGTGTTAGTAATTCTGGAAAGTGTGAAAATAGATAAGTCTCCTGGGATGGATGGGATTTATCCTAGGATTCTCTGGGAGGCTAGGGAGGAGATTGCAGAGCCTTTGGCTTTGATCTTTATGTCGTCATTGTCTACAGGAATAGTGCCAGAAAACTGGAGGATAGCAAATATTGTCCCCTTGTTCAAGAAGGGGAGCAGAGACAACCCTGGTAATTATAGACCAGTGAGCCTTACTTCTGTTGTGGGCAAAGTTTTGGAAAGGATTATAAGAGATAGGATTTATAATCATCTGGAAAGGAATAATTTGATTAGGGATAGTCAACACGGTTTTGTGAAGGGTAGGTCGTGCCTCACAAACCTTATTGAGTTCTTTGAGAAGGTGACCAAAGAGGTGGATGAGGGTAAAGCAGTTGATGTAGTGTATATGGATTTCAGTAAAGCGCTTGATAAGGTTCCCCACGGTAAGCTATTGCAGAAAATACGGACACATGGGATTGAGGGTGGTTTAGTGGTTTGGATCAGGAATTGGCTAGCTGCAAGAAGACAGAGGGTGGTTGTTGATGGGAAATGTTCATCCTGGAGTTCAGTTACTAGTGGTGTACTGCAAGGATCTGTTTTGGGGCCACTGCTGTTTATCATTTTTATAAATGACCTGGATGAGGGCGTAGAAGGATGGGTTAGTAAATTTGCGGATGACACTAAAGTCGGTGGAGTTGTGGACAGTGCAGAAGGTTGTTGCAGGTTACAGAAGGACATAGATAAGCTGCAGAGCTGGGCTGAGAGGTGGCAAATGGAATTCAATGCGGAAAAGTGTGAGGTGATTCACTTTGGAAGGAGTAACAGGATTACAGAGTACTGGGCTAATGGTAAGATACTTGGTAGTGTGGATGAACAGAGAGATCTCGGTGTCCATGTGCATAGATCCCTGAAAGTTGGCACCCAGGTTGATAGGGTTGTTAAGAAGGCGTACGGAGTGTTAGCTTTTATTGGTAGAGGGATTGAGTTTCGGAGCCAGGAGGTCATGTTGCAGCTGTACAAAACTCTGGTGCGGCCGCACTTGGAGTATTGCGTACAGTTCTGGTCGCTGCATTATAGGAAGGATGTGGAAGCATTGGAAAGGGTGCAGAGGAGATTTACTAGGATGTTTCCTGGTATGGTGGGAAGGTCTTATGAGGAAAGGCTGAGGGACTTGAGGTTGTTTTCGTTAGAGAGAAGAAGGTTAAGAGGTGACTTAATAGAGGCATACAAAATGATCAGAAGATTAGATAGGGTGGATAGTGAGAGCCTTTTTCCTCAGATGGTGATAGCTAGCATGAGGGGACATAGCTTTAAATTGAGGGGTGATAGATATAGGACAGGTGTCAGAGGTAGGTTCTTCACTCAGAGAGTAGTAAGGGCGTGGAATGCCCTGCCTGCAGCAGTAGTGGACTCGCCAACATTAAGGGCATTTAAATGGTCATTGGATAAACATATGGATGATATTGGAATAGTGTAGGTTTGATGGGCTTCAGATTGATTTCACTGGTTGGTGCAACATCGAGGGCCGAAGGGCCTGTACTGCGCTGTAATGTTCTATGTTGTTAGCGATTTGGTAATGAGGGATAAATTTAAGATCCATCTGACAAGAATAAATCCAGAGACTGGAGGGGGGATATACAGAGAATTGTTTGGACCTTGACTGCTCTACCAAGAACAATGATGAAAGTAAAGTACATAATAGGCTTTCAAACAGAAATGGATAGCTATTTTATAAATAACAATGTGAAGAGAACTGGTAAAGGTCAGGGGAAAGGAACTAAATGGGTAGCTCTTTCAGAGAATGGGCACAGGCAAGGTGAGCCTTTCAACCTCACCTTGAGGTCTTTGGACATTATTCATAATGTGTATGCTGCCCAAAATGATACTTTCTCACATCCACCCTCATTGACATTCCAATTTCTTCTGTGGGTCTTTGACTTAACTTCAGTTCTCTCGATTGGTGATTTGACAAATTTGCTGGGAGCTTCTGATTCTAAGCTATGGATATAAATTAAAACCAACGCATGGGTCACCCCTCTCATTATTCCCTGCTGCTTCAACATCATTTTTCTTCCATGTACCCACGACATCCAATTTCCTCCAGTCGGTCTTTGAAAAGGTGCATTTCTCCTTGTTTTAAGTTGATGGGCAGAATTTAACAAGGAGCGAGCGGCTCTCCTGAATGGAAGCAGAAGCAGCTGTAATGTTCCCTTGCACCTACTCCACCATCTTCCCACTTCAATCAAGCATGGGATGGCCAATGAATGGGGCGGACCACGCTGCCAGTGGGAGGTTTAAAGGAGTGACAGATTCCTCAAAGGGGGGAACTGAAGGAGAATGCAGTGGGTACTTGAGTAGTAAGGCAGTAAAGATAGTTGTAGGCAGAGGGTTAACTGGGATCCTGCCAGTCCCATAGCCATCTGATTGACCATGCGCCATTGGAGACTCAGGCCAGCTCAAAAACTGCGAGAGCCTGAATAGAGTTAACCTCAACTTTCACTCCTCACCAGTGGCAAGGGAACATACACAGATGGCACTATGCTCCCTGAATACCCTCCAGATTATCTGCAAATGGCTGGAGGCTCTCCTTCTGAGCGATGGCAAGAGGATTCTTCCCCAGCTGATGGAGAGAGCCAGGATCACAGTGGAAGAGGTGCCTTTAAGTTCAAGCGTGGGGCCTGATCTAGTAATGTTGGCAAGGGATTTCCAGCTATGAGAGAGGATGTCTCTGCCCCTCCTTGAAATAGTGCCATGGGATCTTTCAGACAGATGTTTTTAAAATTTCACCCGAATGACTGCTCCTCCAAAGAGTGCAGCGCTGCCTCAGTACTGCGCTGGCATGTCAGCTCAAATGTCTGGAGTGGTGCTTGAACCTACAACCCCTGGACTTGAAGCCAAGAAAGCTACCAACTGAGTGAGTCACAGCAGTAGTAACATAAGCAAGTCTTTAACTTCAATCTGCAAATTGAACAGGAGTGTTAACCTATCCATTTCAAATTAGTTTAACATCTCCATTAATGCGGATTACAGAAGAAAGTTAAACAACCATGTTCAATGTTCACCTCCCCGGAATTTCTCTGCTTACTGATAGTGAAGGTTATTTTATAATGCCATGTTCCTTTTCAAACCCATTTACTGTGTACATCAATACATCTTTTAAAAAGCACAATTGCTCAATTTACTAAGTGAGTGTGCTTGTACAATACTGGAGATCAAAATATTGATCAAACAGATCAATAATCAGCATTAAGAGGCTGAAATGAGAATTGCTCAATTAGAATGTCAGAATAGAATGTTAAATGTGAATGAATGAATATTTCACATTTGGATCGAGTGCCTTGTTCAGTTTGGGCTGTCAAATCATATCAAAAAACTGAATGAAGTGAAGCTGAGAAAAGTCACAAGACTGGTTCCTGTTGTAAAGGAATTGAGTTACCAAGACGGACCGAGGGAAACGGAGATCTTCATGCCCGGGAGTCTCTGCTTGTGTTGTTTTACTTGATGCAATTTGCCCCATTCAGGCAACGTAGCGGAAAAGATCGGAGAGTTTGAAATGCAAATTGCGTCCAATGCAAATTGACTTCCTGTGCTCATTTGAATATTGTGCCAGAACCTGGTCCCACCAACAAAACTGGCAATGCCCAGATTGCCGATAGCATGAACTCTACCCCTTCAGACTTTAAAGAGATGATTGGGAAGTGACCTATAGAAACACGTATTAAATTGTACAGACAAAATCAATCTATATTTATATTGCATGTTATTACAGAGGTTCCCAATCGCTGTGCCGCAACACACTAGTGTGCTGTGAGAGGCTTGCAAATGTGCCGCGGTCTGCTGCCAGAATGTTTTGGTAAGTGCAATATTGGCATAGGAGGGCAGGCAAGCAGGCACTAGAAGGAAAGCAGCTGCCATGCTAGTCCTGGGATGCTAGCCTCAGATACCCTGCAGGACTATCTGACAGGTACAATGAATATAAGTAACAGAATAACCCAAATTCACGCCAATTTCCAAATGGTTAAACAAATTGATTCAAGTGCATGGAAGCGACATAACTCGGAGTCAACCTTACACAGAGAAACGTTTGTCTTTACCAGGAGCCTCTTCACTGGTGAGTGCTGGCCAGTGTCTCCAGCCCTGGTGTTGCCAAAGGATTTGCATGTGACTCTAAAGAAAAAATGTAAAATAAGTAACTATTCCAGTACTCCACCACCAAAAAACTTCAGCCCGTCTCTCAGGCTGGCTCAGTTATTCTCATTTCTCAAGTACGCTGGTCTAATGATCATTGCTCAGCCCCGCAGTAGCCTTTAACAAAAGGGACCTGGGCATTTTTCTAGTTGGAGTTTTCTCAGGTTAACAGGATCTCCAAGGAGGATGAACAAAGCATTGTAGCTGTGAGGGACAGCTCGGTGGATAGGATATTAGGATGTAGGTAGGCTGGAAAATTGGGCGGGGATCCTGGATTCAGGATTCAATCCTGGACCGGGGAGCGGCGCGGGCTTGGAGGGCCGAAGGGCCTGTTCCTGTGCTGTATTGTTCTTTGTTCTTTGTTCTTTGAGGATCCACACTCCCTTTCCACCCCTTCTCCTATTTCCAACCAAACTCCCAGAAAGAAATCTTTCCTTTCCTGGTTGTGATCCTTTTTATTGAAGACTGTTAAGACTTAAGACTGAAGCCATCATCTTCAGTCCCTCTCTACACTGCAGACCATGTCCACCTCATTCCTTTTCCCTCCACAGCCACTGTCACAGGATAAACCAGACAATTGCCAGTCTCAGCATCCTGTCTGACCCTGACATGAGCTTTAGACAACATCATCTCTCCATTACAAAAACCACCTTGGTGAGAGGTTTTATCTCAGCCTACCTCCTACTAAAAACTTCTTCTTCACCTTTATTACCACCAGACTTGACCATTCTAATACTCGCCAGGTTGACCTCCCATTCACCCTCCATAAGCAGCTGATATTCTGCTGCCCATCCTGCATCAAGTCTCACTCAAATTAAACGCATTACCAACTTTGGCTTCTTGTTCCTTGGTTTTCTCCAATTTAGCATCCTCAGCTTTACGTTTCAATCACTTCATGGCCTCGCTGCTTCCCATCTCAGTAACCACCCCCAAGTCTAAAACTTCTTGTACTCCGGAACTTTCTACTTCTTTCGCTCTGGCCTTTTGTCCAACTCCCTGCCTTTGCCTCACCATTAATGGCCATGCCTTGTCCTGGGGCTTCAGAATTCAGTTCCTAAACTCATACGCCCCTCCGCCTCCTTCTCATCCTTTGAGGCTGTCTTTAAAACCCACATATTTGACAAAAGCCTTTGGTCAACTCTCCTACTATATCTGTATTTGTCAAAGCATCTTAGGATATTTTTCTATGTTAAAACATAATGTGAATAGAAATTGCTGTCATGGTTAAATCCTTAGACAACGTGTGTGAAAAAATTAATACAAAAATCTTCTCACATCCATTTGAGTTTTTTTTCATTCATGGGATGTGAACATTGCTGGCTAGGCCAGCATTTATTGGCCATTCCTAATTGCACTTGGGAAGATGGTGGTGAGGTGCTTTCTTGAACCGCTGCAGTCCATGTGCTGTAGATACACCCTCAGTGCTGCTAAAGAGAAAATTCTAGCATTTTGACCCAGCGACAGTGAGGAACAGTGATATAATGGTGAGTGGCTTGGAGGGTAACTTGAGGGTGGTCTTCCCATACATATGCTGCCCTTGTCCATCTAAGAAATGCTGTCCAAAGAGCCTTGAGTTTCTACAGTATATCCTGTAGATGGCACAGACTGCTGCCACTGTGCGTCAGTGATGGAGGGAGGGAATGTTTATGGAAGGGGTGCCATCAAGCAAGCTGCTTTGTCTAGCTGAGTGTTGATGTTGGAGCTACACTCACCCAGGCAAGTGGAAGTATTCCATCACACTCCTGACTTGTGCCTAGTCGATTGTGGACAGGCTTTGGGGAGACAGGAGGTGAGTTACTCTGTGCAGGATTCCTAGCCTCTGACCTGTCTTGTAGCCGCAGTGCTTACTTACATGGTGAGTAAAATGTAAAAACCCATCAAAATAGAAATTATTTGGATAACAGCCAGTCTGTCTTTTAAGCACTGATCTTTGCCTTTTCGTCAAAAAATTTAAATCCAGAATTCCTACATCATTACCGCAAAAATTATTGGGCACTCAATTCCCAGGAATGATTTCCTAATTAATTGAATGTTGTGTACGAATTAGAATGGGATAACATGTGTCTCAGATTTTCTTACAGTCACAGGCAAAGTGAATGTGATATTAGCAAGAGGAATCCACAATTCCCAGGGCACACTTCAGGCTGGGAAGATAATATTAAATATTAAAATCAGCAAAAATCATGAATTTCAACAACTTATTGCGTAGTAGCAGCACGTAAGAAACATGGAGATGCATGGGTACTGTGATGAACTAACAGGCCAAGCTCTAATGCATATGAATTACACTAGAGGTACAGAATAATAATACCATCCCCTGACACCGCCCACGTTTATTAAATACTGATTTAGATGAGTGAAATTATGGTGCAAATATAGGCTGAAACACATCATTTATTAAACATCCAGCAGTGAATTATATAGGGCACATTTATTATTCAGATTATTTACACCTACATTCTCTCATTGGAAAATTTCTCCATTGTGCTGTGTATGTGAATATGAAACACAATGAAAATACTCTACACAAATAGATTTTGGCTGAATTTTATGCTGGAGGAACTGGATTCAATCAGATTGGTGGCGCAGTGGTTAGCACTACTGCCTCACAGTGCTCAGAGACCTGGGTTCAATTACAGACTTGGGTAGCTGTCCATGTGGAGTTTGCACATTCTCCCCGTGTCTGGGTGGGTTTCCTCCGGATGGTTCGGTTTACTCCCATAGTCCAAAGATATGTAGGTTAGGTGGATTGGCTATGCTAAATTGCCCCTTAGTGTCCAAAGATGTGTAGGTTAGGTGGATTATTATAATACATGCTCAGGGTTACGGGGATAGGGCGGAGGGGAGGGCCTAGGTGTTATGCTCTTTGAGAGTCGGTGCAGACCTGAGGGGCTGGATGGCCTCTTTCTGCATTGTAGTGATTCTATGGTTCCTCCTGAATGAGGGCACAAGTTCCACCTTATGCCAGTCAACACTCATTAGAGTGTAATATGTCACTGGGACTGCTGGAGTCAGCAGGGGTGTGTTCTCTGTCCATTCTTCAAGCCTAAAATTTAGGCCCTTAAGTTTCTGCTAGGTTATCCTACTTTTCTCAGTACAATTGACCCTGACAGTGTAGTCTACATAAAAGATAAAGGAATTCCAAGCACAAATGATGTTCAGCGCAAGAGAATATCAGTGATCTTTTGTGCCAGTTTAAAAATAACAAATACCACAAAACCGGTCACATCCCAGGTCACAGTAACCATCATGGCAGGTCTCCACTAATTGTGCCTGCTTACATGCCTTCAACAATGCTGTTTGAAACATTTTCTTTGCACCAGCAAAGGATCTTAATTTTTTTAAAAATCAGTTTATTAAGAAACTGATTAGTGCACACCAATATAATTAGCAAACAGATCTGTTTAGTCATTAATGGTCAATATTAGTTCTTTGAAATCAGGATATTCACCAGGTGATGCACTATTCCAGCTGATTCAAAATATATTTTTGTGTTATGTGCATTTTCCGCTGTATTAAGCGATCAGGAACAACTTGTATTAAGGAATATTTTTAATGTAATTTAAAATAAATTCTAAAAAACGCAATAATGTTGGCCCATGGCAGGTTTCATTTTTGATATGTAAATATTTTATTATTGTCACATGTATCAGTATACAGTGAAAAGCATTGTTTCTTGCGTGCTATAAAGGCAAAGCATACTGTTCATAGAGAAGGAAAGGAGAGAGTGCAGAACATAGTGTTACAGTCATAGCTAGGGTGTAGAGAATGAGAAAGATTAACTTAATGCAATGCAGGTCCATTCAAAAGTCTGATGGCAGCAGGGAAGAAGCTGTTCTTGAGTCGGTTGCTATGTGCCCTGAGACTTTTGTATCTTTTCCCAATGGAAGAGAGTATGTCCGGGGTGCATGGGGTCCTTAATTATGCTGGCTGCTTTTCCAAGGAAATGCAGAGAAGTCAATAGATGGGAGGCTGGTTTGAGTGATGATCCAGGACATCACTGCAAAGTTTCCTGAGGGTAATGTCCTAAGCCTAACCATCTCCAGCTGCTTCATCAACAATCTTCTTTCCATCATAAAGGTCATAAATAGGGATGTTCACAGATGACTGAACAATGTTCAGTATCATTCGTGACTCCTCAGATACTGAAGCAGTTCCTATCCAAATCAGGGCAAGACCGGGACAATATATAGACTTAAGCTGACAAGTGACAGGTAACATTTGCACACACAAGTGCCAAACAATGACCATTTCCAACAAGAGAGAATCTAACCATTGCCCCTTGACATTCAATGGCATTACCATCATTGAATCCCCCACTGCCAACATCCTGGTGGTTACTATTGACCAGAAATTGAATTGGCCTAGCCATATAAATACTGTGGCTACTGGAGCAGGTCAAAGACTGGGAATCGGGTGGCATGTAACTCACTTCCTGACTCCCCAAAGCCCATCCACCATCTCCAAGTCAGGTGTGTGATGGAATACTCTCCACTTGCCTGGATGAGTGCAGCTCCAACAACACTCAAGCTTGACACCATCCAGGACAAAGCAGCCAGCTTTTTTGCCATCCCTTCCACAAACATTCACTCCTTCACCATTGATGAACAGTGGCAGCCGTGTGTACCATCTTCAAGATGCACTGCAAGAATTTACCAAGGTTCCTTAGACAGCACCTTCCAAATCCATGAGAACTACCATCTAGAAGGACAAAGGCAACAGATTCTTGGGAACACCACCATCTCCAAGTCACATCATCCTGACTTGGAAATATATCACCATTCCTTCACTGTCACTGGGCCAAAGTCCTGAGACTCCCTCCCTAACAGCATTGTGGGTGTACCTACACCTCAGGGACTGCAGCAGTTCAAGATGGCAGCTCACCACCAAATTCTCAGGGACAACTAGGTTTGGATAATAAATGCTGGCCTAGCCAGTGATCCCTACATCCTGTAAAATGAAAGTAAAGTTTTGAAGTAAGGGCATTGATTTGAAACACTAACTCCATTTCTCCCTCCACAGGTGCTACTTGAGCTGCTGAATGTTTCCAACATTTTTGGTTTTTATTTCAGATTTCCAACATCCACTGTATTTTGCTTTCATATTAACATTTTATCTCCTGTCTTCATGATCACAGGGAATGACAATTAAACCACTTGTCGAGTTACTAGAAGTTAAAAGAACAAGTCAAGCGCCTCCAACTGTAAGTGAGCAGATTCATATTCGGGTAAGTTTCACTCACAATCTCCACATATCTCAATGCAATATTGGCAGGAGTTCTGATTTTATTTACGTTGGCAGATCACATTACAGTTGAATTTTCCTGTTTTTTTTTAAACTGATGGCATGTCACAAGGGGTCAGGCAACAACATAGTTGAGGTTCTGAGATACAACATCAAGATCCTGAAGTCCAAGTTAAAATAATAAGCAATTTATTAATTAACCCACATGAAAACACATAGCCAAGTTCATAGTCATGAAAGCAGAAAAGATTCCAGTGACCAAAATGGTTCTCATTCAGTCCTTCGTCAAATTCCAAACCAGGTTCATTGTACACATAGAAAATAATACACAAACATTCCAACAACTTCCCAATTTTCACACTAAAACTTCCCCTCTGAGCAAAATTCAATACTCTACTTTTATAGTCTACTCAGGCTGCACAGCTAATCCCTGCTGGCACTGATTCCTCATCAGTCTGTCATGTGACTTCCTGTGGCCATCTTGGTCAGCACAGCTACATTCAGCAGCCATTTTGAATAAGGGGTGGATGTGATCTCGAAAATGGAGGGGCAAGTGTTGGAAATACAGCCCCTTGTGACATCACATTGGATATTATATAATGAGTAAGGATCTGTGCACATTTTCTGGTGTTGGCTTGTGTAATATCTCCACATATTATTACCAGTAAGGTAAGGTTTGATCATGCATCTTATCTTTGAAAATAGTAAACTCTTGGTTATTTCAACAAATTTAATGTACATCACATTCACTGGTATTACATTTATGGAAAGGGTCATAATCTGGTTTTCATTCACTGGTAATCAGTCTGCCCCTCTACCGCAGCTATATTCGTGGCTGGAGAGGGAGCATGTGGCATCCGAGGGCACTGTTAACACCTTCCATGCTTGTTGGGCACCACTGGGGCTAGGGTGCATTATTGACCCCTTTAATCACATTTTAATTTGATGTTTTAAGTTTCCTTTCTACTTTGTCCTTTGTTTCGGGCGGTTCCCTTTCTTTTGGGAACTGCCCGTTTTAATTTGTCCCTTAGTTAATTTGAGTTAGTTTATTTGGTTGGTCAAAAAGGTTGATAATCAGGTGACCAAAATCTCTGAAAAAGGGCACTTAATTAATTAATTAAATCACAAATATTAGATATTTCTCTCGATACCAATCAAGTAAACAAACTCAAATTAACTTAGGGACAAAGTAAAAGGGGCAGCTCCCCAAAAGGAAGGGGGGAACAGCCCGAACCAAAAACAAAGTCGAAAGGAAACTTAAAACGTCAAACCAAAAGGTGATTATCGGGGTCGATAATACACCCCTGCCCCTGCGGCGCCCAGCGGTCGCGGAAGGCGTCAACCGCACCCGTGGACACCGCATGCTCCCTCTCCAGAGACACCTGGCCGCGAATGTAGCCGTGGTACAGGGGCAGACAATCGGGATGGACGGCCCCGTCGATCGCCCGCTGCCTGGACCTATTGATGGCGCGTCTCGCCAGGCCCAGGAGCAGGTTCACAAGGAGGTCGGCATCCCGACCCGCCCCTCTCCGCACCAGGTGCCCGTAGATCAGGAGCGTGGGACTGAAGTGCAAACAAAACATCAATAAGAGGTGTTTGAGGAAACCAAAAAGGGTGTGCAGCCTAAAACACAGAACGTAGACATGGTCCACGGACTCCACGAGGCCACAGAAAGGGCAGTCTCGGGAGCCCGTGTACCGGAATATTAGAGACATGGCATACAATTGCCTACACTCAGTGGGGTAGACTATAATTGCCTTAATGGGATGGTAACAACCTCAGAATAGGGTTGGTTGCTTTACCACACTTTTAACATTGGCAGTGAAGCTAGGGCTATTCAAAAAGGGCTTTACTGCTAGGCATCCAGACTGCCTGCCTGCTCATCTGTCTCAAGCATTATATCCCTTTAAAAATGCAAATTGGGATTCTAGTACCCTGATCACCATTTTAGATCAGCACCTGTCCATGCACGCAATGACTGGAATTAATGTCACTGAGCTAATGCTCTGGGGGTTCAAATCCCACCATGGCATGGAATTTAAATTCAATTAATGAATCTGGAATATAAAGCTAGTCTTAGTAGTGGTGACCATGACAATTATTGTCTATTGTGTGTTGTTAAAAATTCATCTAGTTCACTAATGTCCTTGAGGGAAGGAAATCTGCCATCCTTACCTGGTCTGGCCTACATGTTACTCCAGACCCACATCAATCATAGAATGTACAGCACGGAGACAGACCCTTCGGCCCAAACTGGTCCATGCTGACCAAAATGTCCATCTAAGCTCACCCCATTTTCCTACATTTGGCCCATATCCCTCTAAACCTTTCCTATCCATGTATCTGTCCAAAAGTCTTTTAAATGTTGGCAATGTCCCTGCCTCAATCACTTCCTCTGGCAGCTCATTTCACACCCGTACCACCCTCTGTGTAAAAAAAATAAAGTTTCTCCTCAGGTTCCCATTAATTCTTTCCCCTCTTAACTTAATCTTATGCCCTCTAGTTCTCGATTCTTCATCCCTGGGGAAAAATACTGAATGCATTCACCCTATCCATGCCTCTCAAGATCTTCTACACCACTGTAAGATTACCCCTCAGTCTCCTACACTCCAAAGAAAAAAGTCCTAGCCTGTCCAATCTCTCCCTGTAACTCAGTTTCTTGAGTCCTGGCAACATCCTTGTAAATCTCTTCTGCATTTTCTCCAGTTCAATAATATCTTTCCTATTGCAAGAAGACCAAAACTGAACACAATACTCCAGGAGCGGCCTCACCAACGTCCCATACAACTACAATATAACCAATGTGGTTGACTATTAACTGTTCTCTGAAATACCCTGGCATGCCACTCGGCTCAAGGTAAAGGAGGGATGGGCAAAAAATGCTAGCCCTACCAGCAACATCCGCAACCCAGTGAAGAATAAAGAAGACACCTGAAGTGAGTCCGATGGACAATAGAGCCACACAGACCCAAAAAAGTAAATTTGGAATTATTTTGTTCATCAAGCAGCTGTGGATAAGACTGAAGCCCCAAGCTCAAGTCTGCCTCTATCTATGTATGGACAATCAGCTAGCACGTTCCACTGGACAGTCATCCAATGGTCAACATGACTTTTCAAATTCCAGACTGTTCCCAACTGTAGTGGGGAATTGGAGTTAAGAGGATCAAATTTTGAACAAATTCAATATTACCTGTAAAGTGTACCAGATTGTGATGAGGTAAACATTTCAATATTGACTGTGATCACCTCAGCATGACCGAGGGTATCTTGCTACCAAAGAACCTGCCTCAGCCCGCTCACATACGTCAGCACAATTATGGACTCTGAAAGCACTGCTGCCTCACAGTGCCAGGGACCTGGGCTCAATTCCCGGCTTGGGTCACTGTCTGTGTGGAGTTTGCACGTTCTCCCAGTGTCTGCGTGGGTTTTCTCCCACAGTCTGAAAGAGAAAGACATGCTGGTTAGGTGCATTGGCCACACTAAATTCTCCCTCAGTATACCCGAACAGGCGCTGGAGTGTGGCGACGAGGGGATTTTCACAGCAACTTCATTGCGGTGTTAATGTAAGCCTACTTGTGACACTAATAAATAAACATTAATTCCTTCCTTCAAAATACTGCCTCCATATGAAAGCTTCCTCATGGAAATAAAAATGGTCATGGTTAATAATTGACAGAATGATTTTGTAAGATGTATTTTCTGCAGTTCTTGGATCATTTGTTGGCTGGTATCGAAGACATCTGTGGACACTGGGGCCAATATTATTGGAAAGACAGGTATACATTTGATTCTTTAATGTGTGTGTGTGTGGGGTGAAATTACTCTATCTGTATGTGTTTGAGTGTTGGGCTGAACTTTATCCACTTTTGTGGTGTGGGTTGGGAGACAGGGAGGTTGGTAAAATGGTGTGGGAGGGCAGTGGGTGAGTGCTGATATCTTTCTGCTTCCATGTCATTTACCAGCAGAGCAAATGGCCTATCCACCCTCAGTCCAAATGAGTCACTCTTCCTGCCTCTACTGATATCTTACCAACAGCTGGTATGACCACCTGGATAACCCTGATGGTTTCCAAGCTGGTTCCGCTCAGGCAATCTTCAGCCCACATTCGAGTCCCCTGTGGCAATGGCCACCCCCGTGGCAACAGCACCAACAGTATTCAGCAATCCCCCTGCCGGGTCCTCACTGGGATCTGCTTGACTGACTCCAGCCCTCCCAGGCTCCACATACCTGACTTTGAGGGTGCACGATGCGCCCTCATTCTGGAGGTACAACCCTGGGTTAGAATTGTGATCGGTGCAGACTCGATGGGCTGAATGGCTTCCTTCTGCACTGTAGGGATTCTATGATTCAGCTGATTACCCACTACCCCTCCACCCTGCTAACAAGCATTATTATTCAAGTTGGTTAACAATCTATACACAAACCTCAAAATTACAATTCGTATTTAGAGCATACAAACATTTGTAATTATTATACAATATTCCTTCTTTTATTCTTTTACTGGAGGCATCTGTCCAATTAAAACAAGATGTGGAGATGCCGGCGTTGGACTGGGGTAAACACAGTAAGAAGTTTAACAACACCAGGTTAAAGTCCAACAGGTTTATTTGGTAGCAAAAGCCACACAAGCTTTCGGAGCTCTAAGCCCCTTCTTCAGGTGAGTGGGAATTCTGTTCACAAACAGAGCTTATAAAGACACAGACTCAATTTACATGGATGATGGTTGGAATGCGAATACTTACAACTAATCAAGTCTTTAAGAAACAAAACAATGTGAGTGGAGAGAGCATCAAGACAGGCTAAAAAGATGTGTATTGTCTCCAGACAGTCTGGAGACAATACACATCTTTTTAGCCTGTCTTGATGCTCTCTCCACTCACATTGTTTTGTTTCTTAAAGACTTGATTAGTTGTAAGTATTCGCATTCCAACCATCATCCATGTAAATTGAGTCTGTGTCTTTATAAGCTCTGTTTGTGAACAGAATTCCCACTCACCTGAAGAAGGGGCTTAGAGCTCCGAAAGCTTGTGTGGTATTTGCTACCAAATAAACCTGTTGGACTTTAACCTGGTGTTGTTAAACTTCTTACAATTAAAACAAGCCACAGTCAGATGCGTGTGCTAAGGGATTGTCCCCTAACATCAGCCAGAGTATCTGCAATGCTATGATGCCAGATAACACAGCAGAATAGTGGTCTCACCCCGCCCCCCTCGCTTCTCCATCTCAGGGGACCAAGTTAAAACCCACCTCTGAGAGAAAGAGCGGTAAAACTGTCAATCGCAGCTTGGATTGCGGTTTCTCTCTCTTCAAATCAGGATTGCGAACACCGAAAGTTTTGGTTGTCCCATTGTAGTGGGCAGGAGCAGAAAGTTTGGAAAGACAGCCAAAAGCCTACTGACTTCCAGCAGGACTGGAAAATCCTGATGGGGTGAAGACATAGAGCTAGGGTAAAAGCAAATAGTTACTTTTAGATTATATTTCTCTAGATCCCAAGTATGTTGACTCAAATTACCTTCTCCTGTCCTATAACTTTTGTGATTCGAAAAGCAGGGAGTTTTAGAATCATAGAAACCCTACAGTGCAGAAGAAGGCCTTTCGGCCCATTGAGTCTGCACCGACCACAATCCATCCCAGGCTCTATCCCCACAACCCCACACAGTTACCCCATTAATCCTCTTAACCTACACATCCCAGGACATTAAGGGACCATTTAGCATGGCCAATCAACCTAACTCTCACATTTTTGGACTGTGAGAGGAAACCAGAGTACCTGGAGGAAACACACGCAGACACGGGGAGAATGTGTAAACTCCACACAGACAGTAACCCAAGCCAGGAATCGAACCCAGGTCCCTGGAGCTGTGAGGCAGCAGTGCTAACCACTGTGCCACCGTGCTGCCGGGGACTTTAGGGACTTTAACTAATGCCTCACAAACCACACCTACATCTGAATGATTTGGTCATTTTTTTTTACCATTACTGCTGCATTCATCCACATTCAAAGTTACTAAAGTCCCAAATCGTTCACTGTATAAAATACTTGAGATTTTTCATAGACATGACAAGAAGCTGTATAATTGTAAAGTTCCTAATCATTTCCATTATCGCTGAAACAGTAAAGCAATGGAAAATACGTCGCTAGATAACAATTCCTGTTCAAGTTTAGTGTTGGTGTAACTTACAGGTGTCTCGTATTAATGAGTTACAATGGTTGTTACGACAGGGAAAGAATATTTAAATCTTGCTGCCTCTGGTGAGATAACCTTTCTATTCTGTGACTTCACGGATCCTGGCCAAACTTAACATGCAATTTGATATGTGTTCTGGAATGTCAATCAGCACTACAGATTGCAAAGTGTTGTCCCACACCGGTTAAACATCAATCTCATCAACAGTGCAAATATCAATTCATGGCAAAAACCGAAATCTATATTCATGAGGTATTAAAGTCAGGAAGATAAATGTCCCAAATGTTTTCCTTCTGGAGCAATTTATAGATTTTTAAAACCCTATTGAACAGCATTCTAAATATTCAGAAAGAAACAGTGCTGTAAAAACAAAATAATATACTATTACACCTATAAAAATGCCATAAAGTTCCACCAGCAACCTTGGGAGCCTGGGATTCCTTGAATACGAACCAACTCCCAAAAATGCCCCCCACCCTCCTGCAATTATTAACACACTCCCACAGACTCCATACAATTACTGACACACCCCCACACACTCCCTGCAACTACTGACACACTCGCAGAATGGGCGGCATGGTAGCACAGTGGTTAGCACTGCTGCTTCACAGCTCCAGCGACTTGGGTTCGATTCCCGGCTTGGGTCACTGTCTGTGTGGAGTTTGCACATTCTCCCTGTGTCTGCGTGGGTTTCCTCTGGGTGCTCTGGTTTCCTCCCACAGTCCAAAGATGTGCGGGCTAGGTTGATTGGCCATTCTAAATTGCCCCTTTGTGTCCCGGGATGCATAGGTTAGAGGGATTAGTGGGTAAATATGGAGGTATATGGGGATAGGGCTTGGGTGGGATTGTGGTTGGTTCAGACCTGATGAGCCGAATGGCCTCTTTCTGCACTGTAGGATTCTATGATTCTATAAGAAACACCCTGCAACTACTGACACATTTGCACACATCCCCAGCCTCGATCCCATTTCCAGGATTGACAACAGAGGGATCCACCCTGAGCTTCTCTGGGGATGGGCTCCAGAGGGTTGCAATATCTTGGAGACTTGCTCCTCCCCAGGCACTGGGTCACCCAGTGTGACCAGAGATCATTCTAAGTTCGTTACCATGGTACCAAGTACAAAGGCTTGGGAGGTACCGAGGAGCCTTTCCCTTCTCTGCAGTTCCTGGTGACCTAGGATTTTGGGAATCATTTTCACGGGTCCCCTCCAGGTCAGGCTGGCATGCAATGGGGCTAGGTTGTTGTTGGGCAGGGCCAGCCTCTGGCGCCTCACCCACCCTTGGCTCCAGAGGGCACCCCACGTAACAAGGGATGGTGAAGGTGTGTTGGGTTCGCCCGTCGTCAATGGGTCAGTTTGGGGGTTCTATGGGGGTGCCAGCACTTCCTCCACAGAGGGGCAGATCTCCTTAACAGTGTCCACCTTCATGTCACCTGCTCCCTCTTTTACAGGTAAGGCACAGAGGGAGGACAATGTCCATTTCCTTGGAAGCCTCCTGTGCCGTATCCTGTTGGAATTTGGGGTTCCTTCATCCATGCCCAGCCCCAGGGTGTTGAGCGCCCTCTGCAGCAGGCATGAGCTCAGGCTCAGGGACAGTCATACATTCTTTGGGTGACATTACTGAAGGCTCATATTCATGGCCCATCACTGGACCTGGGGCTGTGTGCAGAAGCACTGCCAGGTCTGGGATCAGGTACCTGGGCACTGCTGGCACCAGGGCGATGTGCGGAAATTTCGATGGGTTCAGTTAGATGTTTTGAGCAAGATCACCTGGGCAAAGGGGTTTTTTGCTTCTTCTGTACCTTCTATCCGCGTGGACATTACCCCCAGACCTCTGTGGCAGCTGAGATGGCATTGGCCGCTGATGGCGCTGCCTCTTGTGATGTTTGGGTTGGAGGGGTGTGGGAGAGGGGGGTGGGGGTGGTGCCACAGTACCAGCCACTGCTGCCTGGATGGAGCTAGCAGCCTTGGAGGCAGGGCAGGATTTTCTAACGTGCCTCACCTCCTTACTGGCTTGGCACTGCACGCCATCCGCGATGCAGAAGATGTGGTGTTGGGCCCCCTCATGGTCCATGGTAAATGCCCGTTTTGTGCACTGCCTCCTGTGCCAGCTTGATTTAAAAAACCTGCTGTCAGAAGGAGTAACCTGTGGGGCTGAGCAGGATCGGCAATACACCCGGGTCTGACCTTCCCAAGGTGGTGTGGATAGGGAAGGAGGGACTCAATGGAAGCAAAATGGTGGTGGTGGGGGTGGGTGGGGGGGTGGTCGACAGTGACCCTCTGCGTGGTAGCCTCTAAAGCGTGAACCGACAGGAATGTCCCGCCCACAGTGCACCCCTTTTCCAGGGCCAGGTGCACCCCCAGTCAGGTGCCCATGAAGAAGATGGTTTTGCCATACAATTTGGAGGCTGCAGCTGTGGCTGAAGGGCAGAAAAGCCCAGCCTTAGCCTCTGCTCGGGCCTCAGTTGAAATTTTGGGATGGGTGTAGCTCTTCATCCCAGGTTTTTTTGGTCACAGGCACAAAAAGATGCTGGGCCACTGGAGTAGCAGGAGCTGAGGAAGCTGCCACTCCTGCATAGGACTTTACAGGCCTCACTACTGGCAAAGATGATTTTGCCATAATGTCAAGAGCTGCACCCAGCCCCATGTTCGTTTTTGAAATGGTTAGGTGGGGAAACTAAAAATGTCTCCCTTTTTTTAAAGTATAGTCTATTTATTGGTGTCACAAGTAGGCTTACATTAACACTGCAATTAAGTTACTGTGAAAATCCTCTAGTCGCCGCACTCCGGCACCTGTTCAGGTACACTGAGGGAGAATTTAGCATGGCCAATGCACCTAACCAGCACATCTTTCGGACTATGGGAGCAAACTGGAGCACCCGGAGGAAACCCATGCAGACACGGAGAGAACATGTGGACTCTGCACAGACAGCGACCCAAACCGGGAATTGAACCCAGGTCCCTGGCGCTGTGAGGCAGCACTGCTAACCACTGTGCCACCATGCTGCCCTCTCTCTCTTTCAATGAGAATCGGGGGAAACCCTGTACCAGTTGAAGTCATACCTGACACAAAGGAAGATGGTTGTGGTTCTTGGAGGACAAGTGTCTCAGTTCCAGGCCATTACTGCAGGTGTCCCATAGCAGAGTCTGACGCCCAACCATCTTCAGCTACTTCCATCATAAGTTCAGAAAGTGGGGATTTTTGCTGATTATTGCACAATGTTTAGCATCATTCACGACTCCTCAGATATTGAAGCAGTCCATGTCTATGTGCAGCAAGATCTGGACAATATCCAGGCTTGGGTTGACAAGTGGTAAGTACCATTTGTGCCACACAAGTGCCAGACAACAATAATCTCCAACAAGAGAAAATCTAACCATTGCCCCTTGACATTCCATGGCATACCATCGCTGAATCCCCCACTATTAACGTCTTTGGGATTACCATTGATCAGAAATCATATTGGATGAGCCATATAAATACTGAGGTTACAAGAGGAAGTCAGAATTGGTTCAAGGAGGTGCTCACCACAACCTTCTCAAGGGCAATCTGGGATGGTCAATAAATACCTAGCTGACAAGCCCAGATCCAGTGAACAAATAAATTGAAAAAACCTCAATATAATTTCACAAGCTGTCAATTGTATGACGGTAGGTGTGTTGAGGACCTGCATTATATGACCTCAACTCTAATATTTAAGGGGACAATCCAAAGACAGAATTTGGAGGTGTTGAGAGTTAGAAGTAAGAGAACATTATCATGTTTCTGACTGCAGTAACCAGGCAAGTTCAAGTGGGCATCCTTTGTTACCTAGTGACCACCCAATAGGTCTGCTTGCAGATCTGAAGAACTGAAGGGACTTGGAGTGCTGTGAGATGAAAGCAATTATAGCAACCCCCTGGCTATCTTGCAGACGAGCAGGAATGTCATTTTGGGGAATGCTTACCAGTAGCCCAGTGCGGTTGATGAATACTGCTGGCCGATCTGGGGGTACTGAATTGACATAGAAACACTCAGTAATGTTCTGAACTGATGGGAAGCTAACCAGAGACACAAAGCAGAGAGCCTGCTATTTCTGACTGGCTTCATCACAGCGACAATTGGCAACCCAGACAACCAGTCATTCACTTTTAGGACGCTGACAGGGAAATCCTGCAAATCTAAGGGCACAGGTTCAAGGTGAGAGGGGAAAGTTCAAGGGAGATGTGTGGGGGAAGTTTATCACACAGAGAGAGGTGGGTGCCTGGAACATGCTGCCAGAGGATGTGGTGGAAGCAAGGCGCATTAGCAACATTTAAGAGGCATCTGGGTGGGTACATGAATAGGGAGGGAATAGAGGGATATGGACCGAGTAAGGGCAGAAGGTTTTTTTTAGTTAGGGCATCATGATTGGCACTGGCTTGGAGGGCCAAATGGCCTTCTCTTGTGCTGTACTTTTCTTTGTACTTTGTTCTTGTCTCTGGCAACACTGAGTGATCCGGAGGCAAACATGGGGGAGTAGAATTTACCACACAACCTGAATATGTTTCACAGCAGCGGGAGGGAGACCTTCTTCCCCCACCAATGTCAATGGGGTTTCCCATTAAATGCACCCAGCGCCGTGGTAAATGCCAGGGTGGGGGTGTGCCATCGTGGGACCGGAAAATCCCACCGGTGTGAATGGCCATAAAATCTCACCCAACGAGGGTAATGGTGACTTTGACAGACACAAGTAGTACATAGCTAGCAGGCTGCACACCAGCTGCAGATTGATGGATGAATATTCATTATAAAATCTCCTGGTTGCTGTGTTAGTGTTTGCATAGCACCCTCTATCTGGAGGAATGCACTCACAGAGACAAAACCAAGTTTAGTGTCATCACTGGAAATGTATATAAAATTGCCCACCCTGGAAAAGAAGCCATCAGTGAAGTGCTTCTGACAGCCCCAGCTATCATATAGTCACCAGGTCCAGCAGGGAGCAGGTTTTCCTCTCAGAGGTTCCAGCTCTTTGCTATCACCTAACCAGCTTGCAGAAGTATGGCTGTTCAGACGGTCCCTCCTCCGCTTTTCAAGCCCTGTTTGATGGTGAGTACCTCCTGCAAGCTGCACCTGTCTTCTCCTTTGTACACCTCTCCTCTCTGCTCTCCTGTTATAGGTCTGTCAACAGCAGGCTGCAGTTTCTGCTGCTGGCCCCTGTCCAGGTTCTGTAGAAATATTGCTCCAATTCAGCAAATAGCATGTCAGTAAGCAGCCTGCCTCTCCCTAGGGGGTCACACACAATCAGCCTGCTGTGCCCACGTTAAGCTCTGGTGGGGATTGGAACCAGCTTCCATATGTGCTTGCAATTTTGCTGATTTTAGTACCCAATCTGCAAACAAACCCTCACCACATTCCAGGTTAAAATTCTCCCCATTGTCTCTGGACAACCATCCAAGGTAAGAGAATACCTTGTAGGTAATTACTGGAGATTTGTGGCAGCCTTTAAGGGGCAAATTATCAGGGGGGGTCACATAATGCATCAGACCAATAGCAGTGAGGTGCATGAATCGAGTGGGGGGAACACAGGCTTTCTAGCGTGGGAGTCCGGAATCATGGAGTTTGGAACCATTCTTATCCGTCTTGTAAATAGTTATTTTTCCCCTATTCATTTATCTAGTCGTCAGTTCCTCACAGCTATTACAAGATTCTTATTCTCATTGAAGGCTTCTCAAAAGTTCAATTACAAATATACAAGGACATTGCATGTTTAAAGTTGCTAAGTTGACTAAAGGGTGATCTGAATAATGAACTTTTTCCAGCCAGTAAATGGAATTTGTTCTCTCAGAAACAGCTCAAAGCATTCCATATGTGATGGATTGTTTGTACCAAGCAGTGACAGCAGGTCTGTGGGCAAATGCAACATCCTGTTTAAGATCCCAAAAAGAGCATGTTTTCAGCACTATCACAAAAGCGGTGTTGCTGTGAAGGCTGACGGTTTGGAAAGGAACCATGCTGGTTAAGCCAGCAAAGAAGCTCTTGTTCCTCTCTTTATATTGTAGCAATAGATCATGGGTTGGAGTCATGTCTGGCACAAAGGAAGATGATTGTTGTTGATGCAGGTCAATCATCTCAGCTCTAGGACGTCACTGCAGAGGTTTCTCAGGGGAGTGACCTATGCTCAACCATCTTCAGCTGCTTCATCAATGGTTTTCCTTCTATCATTTAAAAAAACATTTATGGGATGTGGGCATTGCTAGGCCAGTATTTATTGCCCATCACTAATTGCCCTTGGTCGTGAGCTGCTTTCTTAAAAAGCTGTTGTCCCTGAGGCGTAGGTTTGCCCACAGTACTGTTAGGGAGGGAGTTCCAAGATTTTGACCCAGTGACAGTGAAGGAACAACGATATATTTCCAAATCAGGATGGTGTGTGACTTGGAGGGGAACTTCAAGATGTTGGTGTTCCCAGTGTCTGCTGCTCTTGTCCTTCTAGATGGTAGCGGTTGTCGGTTTGGAAGGTGCTGCCTAAGGATGCTTGGTGAGTTCCTGGAGTGCATTTTGTAGATGGTACACCCTGCTGCCACTGTACATTGGTGGTGGAGGGATTGGATGTTTGTGGACTGCAATCAAGTGGGCTGCTTTGTCCTGGATGGTGTCAAGGATCAATTAGATTCTCTCTTGTTGGAGATTCTCATTGTCTGACATTTGTGTGGCGTGAATGTTACTTGCCACTTGTCAGCCACAGCCTGAATGTTGTTCAAGTCTTGCTGCCAGTAGGCAGCAAGGACAGAAGTTGAGCATAGGACACTCCCCTGAGAAACCTCTGCAGTGATGTTCTGGAGCTGACCTCCATCAACAATAATGGTGTCTTGAGTGTTGTTGGAGCTGAACTCATCCAGGCGAGTGCAGTATATTTAATTGCACTCCTGATTTGTGCCTTGTAGATGGTGGGCAGGCTTTGAGGGGGTCAGGGGGGTGAGAAGCGTCAGAAAGAGAGTTACCCATTGCAGGATTCCGAGCCTTTGACCTGCTCTGGTAGCCACAGTATTTATATCGCTAGTCCAGTACAGGATCTAGTCAATGGTAATCCCCAGGATGTTGTTAGTGGGGGATTCAGCGATAGAAATACAATTGAATGTCAAGGGCGATGGTTAGATTCCCTCTTGTTGGAGGTGGCCATTGCCTGGCATTTGTGTGGCACAAATGTTGCTTGCCCTTTGTTAACCCAAGTCTGGATATTGTCCAGATCTTGCTGCATTTGGACACGGAATGCTTCTGTACCTGAGAATTCACAAATGATACTGAACATTGTGCAATAATCAGCAAAAATCCCCACCTCTTTCCTTATGATAGAGGGAAGGTTATTTATGAAGTAGCTGAAGATGGCTGGGCCGAGGACACGACCCTGCAGAACTCCTGCAGTGATGTCTTGGAGCTGAGATGATTGATCTCCAACCACCACAACCATCTTCCTATGTACCAGGTATGACTCCAACTAGCAGAGGGATTTTCCCAGATTCCCATTGACTCCAGTTTTTTTAGAGCTCCCTGATGCCATACTCTGTCAAATCCTGCCTTGATGTCAAGGACAGTCATAGAGTCATAAAGGTTTACAGCATGGAAACAGGCCCTTCGGCCCAACTTGTCCATGCTGCCCTTTTTTTAAAAAAAACCCCTAAACTAATCCCAATTGCCCGCATTTGGCCCATATCCCTCTATACCCATCGTACCCATGTAACTATCGAAATGCTTTTTAAAAGATAAAATTGTACCCGCCTCTACTACTACCTCTGGCAGCTTGTTCCAGACACTCACCACCCTGTGTGTGAAAAAATTGCCCCTCTGGACACTTTTGTATCTCTCCCCTCTCACCTTAAACCTATGCCCTCTAGTTTTAGACGCCTCTATCTTTGGGAAAAGATATTGACTATCTACTTTGTCTATGCCCCTCATTATTTTATAGGCCTCTATAAGGTCACCCCTCAACCTCCTACGCTCCAGAGAAAAAGGTCTCAGTCTATTCAGCCTCTCTTTATAACACAATCCATCAAGTCCCAGTAGCATCCTAGTAAATCTTTTCTGCACTCTTTCTAGTTTAATAATATCCTTTCTATAATAGGGTGACCAGAATTGCACACAGTATTCCAAGTGTGGCCTTACCAATGTCTTGTACAACTTTAACAAGATGTCCCAACTCATGTATTCAATGTTCTGACCGATGAAACCAAGCATGCCGAATGCCTTCTTCACCACTCTGTCTGCCTGTGACTCCACTTTCAAGGAGCTATGAACATGTACCCCGAGATCTCTTTGTTCTGTAACTCTTCCCAACGCTCTACCATTAACTGAGTAAGTCCTGCCCTGGTTCAATCTACCAAAATGCATCAACTCGCATTTGTCTAAATTAAACTTCATCTGCCATTCATCAGTCCACTGGCCCAATTGATCAAGATCCCGTTGCAATTGGAGATAACTTTCTTCACTGTCCATTATGCCACCAATCTTAGTGTCATCTGCGAACTTACTAACCATGCCCCCTATATTCTCATCCAAATCATTAATATAAATGACAAATAATAGTGGGCCCAGCACTGACCCCTGAGGCACACCGCTGGTCACAGGCCTCCAGTTTGAAAACAATTCTCTACAACCATCCTCTGGCTTCTGTCAAGAAGCCAATTTTGTATCCATTTCGATACCCCATCCTGGATCCCGTGAGATTTAACTTTTTGCAACAACCTACCATGCGGTACCTTGTCAAAGGCCTTGCTAAAGTCCATGTAGACAACATCAACTGCACTGCCCTCATCTACCTTCTTGGTTACCCCTTCAAAAAACTCAATCGAATTTGTGAGACATTATTTTCCACTCACAAAGCCATGCTGATTGTCCCTAATCAGTCCTTGCATCTCTAAATGCCTATAGATCCTGTCTCTCAAAATATCTTCCAACAATTTACTCACCACAGATGTGAGGCTAACTGGCCTGTAGTTCCCAGGCTTTTTCCTGCAGCCCTTTTTAAACAAAGACACAACATTTGCCACTGTCCAATCTTCAGGCACCTCACCCGTGACTATCGATGATTCAAATATCTCGGCTAGGGGACCAGCAATTTCCTCCCTAGCCTCCCAGAACGTCCTGGGATATATCTCATCAGGTCCCGCAGATTTATCTACCTTGATGCGCTTTAAGACTTCCAGCACCTCCTTCTCTGTAACATGTACACTCCTCAAGACATCACTATTTATTTCCTCAAATTCCCTAACATCCATGCTTTTCTCAACAGTAAATACTGATGAGAAATATTCATTTAGGATCTCACCCATCTCTTGTGGATCCACACAACCTTGTTGATCCTTAAGAGGCCCTACTCTCTCCCTTGTTACCCTTTTTCCCTTTATGTATTTGTAGAAGCTCTTTGGATTCTCCTTTACCTTATCTGCCAAAACAATTTCATGTCCCCTTTTTGCCCTCCTGATTTCTCTCTTAACTCTACTCCTACACCCACTATACTCTTCAAGAGATTCACTTGATCCCAGCTGCCTATACACGTCATGTGTCTCTTTCTTCTTCTTGATCAGGGCCTCAATATCCCGAGTCTTCCAGGGTTCCCTACTTCTGCCAGCCTTGCCCTTCACTCTAAGAGGAATGTGTTTACCCTGAACCCTGGTTAACACACTTTTGAAAGCATGCCACTTACCAGACATCCCTTTTCCTTCCCACAGACTCCCCCAATTAACTTTTGAAAGTTCCTGCCTGATACCACCAAAATTGGCCTTGCCCCAATTTCGAATTTTAACTTTTGGGACAGACCTATCATTCTCCATAGCTATCTTAAAACTAATATAATTATGGTCACTGGTCCCAAAGTGATCCCTCACTAATACTTCTGTTAGCTGCCCTTCCTTATTTCCCAAGAGGAGGTCAAGTTTTGCCCCCTCTCTAGTCGGGCCATCCACATACTGAATGAGAAATTCCTCCTGAATACACTCAACAAATTTCTCTCCATCCAACCTTCTAATACTATGGCTGTTCCAGTCAATGTTGGGAAAATTAAAATCTTCGACTATTACTACCCTATTTTTCTTGGAGCTACCTGTAATCTCCTTACATATTTGCTCCTCAATTTCCCACTGACTATTTGGGGGCCTATAGTACAACCCTATCAAAGCGATTTCTCCCTTCTTATTTCTCAGTTCTACCCATATAGACTCAGTGGCCGAACCCTCGGATATATCCCCTCTCAGTACGGCCGTGATGCTTCCCTAATCAAAAGTGCAACTCTCCCTCCTCTCTTTCCACCTGTTCCATCTCTCCTACAGCATCTGTACCCTGGAACATTAAGCTGCCAGTCCTGTCCCTCTCTTAGCCATGTTTCAGTAATTGCTATAATATCCCAGTCCCACATACCCATCAATGCCCTGAGTTCATCTGCCTTGCACGTCAGGCCTCTTGCATTGAAATAAATGCAGTTTAATCTGGACTTCTCTTGCTCTCTGTCTTGCTTCTGTCTGATCTGTCTGGTACTAGGATTACTGGCACTGCCTTTACTAATTAATGTGCTCTCTTTAACTTCCGTGCTGTCCTCAAACTTCTCTTCTGTCTCCCTACTGCTTTGGATCCCACCCGCCTGCCAAACTTGTTTAAACCCTCCTGAGTGGCTCCAGCAAATCTCCCCACCAGGCAGTCACTCTCACGTCTGGAACTTAGCTCTTTTGTCCATGTTTTAATCAAGGCTGTAATGAGGTCAGGAGCTGAGTGACCCTGGTGGAACCCAACTGAGCGTCCATGTGCAGGTTATTGCTGAATAGGTACTGCTTGATTGCACAGTTGGTAATCCCCTTCCACCATTTTACTGATGATCGAGAGTAGACTGATGGGGCAGTAATTGGCCAGGTTGGATTTGTCCTCCTTGTGTCCAGGACATATCTGAGCAATTTTCCACATTGCCGGGTAGATGTCAATGTTGTAGCTATACTGGGACAGCTTGGCTAGGGGCCAGTGAATTCCTGAACACAAGTTTTTAGTATCATTGCCAGAATATTGTCAGGGCCCATTGCCTCTGCAGTATCCAGTGCCTTCAGCCATTTCTTGATATAGAGTCATAGAGGTTTACAGCATGGAAACAGGCCCTTCGACCCAACTTGTCCATGCCGCCCTTTTTTTTTAAAACACCTAAGCTAATCCCAATTGCCCGCATTTGGCCCATATCCCTCTGTACCCATCATACCCATGTAACTATCTAAATGCTTTTTAAAAGATAAAACTGTACCCGCCACTACTACCACCTCTGGCAGCTTGTTCCAGACACTCACCATCCTCTGTGCGAAAAAATTGCCCCTCTGGACACTTTTGTATTTCTCCCCTCTCACCTTAAACCTATACCCTCTAGTTTTAGACTCCCCTACCTTTGGGAAAATATATTGACTATCTACCTTGTCTATGCGCCTCATTATTTTATAGACCTCTATAAGGTCACTCCTCAGCCTCCTACGCTCCAGAGAAAATAGTCCCAGTCTATTCAGCCTCTCCTTATAACTCAATCCATCAAGTCCCGGTAGCATCCTAGTAAATCTTTTCTGCACTCTTTCTAGTTTAATAATATCCTTTCTATAATAGGGTGACCAGAATTGCACACAGTATTTCAAGTGTGGCCTTACCAATGTCTTGTACAACTTCAACAAGACGTCCCAACTCCTGTACCCCTTCCACAAACATTCAATTCCTCCATCACCAATGTACAGTGGCAGCAGGGTGTACCATCTACAAAATGCACTACAGGAACTTACCAAGCATCCTTAGGCAGCACCTTCCAAACTGACCACCATTACCATCGAGAAGGACAAGAGCAGCAGCATATCATGTGTAGTGAATTGAATTGGTTAAAGACTGACATCTGTGATGTTGGAGACCTCTGGAGGAGGCCAAGATGGATCACCACTTGGCATTTCTGGCTGAAGATTGTTGCAAATGCTTCAGCCTTATATTTTACACTGATGTGCTGTGTTCCTCCGTCATTGAGGATGGGGAGATTTGTGGAGCTTCCTCCTCCAATGAGTTGTTTAATTGTCCACTACCATGTCCACCGGATGTGGCAGGACTGCAGAACTTAGATCTGCTCCGTAAGGAATGTTTGCTGATGATTGTACGATTGCACCATTTGCGACTCCTCAGATACTGAAGCCTTCCATGCCCATTGGCAGCAAAACCTGGACAACATTCAGGCTGTGGCTGACAAGTGGCAAGTAACATTCATTGCCCCACAAATGCCAGACACTGAGAATCTCCAACAAGAGACAATCTAATTAGCATCCTTTGACATTCAGTTGAATCCCCAACAATCAATATCCTGGGGGTTACATTGACCAGAAAGTGAACTGGACTAGTCATATAAATACTATGCTTACAAGAGCAGCTCAGACGCTAGGAATCCTGTGGTGAGTAGCTCAACTCCTGACTCTCCAAAGCCTATCCACAAGACACAAGTCAGGAGTGTGATGGAATACTTTCCACTTTCCTGGATGGGTGCAGCTCTCCAACAACACTCAAGAAGCTGGACACCATCCAGGATAAAGCAGTCCACTTGATTGGCACCCCATCCACAAACATTCACTCCTGCCACCACTGGCGCACAGTGGCAGGAGTATGTGCCATCTAGCAGATACAATGCAGGAACTCACCAAGGCTCCTTAGACAGTACCTTGCAAACCCACGACTGTGACCATCTAGAAGGACAAGGGCGGTAGATACATGGGAACACCATAATCTGCAATTTTCCTTGCCGGAGAGCACCTCTCCCAGCGAGGCCATAAAGGCAAGTGAGCTCAGACAATTGCTCATTAAATCCATGAAAATGACAATTTAAATATATTTAAATAAATTATTCAGCTTCTCACAGAAATGGGTGAGAGGCTGACTGCACCGGATATCTGGTGCCGGTAAGATTGCCAAAGGCAAGAAATAGGGCGCGAACCTGATTTCTTTGCTTTCGCATGATTTTCGAGCCCATGGTAAAACCGCAGCCCATGTGTTCAATCCCTGAAGTGTTACTTGAATGCATGGCTTTCTGACTCTGTGGCATCCACATTAACACCAACCCTGGTCTAAAATGTTTATTTAGAATTTATTTATTTAGAATTTATTCAATACATTGGGATAATGAACTGAAGTTCTGAGGGCTGGTTCGGGAACATCCTCACAGTCAGATAGAATTCTGCTATAACTAAACTGATACAGAACTGCAGTTTACATCATAATTTCAAATTGTTTCCATTTATATTGATTGCAAACTGGAATCAAACAGTGCAGAAAGGAGGCCATTCACTTAATTGACCCTGTACAGGCTCTTTCAAAGAGCTATCCAATCCCCTGTTCTATCCACAGATAACTCTGCAAATGTTTTCTTTGCATGGATATATCCAATCCTCTTCAGAAATTTACTATTGCGCAACTCGAGTCCCCTTTCAGGCTGTGCTTTTCAGATCATAATGACATACTGCACAACAAAAAATTCTCAACACCCCTCTGGATCTTTTGCTAATCATCTTAAATCTGCATAATTTCATTCCCACAACCACCTCCCAGTGGAAACAGATACCCCTTATTTACTCCATCAAAACTTTTTGTGATGCTGAACACTTGCATTAAACCTCCTTTTATCTTTTCCTGCTCAAATGAAATCTCCAATATTCATGATAATTGAAGTTTACAAACTCAGTAATTTAAACTAATGTAGTAACCTCGGAGGACTCGGACAGGGTTGCGCAGTTGGTCGGTTGTAGTTATCCAAACGCAGCCTGCAATGGAACCGTTTCTGGAATCTTCAATTACATTTTTAATCCAATTTCTTACAGGTTCGAGAACTTCAACAATAAATATCTCAACAAAGTTTTCATCAGAGAGCAACATTTGTCAAAGTCCAGCATTGTTGTTTTATACCAGAAACTGGAGAAGAAGCACGCCATTGAGCTGGCAGAGGCAGGCCAGCTGGTTGGAGCACCATCCCTTGCTTCACTCCCGTGAGTAGATTTCCTGTTGCAAACTGAGCGCTGATTCCTGCATCTTTGTGTTGTCCATTGCAAAATCCTGAGTTCCACTGGCTGCTATTCCTCTGTAAAATAAATCAGCCATGTTGGCTACGTTAGTGCTGTGACAGTAAGGAAGACTCCATCAGAGGAATTGTGTAACGTCTTATATTTATGGAAGAGTCTATTTTTGTCACTCTGTGGCAATACTTTCCAATAGTCTGGAACACTTCTGTGGCATTCAGCTGCTAACATGGAATTGTGTATTATAAATGGCAGAACTCATAGGGTGTTAACATTCAGCGGGATCTGGGCATGCAGGTTCACAGTTCCCCAAAAAGTGGCAAGCGGCCAAGGTGATGAAGAAGACATACGGCATGCTTGCCTTCATCAGCCGGGGCATTGAGTACAGGAGTTGGGAAATTATGTTGCAGCTATATAAAACCTTGGATAAGCTGCATTTGGAGTATTGCGTGCAGTTCTGGTCACCACATTATCAGAAGGATGCAGAAGCTTTGGAGAGGGTGCAAAGATAGTTCACCAGGATGTTGCCTGGTTTCGAGTGTTGGCTATGAGGAGACGTTGAATAAACTAGGATTGTTTTCACTGGAAAGACGGAGACTGAGGGGAGACCTAATTGAGGTCTACAAAATTATGAGGCATAGACAGGGTAGATAGTCGGAGGCTTTTTCCAAGGCTGGAAGTATCAATTACAAGGGGGCACAGGTTCAAGGTGAGAGGAGGGAAGGTTTAAAGGAGATGTGCGGGGGAAATTTTTCACGCAGGGTGATAGGTGCTTGGAATGTGCTGCCAGAGGATGTAGTGGAAACAGGCACATTAGTAACACTCAAGAGGCATCTGGATGTGTACATAATAAGGGAGGAATTGAGAGAAATGGACCGAGTAAAGGCAGAAGGTTTTGTTTTTAGTTAGGGCATCATGATCAGCACAGGCTTGGAGGGCCGAAGGGCCTGTTCCTGTGCTGTACTTTCCTTTGTTCTTTCTATTTTGCCCATCCCTTTCAGCTTTCTACTTCCTTTAATCAATCCAGAACTATGCATGTGGCATTAGCCAGCATTTTACAGAGATCAGTGTGTAGATCTATAGTTTGTTTGCAAAGTAAAATTTGATAACAAAAGACAGGCAGAATGACAATCAGAAAGATAGCATTGGGTAGGTAAAGTACCCAGCTTGTTCAACAGACAAATCTTTTTTGATCTAGACTGAAGTTGTATGTACAGCGAAGTTATAATTTGGAATGAAAACTCTGCACTGACACTAACATTGATGATTTTTTCGGGTATAAATTAATCTCAGGCAGAATGCTGGGTAATGATCATCTTCAGTCAGAGAGAACCTAAGCATCTCAAAGAACAAAGAACAGTACGGCACAGGAACAGGCCCTTCGGCCCTCCAAGCCTGCACCAATCATGATGCCTGCCTAAACTAAAACTGTATGCACTTACGGAGTCCGTATCCTTCCATTCCCACCCTATTCATGAATTCGTCTAGATGCCCCTTAAATGTCGCTATCTCCTCTTGAGATTCAACAGCATTACCATTGCTGAATCCCCCCACTCCCATCATCAATACCAGGGGGTGACAGAACCTTAACCAGACCAAGCACATAAATACAGTGGATGCAAAATAAGATCAAGGGCTGAAATTCTGTGGCGAGTAACTCACCTACTGACTTCCCAAATCCTGTTCACCATTTCCAAGGCATAGGTTGGAGTGTGATGGAATACTGTCCACTTGCCTAGATAAGTATAGTTCCAATAACACTCAAGAAGCTCAACGCCATCCATGATCGTACTTGGTTGGCACCCAATCCACCAACTTAAACATTTACTCCCCCCACCACTGGTACACAGTGGCAGCAGTATGCACCACTTACAAGGTGCACTTCAGCTCCTTTCAACAGCATCTTCCAAACCTGTAACTAGGCACCTAGAAGCACAAACGCAGCAGATGTATGGAAACACCATTATCTGTAGCTTCCTCTCCAAGTCACACACTATCCTTGTTTGGAATTACATCGCCGTTCCTTTACTGTGGCTGAGTCAAAATCCTGGAATTCCCTCCCTAACAGCAATGTGGGTGTATCTGCATCACAGGTGAGACCTCAATCTTCCTGTTTTCTGGACTCCCCTACCCAAGGAAACCTTGAGCCTTCCCCTGTGAGGCAGCAGTGCTAACCACTGTGCCACCATACTGCCTCTTGTTATCCCAACACCACCTTTTGTATGACCCTGAGACAAGCTTCTGTCCATCAAAAGATTACCTACTTCCAGCTCTATAACATCACCTGATCCCAACTCTTCCTCAGCTGATCAGCTGCTGAAACCCTCACCCATGCCTTTACCCCTAGGCATGACTGTTTTAATTCTGTCTCAGTCAGCTTCCCAGCTCCCACCCCACATGAGTTTGTGCTTATCCAAAACACTGCTGCCCAGAACTTAACTTGCACCAAGTCTCATTCGCCCATCAACCATGTACTCGTAAGAACATAAGAACACCTGGAATAGGAGCAGGAATTGACCACAAAGTTTCGTGAACCTGTTCCACTATTCAATATAATCATGTCCTGCCTCAACTCCATTTTCCCACTGACTGGCAGTGGCTCCCGTTCCAGCATTTTAAAATGATAATCCCTGTCTTCAAATCCACCCGTTCTTCCCTATCTCTGTCATTTCAGCTCCGTAATTCTCCCAGATCTCTGTGCCTCTTCAATTCTGACCTATTGTGCATCCCTGATTTTATTTGCTTCACCGTTGTCAGCTATCTCTTCGGCTGCCTTGTTCCTGAGCTCTGGAATTTCCTCAAACCTCTCTACCTCCCAATCTCTCTCCCCTCCTTTGTGGCTCCTTATAACCTGCCCCTTTGGCCAAGCACTTTGTTTCCTATCCTGATCTCTCCTTCTGTAGCTCATTGTCAAATCTTTGATAAGCTCTTGTGAAGTTCCTTGGGCCATTTTCTCTATTCTAAAAGCACAAATTATACATGCACATTGTTGTTGTTGAGCTGAGAAACTGACTATCTGATTGGTCGGGGCAGTTGGAAGCAAGAGGTCATGTGATAAGATGTCCAAGAGCACATTCAGCTGAGTTGACAACCCGACACATCAGGCCTTTTGTAAACAAAGGATAAACAAGCCAGCCTTCCAGCACTCCACAGCAAGTAGATGTTTTTAAATCTTCCCAAAACAAAGCAATCAGTGTAGGTGTTCACAATAATTCAGCACATTACATGGCAGAACCTAAGCGTGGTACAGCAATCTACAGAACAGAACTGGAAACTGTCATTGATGTTATCATATTAATGCACATTCCAAATGCCTGTCTTCATTATATCAACAATGGCATTAATCTATTTCAAGTGAACAGGTTAATGTTTCTCTCAGATAAGTAGGTGGTGCAGTATGATAAAAGTGCATTATTTGTTCGGATGGCATCATTGACAGTCTGTTTTACTGCAGTGTCAGGATTGAAGTCAATTAATCACATATTAGAGATAGCATGTTACTGAGTTCCCTTCAGTTACAGTGGGAGAAACTTCCACGGCCTTTGTATCTATGATACGGGACCTGAGTATTTGTAGTTTTAATTTGGCACCCGAGGGAGATGTTGGGGAGAGGGGGGGTGAATGGAGGGAGATGTGGAGGGGGCTGCGTGAGTTATCATACTTTGAATCACTACAGTACAGAAGGAAGCCATTCAGCCCATTGAGTCTGCACCGACAACAATCCCATCCAAGTTACTTAACCACGTAACCCCCTATTACTTTGCAAATCCCACTGACACTCAGAGTCAATTTATCACGGCCAATCCACCTAACCTGTACATCTTTGGACTGTGGGAGGAAACCGGAGCACCTGGAGGAAAATCTCGCAGACAGGGGAAGAACGTTAAAACTCCACTCACCACCTGAGGCCAGAATTGAACCTGGGTCCCTGGTGCTGTGAGGCAGCAGTGCTAACCACTGTGCCACTGTGCCATCCACAATTCATTCAGTTGGTATGTTAAGATTGACTTAATGGTCTCCGTTTCCAGCTGCAGCTGCTCTTGAGGAGCTAGGGTGACTCAGTGTGGTCTTGATTGGCCCAGGCTGCTGTCAAACACATCTCAGGGCAAGAGTGCAGGATCATTGAGTTGATTCTGCCTGCTGCTTAGATTTTTACATCTTGTCCTACTTGGGCTCACGAACATATGGACAATGCGATCATGACTTATCCGGGTTTCACAAGTTGCCTTTATGTTGCATCCTTAACATGGGAAAACATCTCAAGGTGCTTTGTAGAACCACAATGTACACTAAACTAGAGGAGGAGACAGTAGGACAGGTGACCAAAAGCTTGGGCAGGTGGGTAGGTTTACAGAGTGGCTTAGAAGAAGAGGCAGAGTGGTTTAGGGAGGGAATTCCGGACAATATGACCGAGACAGCTAAACGCATGTCTGTCATTGCTGGGGTGAAGTGGGGAATAGACAAGAGGCTGGGGACATCGAGCTGGGGAAATGCAGAGTTCTCTGAGGGGTTATAAAGCTGGAGAGAGACTATGGTGAGATCACGTAGGGATTTGAACATGAGGATGAGAATTTTAAACTGGTGGACATCAGCCAGCATAGGTCAGCAAGCGTGAAGCTCCCTGGACACATCCACTGATTCAGTCATTCCTGTGGAATGGACAGAATAATGAAATTCAAACTCCGACAGACAAGCCTGTGTAGGAATGTGACTGATTCAGTCATTATCAATCAGTGGCTCTCATTACAGGCTCTGCTATTAGGGCTTTCACATTTTGATGCCTCTATTGCACAGGGAATACAGCAAACTCACTTTGTAGCACAAACGCACAGTGCCATTCACAAATGATACAGCAGCAGATGTTGCAAACTGTCAGCTTTAGTTGGTGTAAATTGTATGTAGGCGTGATGTGGCGGCCATGCTCCCTGATGATTCATGATTCGGCACAAACAAGTAGTTGGACGAGGTTATTGTAATTAGTGTTAGAATATTAAACCCAATCCAAAATCAAACGAGGAAGAAAACAGGAATAGAGAAAGGGGTGAGAACTCCTCAGAGTTCTGCTACTTGCTTTCCTGATGATGACAATGAATTGAAACACATGAGGCGATCCCAGTTGGGTCAGCACCGGGACATTGCAACTGACCTCAGCGGCCCTGGACGAGGGAGAGGAAAATCAGCCACTCCATTAATATCCAGCGTCTGCCTTTAGTAGATGTCAGGCTAGACCAGCATCAGGCTCGGCAGCAATTCCCCTGCAGGCAAACAACATACCTGGATTCTCACTTTGTAAAATGGTCACGTCAGCAAAGAAACGAAGAAGGCGTTGCTTATAGATGCAATGTCCAATAGTCACCAGGTTGAGTTCGTCTCAGACAATATCCTGAAATGGCCAATAGATAATTAGCTTCAAAGAAACAGAAAATAAAACTGGACACAGTGGATAAATGGAACCTCTTCCAGCCAAGGATCTAACACTTGGAGAGTTTTGCCTGCCCACAACCCACCCTGATTCCCAGGCCTCTAGTCCCTATTGTAGATTGAGTTCTGGTACAAAATCCTCGGACCTGATCTGCTTATTTTAAAGCACATTCTCCAAGTGGACCCATCTCATCAAAAGAGCAGCTTAAATAGGGGACTCAGTGGAATGAATTACAATTGGTGGGGATAAATCACTGTCATTATTTTAGCTGCCCGTCCTCACACCCACAAGATTTTGTAATTGGGTGGATGGGGGCAGCTAAAATCAGTGCCTTGGTGTCTCCTTTAAATTTTAGACGTTTTTTAGCCAGCCATCTCTAAAATGAACCAGACAAGTATTATCTCCTGATCATGAACACGGATTGTTGAGACCAATGGCAATTTAAAATGATTAACGACAAGGATTTAAGGCAGGGATTTAACAGCTTGCACTGTCATGAAAGAACTCCTCGGATACTAATTGGCAAGACCTGGTGTATTTACAACATCTAGATGCTGTGATAATTAATCACGTTTTTAATCTTCCTGAAACAGTGATGAACAAACTGCTGAAGTTTCCAAAAGTCCAGTTCCTTTGGAACAGTTCGATAGCATCCAGGAGCTCTTGATAAGAAATCTTTATCGAATAAGGCAAACGGTATGAAAGTTTCTTTATCCTGTGATATTATGTTTGTTTCTAAATTGAGCAGCTCTCAGACCAGTGAGACTCTGGTTTGGTCACCAGGTTTGCTTTGCAGTTCTGCAGGGACCCACTGAAATATAAACTGATGCCAGAGTGATTTGCATTGAACAACTTGGTTCAAAATGTTCTTGTGCTTTATGGGTTTCCTCACTTTATATTCTGTGTGTGTTGTATATCGAATATACTCAATAATGTTGTGTCAGAGACATGGACAACATACCGCATTTCTCTCGGGACCCCTCAAGTCCCTAGAGAAATATCATCAGCGATGCCTCTGCAAAATCCTGCAAATTCAGTAGTAGGCTGGGGACTCCAATATCAGTGTCCTCTCTCAGGTCAACATCCCCAGTGTCGAAGCACTGGTTTGCCTAATCAGTTATATTGAGCAAAATCACATAATCCACAAGACCCCCAAAACAAACTCTCCACTCCGAACTTCGTCACAGCAAGTGGTTACCAGGAGGGTAGAGGAAACATTTCAGGGATGTCCTCAAAGCCTCCATGAAAAAATGCCCACCAATATGTGGGAATCTCTTGCTCAAGACCATCCAAACTGGAGAAGAAACATTCGCGACAGGGCCAACCATTTTGAACACTGACCAAGCTAGGTAGAAGCCAAGCGCAAACAGCCAAAGGAGCAGATCATAATCCAAGTCTCCCACCCACCCACCTCATCAAACACTATCTGCCCTACCTGTGGCAGAGTATGAGGATCCAGCATTGGACTTCTCAATCACCTCGGGACGTACAACCCCAGATTGGAAGGAAGTCACCCTCAGTCCTGAGGGACTGCCTAAGAAGAAGAGAAGAACTTTCAACACTAGATATGCTACCTGAGTTTAGCATCCATGATCTGGTCAGTAACTGCTCCTTGCCCATTATAACATAATCTGGGAGAATTTTCATCCTCTCACCCAGATATTGTTGATCAGTCGCCCATTAGGTACAATTTGTACAATTTTCCTTTTTTAAATGTTTTTTTTATTTATCCTCAGCATCCATTGTCCATCCACAGTCTGAGAAAATGTTGTTGGGATGCCTTCTTGCCGTATTCTGTTCTGGCTGCTTAATACAACTGCTAGGACATTTCAGAGGTTGTCAACCAGATTGGTTTGGTACAAGAGTCAGATATAAGCCAGGCCATGTAAGGTCAGACATTTGTGATGTGGTCAATTTTACAGATATCCGCTCTAATTTCCAGATCTTTCTTTCCGAACTGAATTGAAGTTTTCAAACTGCCCTGGTGAGATTTGAATTCATAATCTCTGGATTACTAGTTAATAACCACAATGCAAGTTTCAGTGAAAATCGGGTGATTTCTATTTTTGGCTGTTGATTTGCAACACTAGTTGTACAACTAGAAAGTTGAAAATCTACCCTGGTGTGTATTTACATACAAACATACAAACTAGATCAGAAGTAGGCCATTCAGCCCATCGAGCCTGCTTCACATTCAATAAGATCATGGCTGATCTGTTTGTGTTTTGAATTCCACGTCCCCATCTTTCTCTGATGACTTTGATTCCCTTGCCTAACAAAGTACTACCTGCCTCCATCTTAAAAATATTCAATGATCCCGCCTCCACTGCCTTCTGAGGGAGAGAATTCCAAAGTCACACAACCTCCTGAGAAAAAAATATCTCTTCATCTCTGTCCTAAAAGAGCAACCTTTTTGTTTGTTAAATCGCTGAATAGCTGTTGTGAGACCCAGGGATCATACAGAGAACCCTTTTGATAATGTAATACAATTCATAGGAATATATCATATTGTGCCATGTGATGATCTTAGCCTTGGTAAGTTTATGAATCTAGAGTTTATTGCTCAGGTTATGAATCAACAGGCGAATTAACTTGACATTAAATAAACAATTGAACAGTCGCAACTGCAAATTTGTCATGATTTATATCCTTGAAACACAAAGACAACATATGCTTCCTCTAAGACACCCTCCGTCTAAAATAAATTTTTGAAAAATAGTTGCTTATCTCTCTCATGCTGAACTGATGTGTGGAGAGTCATAACCAAGCTCACTCTCCCTGCCACTACCTGTCTTCTGGTGACTAGTGCAGAGAAAAACATAGGTATGTTGTTCAACATTTTTTGAAAAAACACTGTTGCAAAGCGCAACTGCATTTTTCATGATTACATTAGGTTAACAACCATTCACATTCTCTCTGTTACCCAGGCGTTTCCCAACACATTTACCATTTCTAAAATCAAGGTCAAAGGCATTTTGCAGTTATTCAGTCTGGATCCAGCCAATATGTCAAACTGACCAATTAGCATAGACTGGAAAGGCTTGATTCATTGAGTTGCCTTTAATACTTTGAACACCATATTCAGTGAATCCTCATCGTAGCACAGAAATGGTAATGAAACAATGCAACTATTTTTCAAGGATCTATTTTAGATGTCCTAGCAGAAACATATGTTGTCTTGATGTTCCAAGGCAATAAATCACTGAAGATTTTCAATGATATCTAGTCAATTACTCCTTAAATTTCAGATTAATACTGAATACACACCTCCACCTTGTGCTGTGGCGTGAAGATTAACTAGACTGTAAAAAGTATATCCACACAACTTATAGACACATCACAGAAAAACACAAAAATACCAAATGCTTGGGAACGCCACCAGTTACAAATTTCCTAAAAGTCACACATCATCCTGACCTGGAAAATATAGTGCCGTTCCTACATCATTAACCAATCACAAACCTGAAACTCCCTCCCTAACAGCGCTGTGTGTAGTGTACACCACACTGACTGCAACGGTTCTAGACAGCTCACCACTGCTTTCTAAAGGCCAGGTAGGGATGCAAAATAAACATTGGCCTTGCCAGTGAAGGCTACATCCCCTGAATGAACTTTTACAAAATGACTGAGCATGAAGTGACATTAATCTTGCAGAGGCAATTTTGAAAAAGTGTCCAGCAAATGACAGAGCATGGAGAAAAACTGTTTGTTGCTATGACAACACAAAGGAACTTTTTATCACATTTGGCAAGTTCATCACGATTGAATCAGTCTTTGATATCCTTTCAATTTTATCAAGATATCTAGTATTTCTACAAATCGCCCCACTTCGTTTTGCTTTCAATGCAGAACCTATTTTGTTAAATCAAACTCTGAAATATAGACCAGGCTGCATGCGTTTAAATGGACTTAGCACTTATTTCAACCTTTCTGATCGTAAGTTTGATTCCAAGCCATTCTACATAGTACTAGAATATCAGCTAACCTTTTCTCACCTTCAAATGGTGTGATCGTTCTTTATAACATCCGCCAACACATCTCCGAGAATTATTCGATAATTAAAACCCGTCGCCTAACAGAGTTGCTTGAAGTTCCCAAATGCAGCCTCAATGCTCATTTTAAAGGTCAGTTTTCAACAAACCAGTGTCTCAGTTATTGTAGAAAAGGTTCCTCACCCACCTTGGCTCGGAAACCGCTGTGGGCTAAAGTGGAATTTACTCAATGGCACTGTTTTCATTCCATCCTTTAGAAATAGGTACCCTAAGATTATCATTTGAAATAGTTGAACTCATCACTTGAAGACACTTCAAATAGAGAAGGTAATGCAAGAGGCTTGCTTGTAACTGCGAAAATATAATGGCATATCACCCATTGCCCGCCACCCACTTCATTCAATATGCTGGGTCAAAAAGGAGCTGGGAATCAGCAGCATGAACCAAATGCCTCTCTGTTTCAACCTCACCCAAGATTAGTGTCAGTGAAGTTCGTCATCCACCAATTTGATTCATCTCGGTCTCTTACCAAGAAAGAACTTTGACCTCAATGGCATGTGCTGCTACGCAAATGTGTGCAAAACTCTGAAATAAATGCCACAGCAACTTCAGATGAGGAGCAGATTCTTGCCACAGCCATGACCCTATTGAATGGCGATGCAGGCTCGAGGGGCCAAATGGCCTACTCCTGCTCCTATTCCTTATGGTCTTGTGGTCTTACATGTGAATATCCACAAGTTGCTATTTGGATTGCGTCACTCCCACTATTAATCTCACCCAAAGCATTCCCATTTATTTTTAGGATTTGCTTTATTTGCACATCTATTTCCTATTAAACTTACCAACAAAAGTTAAGCCTTGTTGTTACCATTCTAATCAATAACATTCTAATCTAATGACTGTCAATCAACCACTCTGGCACTGAAAATGAAATATTATAAAATTTAAAAGTTCCATTCCCTCTTGTTTTTAATGTTTAGGGGGAGATTTTACAAATACCAAATTTTAAGAAGAGCATACTTGCCCTTTCTGTCCCTTTCTTCTCTCTCTCTCTCATAATCTAATTTCTTCCTCTGTATTTCTCTTTCTGTCCCTGATTTAGTATTAAACTTACATAGTTTAATTTATACTCCGTACTCTCATGCCCTGTATCTCTCTCAGTGCTGTTATCAGTTTACAATTTAAGCAATTTTGTGATCAAAATATTTTTGAGCTGATGGGGGACAGAGCAATCTATTTAATTATGAAGCCTGGCCAATGTGGGCAATTTTAACATAAATGAATGGGTAGGATTGTGTGTAGTAAATGGACAGCAAATGGAAATCTATTAAATGCCCTTAGATCTCTTACCCTAACAGCACCTGCACCGCATAGACTGCAGTGGTTCAACAAGGCAGTTCACCACCACCTTCCCCAATGACAATTAGAAGTGGATAATAAATGCTGGCCTAGCCAGTGATCTCCACATCCTGTGAAAGAGTTTTTACAAAAGCCCCCAACATAAAAAATGACATGCTTTGGGGATTGGACACCCTCCAAAATTGGTGTTCAGAAACCCTGGGAATGAAGACATTCCCTCAGGATCAGATCCCACCACCCCTGCATTCATAGGCTGTATTTTTGGATTGGAAGCCCTTTCCCCTCCCTGTCAGGATCAGAGATTCACCCACCCCAAAATTGGGATCAGACCTACCTGGTCCTGTGGCCTCCTCTGGAGTGCTCCCTCTGCAAACGACTGACTGCCAATTGTGGCAGCCAGGCTGACTTCCAGGTAGGGAGCCTGTCATTGATGAAAGATGGGAATTTCAGAGTTTAACTCCGTGGTATATGGGGAAAGTCCAGACATCAGAAGGGCGATTCTCCCAAAAGTGCTGAATTGGCGGAAAAACAGTTTTAGATCGCGACAGTTCAGCTTCTCACCTGAATCTTCACACTCTGTGTAATGCAGAGGTACCAGTTGTGAATCTCATTAAAAACCCAGTGGGGTGGCAATGGGAACCCCACCCCCACCAACCGCACTTAGGCCCCACCCACAATCGGCCCATCCCTGAGCATGGGCACTTTGCCCCTTGGACAGTGCTGGGGGTACAGGCTAGCACTGCCAGGGTGCCCAGGGGGCATCACCCCCTGCCGACTGACCCTCTGGGGGGCCCCGATTGCCCCCCACTCATTCAGGCGGGGTCTCCAGCTCGCTCTCCGAATGTCGGAAGCTAGTCTGAACCCTGCCGGAATGAAGTACTCCTGACGGGGTGAGAGATTCGATCGGGACCTGAAAAGTCCCGATAATTAGCAAATATACATACTTAAAATAGATTAAAAACAGATTTAAATGACTTAACTGCCTTCCCGCTGATTTCCAGCATGGTCTGGCCGGCTCTGGGAGATGCGCATGCGTTCCCGGCGCATGCACATAACCCCATTCAAGACCGCAGATGCGCGTCTCCCGGCTGGACCCGCCAGAAAAGTGGCAAGTGCGGATGGGACAATCGTGGCCCAGGTTTCCTCACACACTACCAACCATACTCCCAAGTGTGTCAGAATTTTAGAACTCCCACCCCCGACCCTCCCACCCCCCCCATTGAATCCAAATATTGCTCCCTCAGATGTGTGGGGAAATATTGGAATAAACCTATAATTGGAAACCTTCTATTAGTTCATTATTTTATTTTGGAAAATGTTTTCTAAGTGTGACTTTGATCTATTGGTTCTGTTTGAACAGACGCAGTCTTACAGCAGACATACCTTGCCCCAAGGAAAACATTCCAGTCAAGCCAAAGAGATCTTTCTGCGTCGCCAAGAGAGTCTCCTCAAAGATGATGGTGTCCTGAATATAGTGCAGGTACATTGAGTCAACTGGGATAATGATCTCCACAGATAGTTGTTTCATTCTTGCAACCTTTTATTCTTATCACAATTACATAATTGTGTTTCTTTTCAGGTTATACCTTGCAATTAAGAAATATGTACATATTCCCTTGTATGTTAATATATGCAAGTCTAGAAATTACTGATATTAGTGGACAAACAAAAAAAAATCATATTTCCGTATCGTGCTTCTCACGACCATTGAATGCCCAACGGAATTTTCAGCCATTGAGGTACATTGAAATGCAGTCCCAGAGTAACCTTCCATTCTGCCTGGAGTCTCCTAGGAATTGAAGATCAATCTCCAGGTCACTGCTGTGTGCAACCCTGGAGAAAAATCATCAGGGCACCAGAAAATATAGTTTTATTGTTTGATTTTCTTTGAACATTTCTGTTTACCGCAGCTAAGAATATTGAAAATGGGGGGAAATGAAGACTGGCTGATACTCAAGCATAATCCTGTTGGGTCATAGAGGTTTACAGCGTAGAAACAGGCCCTTCGGCCCAACTTGTCCACGCTGTCCCAATTTCTAACCACTAAGCTAGTCCCAATGCCTACATTTGGCCCATTACCCGCCATACGCATCTTATCCATCTAACTATCTAAATGCTTTTTAAAAGACAAAATTGTACCCGCCTCTCCTACTCTGGCAGCTCATTCCAGACACTCACCATCTTCTGTGTGAAAAAATTGCCCCTCTTGACCCTATTGTATCTCTGCCTTCTCACCTTAAACCTATGCCCTCTAGTTTTAGACTCACCTAACTTTGTGAGAAGATGTTGACTTACTACCTTATCTATGCTCCTCATTATTTTATGGATCTCTAAAAGATCACCCCTAAGCCTCTTACACTCCAGGAAAAAAAGACCTAGTCTATCCAGCCTCTCTTTATAACTCAAACCATCAAGTCCCGGTTATATCCTAGTAAATCTTTTCTGCGCTCTTTTTCTAGTTTTATAATATCCTTTCTATAATAGGGTGACCAGAACTGTACACAGCATTCCAAGTGTGGCCTTATCAATGTCTTGTATAATTTCAACAAGACATCCCAGCTCCTGTATTCAATGTTCTGACCAATGAAACCAAGCATGCCAAATGCCTTCTTCACCACTCTGTCCACCTGTGACTCCACTTTCAAGGAGCTATGAATATGTACCCCTAGATCTCTTTGTTCTGTAACTCTCCCCAACGCCCACCCATTAACTGAGTAAGTCCTGCCCTGGTTCGATCTACCAAAATGCATCACCTCACATTTATCTAAATTAAATGTGCCATCTGCCATTCACCAGCCCACTGGCCCAATTGATCAAGATCCCATTGCAATCCTAGATAACCTTCATCAGTGTCCACTATGCCACCAATCTTGGTGTCATCTGCAAACTTACTAACCATGTCTCCTAAATTCTCATCCAAATCATTAATATAAATGACAAATAACAGTGAACCCAGCACCGATCCCTGAGGCACACCGCTGGTCACAGGCCTCCAGTTTGAAAAACAACCCTCCACAACCACCCTCTGGCTTCTGTCATCAAGCCAATTTTGTATCCAATTGGTACCTCACCCTGGATCCTGAGAGATTTAACCTTATGCAACAACCTACCATGTGGTACCTTGTCAAAGGCCTTGCTAAAGTTGATGTAGACAATGTCAACTGCACTGCCCTCATCTACCTTCTTGGTTACCCCCTCAAAAAAGTCATTCAAATTCGTGAGACATGATTTTCCACTCACAAAGCCATGCTGACTGTCCTTAATCAGTCCTTGCCTCTTTACATGCCTGTAGATCCTGTCTCTCAGAATACCTTCTAACAACTTACCCATTACAGACGTTAGGCTCACCAGACTGTAGCTCCCAGGCTTTTCCCTGCAGCCCTTCATAAACAAAGGCACAACATTTGCTACCCTCCAATCTTCAGGCACCTCACCTGTGGCTGTCGATGATTCAAATATCCCTGCTAGGGAATCCGCAATTTCCTCCCTAGCCTCCCTTAGTGTCCTGGGATACATTTCATCAGGTCCCAGGGATTTATCTACCTCGATGCACTTTAAGATTTCCAAGCACCTCCTTCTCTGTAATATGTACACTCTTCACGACATCACTATTTATTTCCTGAAGTTCCCTAACATCCGTGGCTTTCTCAACAGTGAATACCGATTAACAGACGTTTGAAAGCTTCCCACTTACCAGCTGTCCCTTTGTCTGCCAACAGGTTCCCTCAATCAACTTTTAAAAGTTCCTGACTAATACCACCAAAATTTTGGGTTTGCCCCAATTTAGAATTTTAACTTTTGGGCCAGACCTATCATTCTCTATAGCTATCATAAAACTAATGGAATTATGGTCACTTGTCCCAAAGTGATCCTTCAGTAACACTTCTGCCACCTGCCTTTATTTCCCAAGAAGAGGTCAAGTTTGCCCCTTCTCTAGTTGGGCCATCCATATACTGAATGAGAAATTCCTCCTGACTACACTCAACAAATTTCTCTCCATCCAAGCCCCTAACGCTATGGCTGTCCCAGTCAATGTTGGAAAAGTTAAAGTCCCCTATTATTACCACCCTCATTTTCTTGGAGCTATCTGTAATCTCCTTCATAATTTTTCCTCAATTTCCTGCTGACTATTTGGGGGCCTGTAATACAATCCTATCAAAGTGATCTTCCCCTTCTTATTTCTCATTTCTACCCATGTAGACTCAGTGGGCGAACCCTGGGATATATCCCTTCTCAGTACTGTCATGATGTTCTTCCTAATCAAAAACGCAACTCCTCCTCCACTCTTACCTCCTATTCTATATTTCCTATAGCATCTGTACCCTGGAACATTGAGCTGCCAGTCCTGTCCCTCCCTTAGCCATGTTTCAGTAATAGCTTTAATATCCCAGTCCCACATACCCATCCATGCTGAGTTCATCTGCCTTGCCCGTCAGGCCTCTTGCATTGAAATAAATGCAGTTTAATCTAGACTCCCCTTGCTCTCTGCCCTGCTCTTGTCTGATCTGTCTAGTACTAGGATTACTGACACTGCCTTTACTATTTAACATGCACTCTTTAACTTTCGTGCTGTCCTCAACCTTCTCTTCTGTCTCCCTACTGCTTTCGGTCCCACCCCCCTGCCAAACTAGTTTAAACACTCCTGAGTCACTCTAGAAAATCTTCCCACCAGGATATTAGTTCCCCCTCCAGTTCAGGTGTAACCCATCCCTCTTGAAGAGGTCACCCGTGCCCCAAAAGAGATCCCATTGATCCACAAATCTAAGTCCCTGCCCCCTGCACCAGCTCTCAAGCCACGGGTTCATCTGACTAATCTTCCTATTCCTACTCTCGCTAGCACGTGACACGAGGTCCTACACTTTAGCCTTCTGCCTAACTCTCTATAGTCACACTTCAGGACCTCATCCCTTTTCCTATCTATATCGTTGGTAACAATGTGTACAACGACCTCTGGCTGCTCCTCCTCTCCCTTAAGAATGTTCTGCACCACTCGGTCTTTGACTCTGGCACCAGGGAGGCAACACACTATCCTGGAGTCTCGATCATGGCCACAGAAACTCCTGTCTGTGCCTCTAACTAGCGAGTCCCCTATTACTACTGCTCGCTTGCTTTTTGAGCCAGGTGTAGTGCCATAGCCCTGGCTGCTGCTGGTATTGAATCTTTTTGCTTTTCACTTGGAGTAGGAAGACAGCCCGTCACATGGGTGGATGTGTTGGCTGACTAACGGTTGGAGTGTGGGGGCAAGTCATGTGATGGAACCTTCAGGAATATAGTTAATCGCAATTGGCAACCCTACACTATTGTAATAAAAGAAACATGACAGCCAATCAGCACATAGCAAATTTCTGCAACGAGCAATGAGATTATGACCAGATGATCTGTAATTGCGACACCAAAAATTCCCAGTCTTAGCATATCTGTTTGGATTACCTTTCCCTGCTTTGCAATGTGGGAACTACTCCATTTAATGAATGTAGCTTAATGTCTGTTTTAGAGCAATGGACAAAGACATCTCTCACAAGCATTAATATCAGTCACAGTCATAAAGCCTAATTTGCTTCTCTTGCGATTCTTTTGTTTTAATAATGATTTTTTAAAAGTTGATGTTAGAAGAGAAGCAGTTCTACTGGCCACACGTTTCATGTTGCTCCCCTCACTTTTGTTGGTTTAAAATGAATGAGGCAGGAAATGGTGGACAGTGGGCCTGAGATTATGCAGTGTGCATTGGCAATGCTTAAGATCAGTAAACAAGATCCCTTCATTTTAGATTCAGAGCAGCTGCCTCAATGAATTTATCAGTCAATTCTTATAGCAGAGTATGTATCAAAAGAGTTACTTATGGTGGAAGCTTATCTTCATGGACTGCAACTGATGGGCCAAATGGCCTCCTCCTGTGCCATATGAACTCCAAGAAGGCTTACTGCTTGGCTGATAGGCAAATACAAGAGGATTAGTTGAAGCTGGCTTGAAATAAAGAATGACATAGTGGATTGTGGGGGAGGTTGCTCACAAAGGGAAAGATGGTATCTCAATTCAGTAATCTGCCCCAAAGTTATTCCAGTGCTCACACTTGCATGTCACATTAAATCTCTGGAAGCAACTGCACATCGAAAGTGTTGAAGATCTGGATCAAGCGAATGAGAAAAGGGAGCTTTACTCTTTGGTGGCTGAAAGTTTTGAATTGTGATTGATGCGGACACAGTTCTGTCCATAGGATGACAAGTTTCTTAACCTCGCCAAGTGTAGAATGTTGCTGCCTTCACAGACTGATAATCGTTGATGACGGGACAGGCAGCTGAAGGAACACTATCCATTCATTGTTCTTTATTTCTTTGCCTCACAGAGGAGATCAATTTGCGTTGCTGGTGAATCACAAAAGAAGGGCAAACTAGCTCGATCCCTCACTGGTAAGAAACATTATTTACCCATATGTTTTGTCTCGGTGTAGCTTAGGAAGTTAGAGCCATGTGTAAATCTATCATCACTTTGTTTCATATTTTATATCTGTGAAATGTTAAAATGTTGGATCCTGCTAAACATGCCACACCTCAGGTGTGAAATTACTCAGAAACTATATCCCAAAATGTTATTTCCTGAAGGAAATTGATCTAATTTGAATGAATCAATACTAGCTTCTACCAGCATCTCTCCAGGAAGCCTGTTCCATAGATTAACCACTTGCTCACTAAGATTTTAACTTGGTTGAAGGCAGGGGCAGTTCAAATGGAGTGCATCTCTTTCTTACCTGCTGCTTTCTCACCCCACTCTGAACTAACAAGGAAAGCTGCCCCAGCTTCTTGGGTTCTCCCCTTTAAGTACCTGGCTCTGGCTCAGATGATTGTCATTGGGGCACACTCAGCTGTTCTAACTGGAGACCTGAGCAGCAGGGAATCTTGCTATCTATTAATCCCTATACCTCTCAAGACCAAAGATACCAAGAGCTGCATAGTGAGTTGGGAGAGGTCCAGGTAGGTAAAATTTCTTAAATGATTTAGATTTTCCCGTAGTCCAGGAGGGCAGGAGTTCTCCTCCAGGTGCCAACAGGAGAACTTGTACCTCTCCTGTCTTTGGATTCCCCTACCCTTCCCCAATTATTATCTCACCCCCTGCCCCCACCTCTCCCAACCGACCTGATTTAGGGGACCCTTTATCCACATCCCTGGTAGCGATCTCCTGCCACCAAAACTTTGGCTCTCATCTGCTACCAGATTTACTAGGTTTGAGCAGGAGTCTTGAATTAGACATGGAAATGAAGCCTGAGTTTTAAGGGAAAGGGGAAAGAGAACAGTGCAAGGGGGTAGGGGGATTAAGGGCTTGTCACTTTAGCGATTGGTAAATCCAGAGGGACATGTTTCCCTCTCCGATTGTCATTCAAGGCACTTGCTCAATGAAGAAAGCCATACGATCCCATAGGTTTTGAACAGACGAAAATATACTATACAAGGTCAGAAAGATAAAGTAATTTGCAAAATCTATCCTGTACTCTGACATTCAGGGTAGTATGAGGTACATGTGAAATAACAAGCCAACTGTGGTCGAACACATGGCATTGCACAATAAGTGGCAGATGTGACCAAGGCAGAGTCCATGGACTTCTCAACAACCTATCCAGATATCAATAACACCGTGAGTCCATCAATCTCACTGAATCTCTGTTGCTCATGAGGGAATCCAGTCCTTACCTTTGAAGATCTCCCTCCAAATTTTCTCAAAAGTCGTTCCGTTTCAGACAGCATCATTAGTAGCCCACCTTGCTAGGTTTCAATCATCTACCAAGATTGCATTCCCCTAGATTCCCAAGTATGCACCCAAGCACCAACTCACAAGCATTATTTCAGATCTTCAGCCATGCTGAGCAGAACACTACAGCTCCGAAGGGGCATTTCAGCACAGAGTCACCAACCTTCCACTGCCTTCTTTGATCTTCAGGGCTTCTTCCAATCCCATCCTAATTATCAGGGCTTCTCCCGAACTCCCTTTGATTGCCAAGGTTTCTTCCTGAGCCCTCTTGAAGTCTGCTAATGTAACCCTTTTACCACTTTTAACTTAGCTGGGACCTCTTCCTGCCCCTGTCCCCATCTGGGCCTGTCTTTGTCCCCTTTCCCTCTGGAACCTCTTACTCTCTCTGCCCTTGTCTCCGACAACTGTTTTCAATAATGTGCCATTCCTGATCATGTGATCTGGGATTTTGCGCCATTTTCCATTTCTGCGCAGGCACACTGGGCCTCTCCTTGGGCCAAAGAACCTACACTGCTGAATTATGCATGTGCAGCCCACTCCTGGTCGACGCATGTGCAAAACTTCCAATGTCTGTCAGGAGCTCCCGACCCTTGCTTTCAACACCAAGGCAGATCTGGTTTTCAAAGTAGGGCGCAGGGGCAATGGGTGATGGCCAGAGGTGAGGTCAAGGCGCAGTTCACAGGGTAGACTGTTGGATATTGGCTTGACAGTTGGTTTTGGTGGTTGGTGGTAGTGGTAGTTGGGTCCACTATGGATGACTTACAGGTAAGCTCAGTAGAAGCAGTACTGCCCCTCCTGGCCCACAAACAGCTCTGTCTTGCTCCATGTAGCAATCCTCAGCTCACTACAGCCGCTGAATCTCCTGAAGCCTAGTGAATCAGGCCACTCAACAACCTATGTCATATAGTCTCAGTAAAATATTTAACAAGGGAATCAACCCCTGCAAGCGGTTTAGTCTCTCTTCCCATGTTAAGCCTCCATTAAAACTGGAAGTAGGCATGTTCCAACTGGGGCCAGTTCAGATTCGAAATCTTTTCAATTTTCAATTCCTCTCCAAACTCCGGCTCGCATGTCTTTTCAGGTTAATATTACCTGGAAAATCTTCACGGGTCACACCACATGAGCTTGTTACTTGCCAATCCACACATTCAGAAGAATCCCGCCCCGCCTTAAAATCACAGCAGATTTGACTTGGATTTATCCCCTTTTTCTTTAATTCCTCCCTGGCAAGGTCAGCATTTGTTACCTATCCATAATTATCCTTGAACTGTGTGGCTTAAGTGCCAGAGGGCAGTTAAGTGTCAACCACATTGCTGTGGGTCTGGAGTCGCATGTAGGGCAGACCAGGTAAGGATGGCAGATTTCCTTCCCTAAAAGACATTAGTGAACCAAATGGGTTTTTACAACAATCAATGATAATTTTGTGGTCAACATCACTAAGAATAGCTTTATAATTCCAGATTTATTAATTCAATTCAAATTTTGCTGCTATTTCACCGTCTTCAGAGCATTAGCCTCTGGATTTCTAGTCCAGTCATATTGTTGCTACGCTACCATTTCCCCTAGCTGCAGTGGTGGGATTTGAACTGTCTCCCCAGACCATTAGGCTGGGCCTCCAGTCGTGACATTACCAATGTATGCCTCTCCCTTTAAGGAACCTGGCACATTAGCCTGTTCTCCAATTACAGCAGAAAGACATTTCTAAATGGGCTTGCCTATCTACAATAAAGTGCTCTGTATGTCATGTTTACTTTGCAGGCTATGAGAATGTGTAAGAACATATGAAAGATGGATACGATCCAAAATTACTCTTAGAAATCGGCTAAATCATTCAATTAGTCACTCTGTTAGTCATCATGAAGCAAAGTGCCTTGTTATCATGGGCGGTTCACAGACTCTGATCTCCAGAACATGCTATAAGCCCCAGAATCCATGTAACACACCCATACTTTGATGTCACCTTTGGAGTGGCGGGGGGGGGGGGGAAGGTGGGGGGGCACAGGGAGGGTGTAAATGGACGTGGTGGGCAATGAAAATCTACAATAAAAAATGACTCATCTTTGGAAGAATATAATCTGCAAATCACGAAATATGAAGCCCTCCATGACGAAGCTCCATCTGCCGGACATTAGTTCAAATTAACTGTCTCAAATCACGTAATATAATTACCTGGGATGCAATACATTATGGACTGTATCCAATTGAGGCATCAGGCACCACAGACAGCAAATTTATCTGCTGTCTGAAATATCTCAACATTAACTTTAATATCTAGCTGTAAGTCCCATTGTAATGCCTGCAGCAGAGCTTTGGGATACAGCTTTTTTAAATTCATGCATGGGACATGGGCGTCGCTGGCTGGCCAGCATTTATTGCCCATCCCTAGTTACCCTTGAAAAGGTGGTAGTGAGCTGCCTTCATGAATCGCTGCAGGCCATGTGCTGTTGACCCACAATGCCATAGTGGGGGGGGGGGGGGGGGAGGAATTCCAGGATTTTGACCCAGCAACTGCAAAGGAGCAACAATATATTTCCAAGTCAGGGCGGTGAGTGGCTTGGGGGGGAGCTTGCAGGTGGTGGTGTTCCCGTGTATCTGCTGCCCTTCTCCTTCTAGATGGAAGTAGTCATGTGTTTGGAAGGTGCTGTCTAAGGATCTTTGGTGAATTGCTGCAATGCATCCTGTAGGCAGTACACACTGCTGCTACTGAATGTTGGTGGTGGAGGGATTGAATGTTTGTAGATACGGTGCCAATCAAGCGGGCTGCTTTGTCCTGGATGGTGTCAAGTTTCTTGAGTGTTGTTGGAACTGCACCCATCCAGGCAAGTGGGGAGTTTTCCATCACACTCCTGACTTGTGCCTTGTAGATTGATGGATCGGCTTTTGGGGAGTCAGGAGTTGAGTTACTCTCCGCAATATTCCGAGCCTCTGACCTGCTCTTGTAGCCACTGCGTTTATGTGGTGAGTCCAGTTGAGTTTCCGGTCAATGGTAACCCCAAGGATGTTGACAGTGGGTGATTCAGTGATGGTTACACCATTGAATGTCAAGGGGCGGTGGTTAGAGTGTCTCTTATTGGCGATTGTCATTGCCCGGCAGTTGTGTGGCGTGAATGTTACTTGCCACTTGTCAGCCCAAGCCTGGATATTGTGCAGATCTTGTTGCATTTGAGCTTGCAATATATAAGCTGCTGTACCTTTGTGATTGTGCAACATAACTTCTGCCATCTTTTATTCATGTATAAAACTTACCGAACACACGTGGGAGTCATTCAAAATGAAGGTTAAAACTTTACATGGAGCAAATCTGCAAGTGAGAGTGCGGTGTAACTTAAAGTGGCTTGCTCTGCCCCTGCAAGTGTGGGTTTAAAACTAGCATCAAGAAACCACAGTGTTAATGGAGAGGTACAATGGGTGTTTTATGTAACTACGATAATGGACAGAAAATAAAATGTGGGCCTGGACATTGAGTTGCAGCTGAGTAGTCTAGCAACAAATTGTTGCCAGCCTCATTGGGTTAGCATTGGCAAGTTGTTGGCTGGCCGTCTAAGTTGGAAGGCCTTCTGCCCGAAACTCAAGTGCAATAATGTCCAATTTCACTCTGCTCATTTCCAAAATAGAGTATGTACAAGACATCTTAAGCCCTAACTAGGTTCTGCTCGGATTATTAATATCAGTGGATGTGCTCTGGTATGTCTAACATTTTATTCCAGGAAGGTACTGAATGTAAATGAGATGGGAACTGTCAGTGGAATTCTTGGAACAGAATATTGCCTGCACATTTTCCTGACCTTGAAACATTCATATTTGATGAAATGCAGCATCTGATTAGCTAAAAGACTGGCTGTAAATGCAGGGATACGGTCCACGAGTGAGTACTGTGGGTAGAGAGCTGTGTGTGTGCGACGTGAACAGAAATGATGGATGGAATTTTACAGCCCCTCCCGCTGGAGGGAATTTCCGGTTCCGCTGAAGTCAATGGACTTTAGACCAGCTCGCCGCATTTCCCAGGCCCACACCAGTCATGACAGGACCGTAAAAGTCCACCCGAGGAGTAGGCTCAAATCATAGAAATCCTACAGTGCAGAAGGAGGCCATTCGGCCCATCAAGTCTGCACCGGCCACAGTCCCACCCAGGTCCTACCCCCACATATTTACCCGCTAATCCCTCTAACCTACGCATCCCAGGACGCTAAGGGGCAATTTTTAACCTGGCCAATCAACCTAACCTGCACATCTTTGGACTGTGGGAGGAAACCGGAGCACCCGGAGGAAACCCACGCAGACACGAGGAGAATGTGCAAACTCCACACAGACAGTGACCCGAGCCGGGAATCGAACCCAGGACCCTGGAGCTGTGAAGCAGCAGTGCTAACCACTGTGCTACCGTGTGCTCAAAGCTGTCAAATGTGCTCAGCAACCTTTATTGGAAAGTACAAGAAAGTTACTTAATATCAGATTTATTCCTTTTTTCAGTCAAAAAGATTTGTTTCGCTATCCAGTACATACTTGATCCCGAGCAGTTGTTAATTCATTTTAGTTTCAGGGTCTATCATTTCCACCCCTGCATTGCTCAAGACTATGGGTCTAAATTCTTCCCCCATCATACCCCTCACTCCCTCCTGTCTCTGCACTCTCCCCCTCACTCCCTCCAAAATCCGCACACTCTACCTCCCTCCTTACTCCACACTCCCCCCTCACTCCCTTGTGTCTCTGTACTCTACCTCTCACTGCCTCAAACCTCAACATTCTCCCACTCCATCCTGTTGCTTACCTCTTGCCCTCACTCCCTCCTGTCGCTACACTCTCCTCCTCGCTCCCTCCCGGATCCACACTCTTCCCCCTCGCTCCCTACAATCTCCACACTCTCCCGCTCACTCTGTCCAGCCTCTGCACTCTCTCCCCCCCACTCCCTGCAGCCTCAGAACTCCCTCACACCCTCAAGTCTCCACACTTTCCATCTGTTCTGTCCCTCCAAGCTCTCCAGCCCCCTTATCCCTCCCCACAACCTCTCCCTCCCTCTATCGCTCCCTTTAGCTTCCAGGCACGAGGGTCTCACCCTTCACATTCTGGGCTTTCCTCCCAGGTTGAACCTCACCTCGCTGCTGGCCTGGGTCCTGAACTCATTTCATTCTCAGGCTGGACCCCAACCTTGCTTTTGGCCTAGTTCCTGACGTCAGCCTCAGAGAGCTGCTCCTGCGCCAACTTCATATCGCTCCAGAAACCATCACTTCCGGTTTCCAGTAGAATTCATTGCCACAAAAGGCAGTGGAGACCAAGTACTGAGTTTCTTTTATTAGTATCACAAGTAGGCTTACATTATCACATTAATCTGTGGGAAGGCAAAGGGACGTCTGGTAAGTGGCATGCTTTCAAAAGTGTGTTAACCAGGGTTCAGGGTAAACACATTCCTCTTAGAGTGAAGGGCAAGGCTGGCAGAAGTCGGGAACCCTGGATGACTCGGGATATTGAGGCCCTGGTCAAGAAAAAGAAAGAGGCACATGACGTGCATAGACAGCTGGGATCAAGTGAATCCCTTGAAGAGTATAGGAGGTGTAGGAGTAGAGTTAAGAGAGAAGTCAGGAGGGCAAAAAGGGGACACGAGATTGCTTTGGCAGATAAGGCAAAGGAGAATCCAAAGACCTTCTACAAATACATAAAGGGCAAAAGAGTAACAAGGGAGAGAGTAGGGCCTCTTAAGGATCAACAAGGTCATCTATGTGTGGATCCACAAGAGATTCGTGAGATCTTAAATTAATATTTCTCATCAGTATTTACTGTTGAGAAAAGCATGGATGTTAGGGAACTTGGGGAAATAACTAGTGATGACTTGAGAAGTGTACATATTACAGAGAAGGAGATGCTGGAAGTCTTAAAGCGCATCATGGTAGATAAATCCCCAGGACCTGATGAAGTGTATCCCAGGACGTTGTGGGAGGCTAGGGAGGAAACTGCGGGTCCCCTAGCCGAGATATTTGAATCATCGATAGTCACAGGTGAGTTGCCTGAAAATTGGAGAGTGGCAAATGTTGTGCCTTTGTTTAAAAAGGGCTGCAGGGAAAAGTCTGGGAACTACAGGCCAGTGAGCCTCACATCTGTAGTGGGTAAATTGTTCGAAGGTATTTTGAGAGACAGGATCTACAGGCATTTAGAGATGCAAGTACTGCTTAGGGACAGTCAGCATGGCTTTGTGAGTGGAAAATCATGCCTCACAAATTTGATTGAGGTTTTTGAAGGGGAACCAAGAAGGTAGATGAGGGCAGTGCAGTTGATGTTGTCTACATGAACTTTTGCAAGGCCTTTGACAAGATACCGCATGGTAGGTTGTTGCATAAGATTAAATCTCACGGGATCCAGGGTGAGGTATCTAAATGGATACAAAATTGGCTTCTTGACAGAAGCCAGAGGATGGTTGTAGAGAGTTGTTTTTCAAACTGGAGGCCTGTGACCAACGGTGTGCCTCAGGGATCAGTGCTGGGTCCACTGTTATTTGTCATTTATATTAATGATTTGGATGAGAATATAGGAGGCATGGTTAGTAAGTTTGCAGATGACACTAAGATTGGTGGCATAGTGGACAGTGAAGAAAGTTATCTCCAATTGCAACGGGATCTTGATCAGTGGGCTGACGAATGGCAGATGGAGTTTAATTTGGACAAATCTGAGGTGATGCATTTTGGTAGATTGAACCAGGGCAGGATTTATTCAGTTAATGGTCGGACGTTGGGGAGAGTTACAGAACAAAGAGATCTAGGGATACATGTTCATAGCTCCTTGAAAGCGGAGTCACAGGTGGAGAGAATGGTGAAGAAGGCATTCGGTATGCTTGGTTTAATCGGTCAGAACATTGAATACAGGAGTTGGAATGTCTTGTTGAAGTTGTACAAGACATTGGTAAGGCCACAGTTGGAATACTGTGTGCAATTCTGATCACCCTATTATAGAAAGGATATTATTAAACTAGAAAGAGTGCAGAAAAGATTTGCTATGATGCTACAGGGACTTGATGGATTGAGTTATAAGGAGAGGCTGAATAGACTGGGACTTTTTCCTCTGGAGCTTAGGAGGCTGAGGGGTGATCTTATAGAAGTCTATAAAATAATGAGGGGCATAGACAAGGTAGATAGTCAATATCTTTTCCCAAAGGTAGGGGAGTCTAAAACTAGAGGGCATAGGTTTAAGGTGAGAGGGGAGAGATACAAAAGTGTCCAGAGGGGCAATTTTTTCACACAGGGTGGTGAGTGTCTGGAACAAGCTACCAGAGGTAGTAGTAGAGGCGGGTACAATTTTGTCTTTTAAAAAGCATTTAGCTAGTTACATGGGTACGATGGGTATAGAGGGATATGGGCCAAATGTGGGCAATTGGGATTAGTTTAGGGTTTTTTTAAAAACAAAAGGTGGCATGGACAAATTGGGCCGAAGGGCCTGTTTCCATGCTGTAAACCTCTATGACTCTATAACACTGCACAAGTAGGCTTACATTAACACTACAATGAATTTACTGTGAAAATCCCCTGTGCATTTAAGGCAGAGATAGATGGGTTCTACATTAGTAAGGGGATCAAAGGTTGAGGAAAAAGCAGGAGAATGGCGCTGAGAAATATATCAGCTATGATTGAATGATGGGGCAGCCTCGCAAGGCCGAATGGCCTATTTCTGCTCCTATATCTTATGGTCTTATCTGGCACAAACCTTTGCTGTAAGCTCAGGGTCAGAGACATCCGCCAAGGGCCTCAAGAAGCAGGGAATCAGCCCATCAGAAGTTTAAACTTAAGATAAAGGCAAAATTCTGCGGATGTTGGAAAATCTCAGCGGGTCTCCACAGCATCTGTGGAGAGTGAGTAGAGCCAACGTTTTGAGTCTGGATGACCCTTCATCAGAGCAGAGAATTTTAAACTTCCTGGACAATTCCTACATATGTCTATGTGTCAGCCCTTTCTGACATGCATGTACATCCCATCTGCTAGTCCATTCAGTTTCATCACAACCGCTACCATTTAGTGCATCATGCAGTTGGGAGGTTGATGGATTTAGAAGGTTCGCAAGAATACTTTCCTAATCATTTCAATGAGGCATCTGTGCAACTCCCCAATGCCTCTCCATACCCCTCATTCATTTATTCATGCACAGACATAGTTCAGAAATATACAATGGGATGTCTAGGATTGCTTGAGATGTAGTTAGTTATTGAAATTCATTTAAGGATCTTGCGAAGAAGGCTCACCATCCAAGTTTCAATCCATTTCCCATTTTCTTTGGTGCTGTTTCTTTGCCATTCAGGACCTTTTGTGACAATTGGGATTCAATTACTTTTTTTTCCCAGTTGTAGTACAGTAACAGTATGTTTTCCCAGGAGAATCCCTTACATCTGTCCTTTCTAAAGAAGAGGAAGCACAGATCATTACCGAGCAGGTCAGGTTGTATTCCAGTGTTGACTTGCTCGGTCCCTTTTATTATCCAAAGATACTGATACCCGTAACAATCAGTTCACCACTGCGCTTTCAAGTCCCATTAAAGTCCTACTTTATGAGGTGCAGTTCACTTGGGCAACAATGAATGAGTTATGCAACATGTTGCAATGTTTTCAACTCACCTAAGGAAGACACTCTGCCAGTGATTGCAAAGGTCTCAACAACCCTTACCTTCTCTGTTCATTTCAAAGTGCTATTTCTCATTTGTAGTCTTTCTAAAGTACACATAGTAGATGCATCAAGTGAAATTGGTGCCTTGCTTATCCAAGCAGCCAAGTTAATCTTTTTCCCCATTGCCTCACATTAACAACTTGGTGATAGCTTTGCACTTTTACCAAACGGCAGGATTTCTGCAAGTGGAGTAGTTATAGACTGCAGCCCAAATCCTTTATGTGATCCATTGCAGAATGACCTTCACTTACATGGATCGGAGCCCCAGGAAGTTAGAGCATTTGCAACAATCCACTTTCGGATAAGGAAGTGAGTGCTCATTTCCCTGGCAGCTGTTGTTTAACTTTCAAAGTCAAGTCTCAAGGTGGATCATGGATCACTGGAATTTGTATTCAGGAGCTGTGGTGCGTGACAACTCTGTAATATCTTAGATATCCAGCTGAACACCAGTGTAATGAGTTGCCTGCAGTCACCCGACTAATCACTGAGCATATCATTTAGCATGTCGAAACAGTATGCCTGGTGCCTGAATAGATGTGAGGATGTCTTACAGTACACCCCTGCTATGGTTTCAGGGCTGTGGTGGTATGTTGCTTGAGACACAAAGTCATTCTTGGCAGGACAGCAGGTTTCCTTCCCTCAAGAATATTAATGAATCAGTTGGATTTTAACATCAATTCAACATCATGGTCGCTTTTACCCGCTATGAGCCTGTTATTTCCAGATTTTAGTTTTAAATGAATTGAATTGGTATGAACTGGCATGCAGGGCATTTGAACTCATGGTCTTTGGATTATTAAGCCAGAGTTTTTGTATTACTAGTCATGTAACATAATCACAACATCACAATATCCAGCAATGTGTTTTCACCGACAATGCCTTAAATGGGTGGCATGGTGGCACAATAAGTGGCAAGGTGGCACAGTGGTTAGCACTGCTGCCTCACAACTCCAAGGACATGGATTCAATTCTGGCCTTGGATGACTGTCTGTGTGGAGTTTACACATTTTCTCCATGTCTGTGTGGGTTTCCTCCGGGTGCTCTGGTTTCCTCCCACAGTCCAAAGATGTGCAGGTTAGATGGATTAGCCACGGTAAATGTGTAGGTTTGCAGGGATAGGATGGGGAGATACTCTGTCAGAGACTCAATGCAGACCCAGTGGGCTAAATGGTTTCTTCTGCATTGTAGGGATTCTGTGATTCTATGAAATATCATAGGCAACTCAAAAATCTTCCTTCTCCTCACCTTATGGTTCAATCTCGCCAATCCCTGGAAGAAGTCTATGTACAGGCAACTGTGAATCCAAATGCTTTTGAGAACATTTTAACTCAATCGCCAGTTTTATTGGATAGTGATAGAGGAGTAGAAGACATTAGCCGATAGATTCTCCTATGTCAGGCTGTTCCTCTTTAAAATTAGGCATTGGTTCCTCATGTTGATTCTTCATTCCACCCAATGAGAGAGATTTTAACCCAACTCACCAGGTAAGAGACTAACAAGATTGGATGTAATCTTGGTTTTACATTCTGCCCAACTCCCCTCACTATTGAAGTCTGCAAGTAGTATTGGGTGGGGTGTAAAATTAGCATTCCACCTGATCCCTTGGAGTTCCCACAAGGCACATTAGGTTAAAAGATCTCCCTTTATCTCAAAGAAGGCTCTGATGCTAAATCCCTGAAATTTGTTTCCACAGTTCATTCCCTGGGGTCTAATGCATGTCCTCTGAAATCAAATCTGACACTGTACCTGGATATCACCTAAACATTAAAATCATCTGAGAGTGATGGAATCATTCAACACAAAGGTCGCGATTCTCCCAGAAAAATTCTCAGTGCCGAATTTGCGTAAAAACTGGAGCAAATCCTGCTGGTTTTTTCAGCAGGATTTTCAAAATGAATCTCCCACTCTCAGTGCATTACAGAGTGCCCTAGCATGAATTACGATAAAAACTGTGGGCGGGGCCCATTTCTGCTGGAGAGGCCAGCAGCATAGCGCTGAGCAGGCCACTGCGCATGCATCGATCCATCGTCGTGGGGATCGGCGCATGTGCAGTGGCCCCGCACTGCCGGCCTCCCAATCGCTGCCCCTTTGAACCCTCCACGCCCCGATCACTGGCCTTCCTCAACACTCTTTTTAATCATATAACTCCTTATTTATTGTTAGATTATTTTATTATTGTGCATTTAGAGCTGAATTCCTTCACACCGTATTGGGATTTTTGCTTTAGGTTGTTAATTCAGTTCCATAAACATCACATTACCAGACTATATACAGAATTACACAGCTTATCTATAAGTAGACACCCTGCACTGAAATTCACACCCTACACATATATGTGTGGCAGGAGAGATGACTGGAACCTCACTGTCCAGACTTTTGGCATAGAAGTGGGGTTGGATGCCAGGCCTGCCCACTTGCAGGACACTGATTCCCCGCTATCAGACATTATCGTCCCAGGAGGACGCTGGGCAGGGAACATGGTTGGCCTGTTGGCCCCCCCTCAAGACAATGAAAGATATTCATGGCAGGTTAGGGACAGAGGCTGAAGCCTGGAGTGTGGGCTGAAGCAAAGGGTGGGGCAGATTATGGAGCCCAGAGAATGGGCTGGTGATGCTGGGGAGTCCAGATGTCCGAGAGAGACATCCAAGAGAGAGAGAGAAGGGAGAGGAGTGCAAGACAGCAGCAAGCATCAGAAGCTGGGGTGTCCCAGTGTTGAGGACCTAACACATGAATATGGCCAACTGAAGCCCCTGATGGTGGTTGGAGCACCAGGAGGTGGCAGCGGAGCAGGTGGACAGGGGCAGAAGACCTAGATCACCTGCTCTGAATCTGAAAAGCCCTGAGGAGTGGAAGATCCCCTTTGTGGCTGGGAGACAAGATAATCTGGGTCACTTGGTCATGGGAAATTAGCACCAATTGAACTGTGATTCAAGATCACGAGTTCAGCTCTCGACAGTCTCCTGGTGAATCTGGAGTATAGGCCATGAATATCCATTGTAATTGATTTGTTCCTCTTGGTTAAGCTTTTCCATTAATGTTTATGAAGATTTAATGCCAGTGTAATAAAATAGCCGTGTTTTATAACCATCCAGCAGTCAGTGTGTTTGAATCCACATTGCAAGTACACCATATAGGAATGACACTTGGGAACAATGGTAGGCCATTTGGTTCTTCAGGACCACTCTACAATTTAGTACAAACATGGCTGATCTTCCACTTTAGTCCCACCTTTACTGTACTATCTCCATATCTCTTAAATATATTGGTATTCAAAAATCTATTATCTGTGCCTTGGACATATTCAATAATTAAATACTTAACTCATAACTGCACCATATACACAGAATTTCTCTACTTTCATTTAAAGGATTAAGGACAAAGAGTTTGGGATCGTTCTTTCAAAGGGCCAGCAAATGTATGATGGGTCAAATGTTCTTCTATTCCGTACGATTTCATGGTTCTACATGGAATTACAGAGCAATACAGAACTGTACAATATATACCAAAACTACCTGACATAATAGAACTGCAATACACTTTTCATTTCCTTCTACAACACTCCACCTTGTCAATGACCCTCTTATTGCAGACAATAATCCCCAATTTGAACTGTTGATAATCCATATGCAAATGAACTGTGGCTTTAATTCTACCATGTCTATTGCAGTAAAGCTCTGCCATATCTGTGCCCCATCCGGTGCTGAACCTTTCTGTTTTTCTCTGTGACTCTGTTACATGTTGGGCGAAACGTTAACATGGGTGAGTGTGTGGTTTTGGGTGCAGATAAGATGTTAAATAGGGTTATTGGGATGCTGCTCCTGACTCATTGATTTCTAAGTTGAAAAAAAAGAGGGTTGGACAGCTAATCCTCTCTCACGGAAGGCATTATAAATCGAACGTTAGAAATCTCAGTCACCAGTGAGGTTTTGCAGGTCCCAAGAAATCTAGCAGTTAAAAGGAGATGTTGCAGCATTGGGGAAAAGGGAATGGCTTTTCCAGCTTGTGGGCCAGGAAGAGCAGGAGTGCATCATTTTTTAACCCCCTCCCCACCTCCCAACTTACCAGCATCATTCAAACATGCTCCTCATACAAAGAACCACAAGGTTTGAGACCAGGCTTGGGTCAATGATGGAACACCCCAGAATCAAATGCCCACTGGATTCATGGATCAGACTCCACACACTGACACCCGTTACACCCTGCCCCCCCCCTCCCCCCCCTCCTGCCTTCACTCCCTAGCTGCAGCCCCAAGAGAGCTGGGATGGAATCCATCACCAAGATCAAAGCCACCTGAATTGTGGATTGGATCTATCTGTGCCTGCCTGTCAAGTAGGCTTATTTCTACATGGAGATACCTATAAAGAGAAAGACTCATGCTGGAGAATTAAAACTCTGCAACACTCAGGGAAACTTAGACTTCTGAATTTCTGTAACTCCTCCTGCCCCCACCCTCCCACTCCACCCATATAACTCAATTAGTCCAAGTGAATATCCAAGTCTTTGTCTAGGCTGGTAACTTGCTGTTTAATATCCAAAGGGGAACAAGTCTCTCTCCTGAGCTCCTCCGTATGTCATAAACCAGCATGAGAGGACCCGTTTCACTGACTCAGTGAATGTCCCAGTATCGTCGTTTGGGCTTGGATTACCTGTCAGGAATCTGCCTGTTTCTGGGTCCCTGATAGATTAGGGTGGCTTTCTTGCTCCTCGGTGCTTTTCCTACACATTTTGAGAGAAGAAACTCGTTAGCCCAAGGACCACCTCTCAGGCCATGGAGTCACTTCCATTACATTGTTATTTTATCGTGGGATGTGGGCATTATTGGCAAGGCCAGCATTCCCATCCCTAATTGCCTTTGAACAGAAGGCTTGCTAGGCCATTTCAGAGGGCATTTGAGTTAAAAATGTTGCTGTGGGCCTGGAGTCACATGTAGACTAGGTAAGGATGGCAGTGAAAGATGCCAGATGGATCTTTATGAAAATCAGTAGTCAGTACTTTATATTCCAGGGGTAATTCATTGAATTTAAAGTGATTTGAACCCACGTCCCCAGAGTATAAGCCTGCGCCTCTGGGTTAGTAGTCCAGTGATATAACCACAGTGCCACGCATGGCTCTCCCATGGAAGCTTGATATTCTTGGAACTATTTTGAACCCATTCAGTAATCTCACTCAAGGTGTGCTGGGTGTTCGTACAATTGTAATGGAAGATTTTAGCGGGAATTGTATTATGCAACGAGCTCAAGATGTCTTTTGTGTTCCCTTTGTGCAGTTGGAGGATACGCAGGTAATAAAAACAACTCAGAGCATCAATCTCCAAAGATACCCAAGTCCATGTCAGTCACACCACAGCAGCCTCACAGGACCGAGTGGATTAATGAAGAAGAGCCGGAAGATCTTCAGAGTTCGAATGAAACAGATATACATCAGAACGGAGAGGATGAGGAGAAAAACAACACTGTAAATAAAATCCCTGGGCCCAAATTAAAGCTGAGATTTGCTTCTCAGGATAAAATTGAAAATGGATTGTAACGATTCAGCAATGGATGGAGAACATCCGATGTACCTCCATTGTCTGGCAGTTTTCTGAAGCCAGTAGTGACAGAGCCTAGTACAGAATAAAAAAACATACTAAATTGACGTGACAGTCAATATGAGATATTCAGCAATCACCTTTCTCTTAAAACTAAGGCCACACTTCTTTATGAGATTTTTCCGGTATAATGTTGCACTTCAGACGGTTAATGGACCCTTGTCACCAGGCAGATCACAACAGCAAGGAAGCTCTCACTGTCCAGAAATCAGGCATATTGAATGTGCGGTAAGCTCATATTGCCCTTCAAACTTGGCGATGCATTTCTCTTCCTCTTCATTAGATTAACATTACTTCAATGATCAAACAAGCCTCTGTACAGTCACAGCAAATAAAAATGTCAAAATCCTAGGCCAAAAGACAATCTTCTAGATGTCACTGTTAGCAGTGCTGGTGATGGGAATATCCGTAAGACATTATTCCCTGCTGCTTTGGCGGGGATGGTAAAACATTTACAAAACACAAGGTAACAACTGCATTATTATAGGCATCAAAAGAATGACACATTGAAGTGTTCATGCACATGTATCACCAATTTCTAGACATATCTCTTTGACTTTGTTAACTCCTGTGTGTGGTTTGAAGTCGTCACTTGTACAAAGGGAAGCTCTATTCCAGTAACCAGTAGGGCAGATATTGCATCTAACCACCTTAAGCTGTTAGTATAGTAAATATACTGTAGAATTAGTCATCATTAGCTTATCCGATGCTGCTTGAAACTTTGTAGGCATTTAAGATAATTAAATAAATAGGGTTGAAAATAGCTTTCCTGATCCAGATGCGTAAGAAGGTGATTGAGTTCTAATCATATATTATGGGTGGATTATTAATTTTCTAAAGTGACATTATCAGTCTGAAAAGCTGTCACTTCATGAGCATGAAATAATAAGTACTTCATACATGTCTTGAGAACGCTGGGACAGCAAATAAAACAGAGTCTAACTTAACTCTCAGCTGTTAATTGTATCCACACATCATGTCCGTGTTGCTGTCCTCGGCCTACTGAGCACTGTTACTCTAGTTCAAAGATGTCTTCCATCTTCAAGAATCTCCATGATGAAAATTGTTGGAGAGGCTGTTGCTGCATTCAGTTTGAAAGTGTGCAATGCCAATGTGACAGATACTGCAATATCAGAAGATTGTATACCATCTCATGTCAAATGTTTTACAAAGCGACTATATGTATTATATATGTTATAATATATCTGTATTGTATATATAGCTGATGCATCATGTCTTATAATGTAATTTTATGTATTGTATATATACCCAATAATTCGCTGCAGTTCCATGTTATTGTTATGGAAAATAAAAATTAGAATCAACTCGTCTTGTGCTTTAGCATTTAACTACTTACTCCGTTGTGCCATTATCCTTGACTCTAACTTGATATTTTATTTGAACCAGTTCCACAGTGTTGTGTACAAGTATTCAAGACTAAGTTTAGTATGACTGATTAAAACAGCTTTAGAGGGTAGGGAAGGGGATAAGGTGGGCAAGAACAATGGAGAGGAATAAGGATATGGGAATGGAAAGATGGACAGGAGGAGTGGGAATGAGGATAGTGCCCAGGGAACTCATTTAGAGGTGGGATGAGAAGAGTGCCAGGCAACATCCAGGTGCTCCAGTCTCCTCCCACAGTCCTAAAGAAGTGCTGGTTAGATGCATTGGCCATGCTAAATTCTCCCTCAGTGTACCCGAACAGGCGCTGGAGTGTGGCGACTAGGGGATTTTCACAGTAACGTCATTGCAGTGTGAATGTAAGGCTACTTGTGAAACGAATAAACAAACTTTAAAAAGCTTTAAACCTTTAGCTTAGAATTTTTGTTTAAAGTTTCAAACTGCAAAAAGTGCTGAAGAAAAGTATCTAATATTTATTTTGCTCATTTCTAACACTCATGCTAGAAATGAACAAAATGTATCTTGATCAATTGGGCCAGTGGCCAATGAATGGCAGATGAAGTTAATTTACATAAATGTGAGGTGATGCATTTTGGTAGATAGAATTGGGGCAGGACCTACTCAATTAATGGTAGTGGGTTGGGGAGAATTATAGAACAAAGAGATCTAGGGGTACAGGTTCATAGCTCTTTGAAAGTGAAGTCACAGGTGGACAGGGTGGTGAAGAAGGCATTTGGCATGCTTGGTTTCCATGGTCAGAATATTGAATACAGGAGTTGGGACATCTTGTTGAAGTTGTACAAAACATTGGTAAGGCTACATTTGGAAGACTGTGTACAGTTCTGGTCACCCTATTATAGAAAGGATATTATTAAACTAGAAAGAGAGCAGAAAAGATTAGGATGCTACCGGGACTTGATGGGTTGAGTTGTAAGAAAAGGCTGGATAGACTGGGACTTTTCTCCTTGGAGCACAGGAGGCTTAGGGGTGATCTTATAGAGGTTTATAAAATAATGAGAGGCATAGATAAGATAGATAGTCAACATCTTTTCCCAAAGGTAGGGGAGTCTAAAACTAGAGGGCATAGGTTTGAGGTGAGAGGGCAGAGATACAAAAGGGTCGAGAGGAGCAATTTTTTTACTCGGAGCATGGTGAGTGTTTGGAACAAGCTGCCAGAGGCAGTAGTAGAGGTGGGTACAATTTTGTCTTTTAAAAAGTATTTAGACAGTTACATGGATAAGATAGGTATAGAGGAATATGGGCCAAATGTGGGCAATTGGGATTAGCCTAATGGTAAAAACTGGGCTGCATCGACAAGTTGGACCAAAGAGCCTGTTTCTAAGTTGTAAGCCTCTATGACTCTGTCTTGTTCTTTTTTTCCAGAATGGCCTAACTGATTCTCATTGACATGGGTTTTGGAAATGCATTCCAATTATTTACCTCATTGTTCAAACAAAAATACCCATATTGGCGCTCACACAGAATCAGAAATTACTGGCCAAATACAATAACTGTTCATTCTTTGGCATTAATACCCAATGTCGCCACTTAAAGTCTTAAGCACTCCATTTATTTTGAATAGGACTATGTTTGTTAGTTCACATTTCATTAAGGTGCACTGAATTGAAGAACAGACATAAGCAATGAATATGATGAAAGGTTATTGACCTTAGATTTTACTCTTGCTTCTTGATCACGGATGCTGCCTGATCTGCTGAGTATTTCCAGCATTTTCTGTTTTAATATAAGTAAATAAAACTCATTAAGTTTTATTTACTGTTTGTGCACCTAAACTCTCCAAGTGAGATGGGGTTACCAAGATCTGACTGCAATTTAAATTAAACTAGTTGTACTGTATACGGTTTTGTTTATCCACTGCTGATCTACATTATTCATGTTATATGGTACAACATAGTAATAGTGCCACCACATTCTGCTGCCCATTGTCTACATCCATTCTATCAGCGAATACACTTTCTGCCATGGTAGTGAAGCAGATTCAACCACAACTTGCAAAAGGAAATTGGATATGTTCTTGAAATTGAAACATTTTGAAGGCAATGGAGAAAGAAACAGGCTGAGACACAAGCAACCGAATGGTGACTTTCTCTGTCCCAGTTTTAATAGCAACCTGGAGTCAACCTCTCTCAAAGCCACAACATTATTTGCAGCTGCTAACCCCGTTTGCAGTTTTTAAACTCTGGCAGCACAGATTCCCCTCAGTGCTGGAGAGTCATTATCCTGGCATGATGCAGCTAACAGTGTCTAATTTGTACCCAAGAGGCGTCATGCACTCATCCTAATAACTTCCAGACTCATTTGCTTCTCAAAGTGTGAACAGCAATGAGCTATTTCCAAGACTTAATGGTCCAACAGGCTTTCTACAGCTATTGGGAAATATTGATATTATCTATGGCTTGACGCAGCCAGAATTAGTCACAATTCATTGTAATCATCAGCCCAGAGAGAGGCACTCTGTGTGAATTATCATGGATTCTGAGAAGCTTACAATACAGAAGGAGGCCACTTGGCCCATTTTTTCAGTATTGGTTCACAGCCAACACAATCCAAAATGATCCTACGGCCCCAAGCTTTCCCCAGAGCCATGTATTTTTCTCTGCTTCATATATTTAGCCACTGTTGTGGCTAAACATAAAAACCGAAGCGTACAGAGTGGCCAAAACTAGTGGGAAATTAGAAGATTGGGAAAGCTTTAAAAAACAACAAAGAACTACTAAGAAAGCGATAAAGAAAGGAAAGATAGATTATGAAACTAAACTAGCACAAAATATAAAAACTGATAGTAAAAGTTTTAGAACATAGAACATAGAACAGTACAGCATAGAACAGGCCCTTCGGCCCATGATGTTGTGCCGAGCTTTATCTGAAACCAAGATCAAGCTATCCCACTCCCTATCATCCTGGTGTGCTCCATGTGCCTATCCAATAACCGCTTAAATGTTCCTAAAGTGTCTGACTCCACGATCACTGCAGGCAGTCCATTCCACACCCCAACCACTCTCTGAGTAAAGAACCTACCTCGGACACCCTTCCTATATCTCCCACCATGAACCCTATAGTTATGCCCCCTTGTAATAGCTCCATCCACCCAAGGAAATAGTCTTTGAATGTTCACTCTATCTATCCCCTTCATCATTTTATAAACCTCTATTAAGTCTCCCCCCAACCTCCTCCGCTCCAGAGAGAACAGCCCTAGCTCCCTCAACCTTTCCTCATAAGACCTACCCTCCAAACCAGGCAGCATCCTGGTAAATCTCCTTTGCACTCTTTCCAGCGCTTCCACATCCTTCTTATAGTGAGGTGACCAGAACTGCACACAATATTCCAAATGTGGTCTCACCAAGGTCCTGTACAGTTGCAACATAACCCCACGGCTCTTAAACTCCAACCCCCTGTTAATAAAAGCTAACACACTATAGGCTTTCTTCACTGCTCTATCCACTTGAGTGGCAACCTTCAGAGATCTGTGGATATGGACCCCAAGATCTCTCTGTTCCTCCACAGTCTTCAGAACCCTACCTTTGACCCTGTAATCCACATTTAAGTTTGTCCTACCAAAATGAATCACCTCACATTTATCAGGGTTAAACTCCATCTGCCATTTTTCAGCCCAGCTTTGCATCCTATCTATGTCACTACTCCACCAATCTTGGTGTCATCAGCAAATTTACTGATCCACCCTTCAGCCCCCTCCTCTAGGTCATTAATGAAAATCACAAATAGCAGAGGACCAAGCACTGATCCCTGTGGCACTCCGCTAGCAACATGCCTCCAGTCCGAAAATTTTCCATCCACCACCACCCTCTGTCTTCGATCAGATAGTCAGTTACCTGTCCAATCAGCCAACTTTCCCTCTATCCCACACCTCCTTACTTTCATCATAAGCCGACCATGGGGGACCTTATCAAACGCCTTACTAAAATCCATGTATATGACATCAACTGCCCTACCTTCATCAACACACTTAGTTACCTCCTCAAAAAATTCTATCAAATTTGTGAGGCACGACTTGCCCTTCACAAATCCGTGCTGACTATCCCGGATTAATCCGCATCTTTCTAAATCATAGAAACCCTACAGTGCAGAAGGAGGCCATTTGGCCCATCGAGTCTGCACCGACCACAATCCCACCCAGGCCCTGCCCCCACATATTTTACCCGCTAATCCCGCTAACCTACGCATCTCAGAACTCTAAGGGGCAATTTTTAACCTGGCCAATCAACCTAACCCGCACATCTTTGGACTGTGGGAGGAAACCGGAGCACCCGGAGGAAACCCACGCAGACACGAGGAGAATGTGCAAACTCCACACAGACAGTGACCCGAGCCGGGAATCGAACCCGGGACCCTGGAGCTGTGAAGCAGCAGTGCTAACCACTGTGCTACCGTGCCGCCCATAAATGGTCGTAAATCCCATCCCTAAGGACCTTTTCCATCAACTTACCAACCACCAAAGTAAGACTAACCAGCCTATAATTACCAGGGTCATTTCTATTCCCTTTCTTAAACAGAGGAACAACATTCGCCATTCTCCAGTCCTCTGGCACTATCCCCGTGGACAGTGAGGACCCAAAGATCAAAGCCAAAGGCTCTGCAATCTCATCCCTTGCCTCCCAAAGAATCCTAGGATATATTTCATCAGGCCCAGGGGACTTACCAACCTTCAGTTTATTCAAAACTGCTAGTACATCCTCCCTCCGAACATCTACTTCCTCCAGCCTATTAGCCTGTAACACCTTCTCTTCCTCAAAAACATGGCCCCTCTCCTTGGTGAACACTGAAGAAAAGTATTCATTCATCACCTCTCCTATCTCTACTGACTCCATACACAAGTTCTCACTACTGTCCTTGACCGGCCCTAACCTCACCCTGGTCATTCTTTTATTCCTCACATAAGAGTAAAAAGCCTTGGGGTTTTCCTTGATCCGACCCGCCAAGGACTTCTCATGCCCCTTCCTAGCTCTCCTAAGCCCCTTTTTCAGCTCATTCCTTGCTAACTTGTAACTCTCAATCAAGCCATCTGAACCTTGTTTCCTCATCCCTACATAAGCTTCTCTCTTCCTTTTTACAAGACATTCCACCTCTTTTGTGAACCATGGTTCCCTCACTTGGCCATTTCCTCCCTGCCTGACAGGGACATACCTATCAAGGACACACAGTATTTGTTCCCTGAAAAAGTTCCACTTTTCATTAGTGCCATTCCCTGACAGTTTCTGTTCCCATCTTATGCCCCCTAATTCTTGCCTAATCGCATCATAATTACCTCTCCCCCAATTATAAACCTTGCCCTGCCATACGGCCCTATCCCTCTCCATTGCAATAACAAAAGACATCGAATTGTGGTCACTATCTCCAAAGTGCTGTCCCACAACCAAATCTAACACTTGGTCCAGTTCATTTCCCAGTACCAAATCCAATGTGGCCCCACCTCTTGTTGGCCTATCCACATATTGTGTCAGGAAACCCTCCTGCACACACTGCACAAAAACTACCCCATTCGAACTATTCGACCTACAAAGGTTCCAATCAATATTTGGAAAGTTAAAGTCCCCCATGACAACTACCCTGTGACCCCCACACCTATCCATAATCTGCTTAGCAATTTCTTCCTCCACATCTCTCTTACTATTTGGGGGCCTATAGTAAACTCCTAACAACGTGACCACTCCTTTCCTATTTCTAACTTCAGCCCATATTACCTCAGTATGCAGATCCCCCTCGAAGTGCCTTTCCGCAGCCGTTAAACTATCCTTGATTAACAATGCTACTCCTCCACCTCTTTCACCAGCTTCCCTACACTTACTGAAACATCTATACCCCAGAACGTCCAAAAACCATTCCTATCCTTGTTCTACCCATGTCCCCGTAATGGCCACAACATCGTAGTCCCAAGTACCAATCCACGCCCCAAGTTCATCTACCTTGTTCCGGATGCTCCTTGCATTGAAGTAGACACGCTTCAACCCACCTTCCTGTCGACTGGTACCCACCCTTGACCCTGATACCTTCCCCAATACCTCACCACCCTCAACACTGACTTCTGGACTACAACTCCTTTTCCCACCCCCCTGACAAATTAGTTTAAACTCCGCTGAAGTGCCGTAGCAAATTTCCCTCCCAGGATATTGGTGCCCCTCTGGTTCAGGTGCACCCGTCCTGTTGTACAGGTCCCACCTTCCCCAGAATGTGTTCCAATTATCCACGTCGCTGAAACCCTCCCTCCTACACCATCCCTGCAACCACATGTTTAACTGCACTCTCTCCCTGTTCCTCAACTCGCTATCACGTGACACCGGCAACGTACCAGAGATGACCACATGTTTTGTCTTGGCTCTCAGCTTCCAGCCCAGCTCCCTAAATTCATGTTTTAAATTCCCGTCCCTTCTCTTACCTATGTCGTTGGTACCAATGTGTACCACGACTTGTGACTGTTCCCCCTCCCCCTTAAGAATCCTGAAAACACGGTCCGAGACGTCACGGACCCTGGCATCCGGTAGGCAACATACCATCCGTAAGTCTCTTTTGCTGCCACAGAACCTCCTTCTATCCCTCTAACTAATGAGTCCACAATAACTATTGCCCTCCCGCTCTCCCCCTCACCCTCCTGAGCCACAGGGACAGACTCAGTGCTGGAGATCCACTCACCACTGCTATGTCGTCCCCCTCAACTGTATCCAAAGCGGAATACTTGTTGCTAAGGGGAATGACCACAGGGGATCCCTGCGCTGACTGCTTCCTCCCAGCCCCTCTCACTGTCACCCATCTATTTTCCTTTCCTGGAGTAACTATATCCATGAAGCTTCTGTCTATGGCCACCTCTGCCTCCCTAATGATCCTAAGTTCATCCAACTCCAGCTCCAGTTCCCTAACACGGTTTTGGTGGAGCTGCAGATGGGTGCACTTCCCACAGGTGTAATCAGCAGGGACACTGACGGCGTCCCTCACCTCAAACATACTGCAAGAGGAACATTGCACTGCCTTCACACCCATCCCCTCTAGATACCTTGCCAATACCACTAGCAGATAGAGTTGCTCCAATGGAACAATGAGCTATTTTCCCCCCTTTTCCTCGGAATCCACACGGACTGAACTTAAGATTTGCACTTGAAGAGACAACAAAACGAATTAAACTTACCCCGCCTCACCCTTTCCGTCTAAGCCCTTAGAGCCAAAGCCCTTACAGCTCTCACTCTGCTCCCTGCTCACTCCACTGCCCACTACAACGCTGCCCGCTCAAAAGTGCGGCCTGCTTTTAAACCCACCAAAAAAACTTTCCCAGGCCTCTCCTGGGCCTACTTCCGGTTTTAGAAAAAACCTCCGATTTTAAACACAAAAGTCACTGAAAAATATATAAATAAATCAAGCGTAGAAACAAACTCTCTTACCCTCAGCCTGCTCCTGTGGAACAATGAGGCTGAAATCTCCACGGTAAGCCCTTTTTAAACCCACCAAAAAACCTTCCCAGGCCTCTCCTGGGCCTGCTTCCGGTTTTGGAAAAACCTCCAATTTTAAACACAAAAATCACTGAAAAATAAATATTATTTACATATATATAAAAAGGAAAAGAGTAGCTAAAGTAAATGTTGGACCCTTAGAAGACGAGAAGGGGGATTTAATAATGGAAAACGAGGAACTGGCTGAGGCCTTAAACAAGTTTTTTGTGTCGGTCTTCACGGTACAGGACACAAATAGCTTACCGAAAATTGATGGTCGTGAGACTGTAGGGGGTGAAGTCCTTAAAATAATTACTATTACTAAAGAGGTAGTGCTTGGTAGGCTAATGGGACTAAAGGTAAACAAGTCCCCGGGCCCGGATGGAATGCATCCCAGGATACTGAAAGAAATGGCAGTAGTAATAGCGGATGCGTTGGTTGTAATTTATCAAAATTTGCTGGACTCTGGGGAAGTGCCGGCTGATTGGAAAACAGCTAATGTGACGCCACTGTTTAAAAAAGGAGGTAGACAAGAGGCGGGTAACTACAGGCCGGTTAGCTTAACATCCGTAGTTGGGAAATTGCTGGAATCCATCATTAAAGAAGAAATAGCAGGACACCTGGAAAAAAATGGTTCGATCAAGCAGATGCAGCATGGATTCATAAAGGGAAAGTCGTGTTTGACGAATTTACTGGATTTTTATGAAGATGTAACGAGTGCGGTTGACAGAGGGGAACCGGTGGATGTGGTGTTTTTGGATTTCCAGAAGGCGTTCGATAAGGTGCCTCACAAAAGGTTGCTGCAGAAGGTTAGGGTACACGGAGTTGGGGGTAAAGTGTTAGCGTGGATTGAGGATTGGTTATCTAACAGGAAGCAGAGAGTTGGAATAAATGGGTGCTTTTCTGGTTGGCAGTTGGTGACTAGTGGTGTGCCGCAGGGATCGGTGCTGGGGCCTCAACTGTTTACCATATACATAGACGATCTGGAGGAGGGGACCGAGTGTAGGGTAACAACGTTTTCAGATGACACAAAGATGAATGGGAAAGCGAATTGCGTGGAGGATGCGGAAAGTCTGCAGAGAGATTTGGATAGGCTAAGTGAGTGGGCGAGGATCTGGCAGATGGAGTATAACGTTGACAAGTGTGAAGTTATCCACTTTGGAAGGAATAATAGTAAAATGGACTATTATTTAAATGGTGAAAAATTACAACATGCTACTGTGCAGAGGGACCTGGGGGTCCTTGTGCATGAATCGCAAAAACTCAGTTTGCAGGTGCAGCAGGTGATCAAGAAGGCAAATGGAATGTTGGCCTTTATCACGAAGGGGATGGAGTATAAAAGCAGGGAGGCCTTGCTGCAATTGTACAAGGTACTGGTGAGGCCGCAACTGGAGTACTGTGTGCAGTTTTGGTCCCCTTATTTGCGGAAGGATGTATTGGACTTGGAGGGAGTGCAGAGAAGGTTCACCAGGTTGATACCGGAGATGAGGGGGTTAACTTATGAGGAGAGATTGAGTAGATTGGGCCTGTACTCGTTGGAGTTTAGAAGGCTGAGGGGAGATCTTATAGAGACATATAAGATAATGAAGGGGCTGGACAGGGTAGAGGCAGAGAGATTCTTTCCACTTAGAAAGGAAACAAGAACTAGAGGACACAGCCTCAAAATAAGGGGGAGTCAGTTTAGGACAGAGTTGAGGAGGAACTTCTTCTCTCAGAGGGTAGTTAATCTCTGGAATTCTCTGCCCATTGAAGCAGTGGAGGCTACCTCGTTAAATATGTTTAAGTCACAGGTAGATAGATTTCTGATCAATAAGGGAATTAAGGGTTATGGGGAGCGGGCCGGTAAGTGGAACTAAACTACTATCAGATCAGCCATGATCTTATTGAATGGCGGAGCAGGCTCGAGGGGCTAGATGGCCTACTCCTGCTCTTATTTCTTATGTTCTTGTGTTGTCTTAACATTTGTGATTGTTTCTTCCTTAAATACTCCCTCATCTCCTATTGAGGACATGCATTAAAAGACTATTATTCTCTACTGTATGGTGTGAAATTAAAAAGTCTGCAAACTCCTTGAGTGAACTCAACACTCAATCTGTAGCTCCATCTTTGCTTAAGAATGATGACCGATTCCTGTGTGACTTATGGTCACACATTGGCATTCTGGTTGGTATCACTGATGTCGAACTCAATAAAAAAAGACTTTCCAAAGGATCGGAGTGAATCTTCAACTTACACTCGAATCCAATGTTCGCAATAGGCTACCCATTACAGAAAATTGCCCAATTGTCATTTTCAATTAAGGCATTGGAATGAAAATTGGGTCCTTATTGTGAGAGCCAGCCAATCCATAACATTGGCAGCGGGTTGCAAATCTATTCCAGCATCGCAACAAATTCAGTAATTGAAATAGCTTTCAGCTTATCCAAGGTTGGGTAAGGGTGACCAGGGAAATTGAACAAAGATGGGTGAATGGAGTTGAGATACACATCATAGCTGAAGAGACGTGTCAAAGCTTTTCACTTTGAACTCAAGAATACTGATATAAGGGGAATACAAAACTTTATACTGCATGTCTCTTCTTGTAGAATATATACTGTTGTTTTACCCTTATTTTGGTATTCTTGTGAAGTGCCCTGATAAGTGCAAGATGAAAAGCTTTGACAAGTTTCTTTCTTCAACAATACTCAAGTTTTGTACTTCGAAATGACTATTTAGCTGCAGATCCTCTAAGGTCCAACAGGCACATTGGCCTACTCCTGTGCTTATGTACTCAGGTAATGTTCCACATGCTTAGATAGATCAGAAGCAATGTCCCACAAAATAAGTTGCAAAGGGTATGCAAAATACTTCTGCTGAACTGGTCAATTAATAATTTTGCCCAATGTGGTAGCTACCTTGATGTTTCATTGGAGAGTGTGAGTATGGAAGTTGATAAACCTTTGCAGCCTGCAATAGAAGAAAATTGCATAATGTTACATTGAATTTACAGGTCAGAAACAGACCATTTGACACAACTGTCAGTACCACTATTTATTTACAGGCCTCCTTTGTCCCTATTTCATCTCACTATATCAGCATAACCTTCTATTCCTTTCTTTCACATGTATTTATCCAACTTCCCCTAATATGCAGCTGTGTCTGTCTCAATTATTCCATGTTGTAGTGAGTTCCACATTCTTACCACTCAGAGTGAAGAAATTGTGAGGGGCTGTTAAGAGGAATTTTCCGGGGGTATCCCTCTGGGGAGTCTTGTGCTCAGCTGAACTCAACCAATACAGAGACCACAAAAGACAGCATGTATTTAAAGAGCGAATAGAGGTTTATTGCTAATGCATGCATCAGAATAAAAGATAGTCAGCAACCACCAGCTACCCTTTCTGATGTAACAGTACAAGTGTGAGATTGATATACCCTTCTGAATACTTCAATTCCCTGCCCAACTTGTCACCCAAACTGGAGGGTCCAATTACAATATTACACATTATTACCTCAGCCAACAGCATCCTATTCCTTAGCATAATTAGGCACTCATTGATTCACTGGACCTGGAAATATTTTCTCCTTCTACCTAGCAACCTTACCTATGCATGTCTGACAGGTTCAAGGTTTCCCTTCGCCACTTGCAGGCTGTGGGAACTGAAAAGGAGTCATTCTGCCTAACTAGCTATATCTTATCATCGCAGCCTCCACTGGGAGGCCAAGAATAAGGAGTGGAATGCTCCTATTCATTTTAATTAGCAATTAACCCCTTCTATTCAAACCACTATCTTAGTACCTTCCAGCTGCAAGGTCTTCCAAAGCTTTTCACTGATTAGGTTCTATACTTCATTGTTCCAGTAAATGTGGTCTGCCTGGTTCTGCTTTCTCCCATTATGCTTTTAGGGCAGGCCCCCCTTGGCCAAAACTTACAAGACATTCAAAACTACATTTTAAAATTACAATATTTGTTAACAGTTCACTACTGTTGATGATATTGTGTTTAATAGACAATGTCTTCATATAATATATGTGGTGAATCTTTATTCTATATATAAGGCACCTTGTAATCTTTACCTCAACCTAGTCTACTTAGTTATAGCAAATTTAAAACGAGTGGCCTTTATACTATAAGTTTTATATTACATCCTTCCGGGGCATAGATAAAGTAGACAGGAAGAAACTTCTCCCTTTGGGGGAGGGATCAATGACTGGGAGATTTCAGGTAGGGGGCAGGGGGTTTAGAGGGAATGTAAGGAAAATTTGCATTGGACCTTCATATCCAACAGGTTTCCACCCAAGGAATGATTAAGCCCAAATTCAGCTGGTGTCTGGGCAGGAGAGAATTCTGTCTGACACCCATGTCAGATGTCACGGCTGCTAAGAGTAGGAATCATAGAATCCCTATAGTGCAGAGGGAGACCATTCGGCCCATTGGGTCTGCACGGACTTTCTGACAGAGTATCTTACTTAGGCTCTTTCCTCCACCCTATCCCCGTAACCCCACATATTCCACCCCTACAAATCCTGGGACACTAAGGGGCAATTTAGCATGGCCAACCCCTTTAACCTGCACATCTTTGGACTGTGGGAGGAAATCGGAGCACCCAGAGGACACCCACACAGACATGGAGAGAACATGCAAACTCCACACAGACAGTTACCCAAGGCTGGAATCGAACCCGGGTCCCTGGCACTGTGAGGCAGCGTGCCAACCACTGTGCCACCAACCATTGGTATGGGCTTGCTGCAGGGATTTAGGAACTTTGAAGCGAAGACATTCAATGGACTGATCCCAGAAGGGACAAATTACCTCATGGTCCCCACATTTTGTTTCCCATGCATGGGAGGCAGAGCTTTTGAAAATCAAATCTTCCCCAACTTAAAGGTCTCATAGAAGAAATCATAGAAATCATAGAAACCCTACAGTACAGAAAGAGGCCATTCGGCCCATCGAGTCTGCACCGACCACAATCCCACCCAGGCCCTACCCCCATATCTACCCACTAATCCCTCCAACCTACGCATCTCAGGACACTAAGGGCAATTTTTAGCATGGCCAATCAACCTAACCTGCACATCTTTGGACTGTGGGAGGAAACCGGAGAACCCGGAGGAAACCCACGCAGACACGAGGAGAATGTGCAAACTCCACACAGACAGTGACCCAAGCCGGGAATTGAACCCAGGTCCCTGGAGCTGTGAAGCAGCAGTGCTAACCACTGTGCTACCGTGCCGCCACCCCACCCTGACTCCAGAGTGCACCTCTGATCTCCCACCAGTTTCTGTGTGCAGCCTCTGTTCCACTCTTGCAGATTCAAGGAGCCCCACCATAATTAACCCAGTGAAATGAGCCCATGTCTGGGGCTTGGGATTGGGTTGATGAACAGGCCAATCAACAGTAAGAAAACTGATTCTCCCAACCCAAGACCATATCCACTGAGGTGTTTCTAGTGCTGCTTTCTGAAGTTAAAGCAGAGCTAATGAAAGCACACAGTAACATTGGAAGAGGGAAATACAGGGAATGAGAGAAGAAAGAACTTGTATTTATTTAACACCTTTTACAAACTCAGGGTACCCTGAGGTGCTTTATAGCCAATGGAGGTAGAATCTAAGAAAAAGCTAGGCAGCAAAATTCCACAAATAGATCCGACAAAGATCATCTACTTTATCAAAGTTAGCTGAGGGATTATATATTGGCCAGGATACTGTGGAAAGTCTTCTGCTCTTCAATGACCTGTGCACTAGGATCTTTCCAATCCACCTGAAATTGGCAGATAGGGCCTTGGTTTAACATCTCATTCAAAAGATGGCACTTCTGATGCAGTGCTCCTTCAGCACTGCCCTGAAGTGTCGGCCCAGTTCATGTGCTCAGGTCTCTGGAGCAAAGAGGACTCTGGGATGCCCTAAATAACTTGGATATCTGAGCAACTACAAGATGTACTCTTGTATATACCCAAAGCCAGGACTCACTCAAAGGGGAGTGTTGTATCATGCCGAACATTCAAAAATCTAGAGTTAAATTTGTAAAAATATTATGGTATTCTATGCAGTAGCTTGAGTTAAATCTCCGTCAAATACCATAATCGAGGGGTGGGGAAAAGCTGCAGAGACTGGAAATCTGAAACAAAGCAGAAGAGGGGACAGAGAAGTTAAGATTTTGGGTGCAGACTGTCTGTAAAAGCTGGATTGTATCAGTCAGACCGGGTACAGAATCATACTTTTCTGTTGTTGAAGCCTCTTAACAACCACTGAATTTTAGTGGATTGATGATTGTGCCTTTTAACTTTCACGATACACTCTGTAAAGGGAAAGAACATCTGCGTGAATCTATTTAACATCTTGGCAAACAACTGTGGCTCTAGCTTGCAATGTTCAAATGTTACCTGGAGAGCCTCCAAAAGCTGGTCAGCACTGATCCGTAGCTTCCGCTATTGAATGATTACAGCTGATAGCCAGCTGATACTCAGTTGTGCAGGGGCGTAGCCAGGTTCTAAAGTTAGGGGGAGCGAGCACATAAAAAAGACGCCACGACGCATACCAAATAATTTTAAATTCATTATACATTTTTATTTTGTATTTAAAATCAAAACATAATAAACACATGTGTGTTATTTAATTATTTTACATTTTAAACGTAAAATGAAAACAAAATGAAGCAATATGAAAAAGGTATGAAGCAACTTTCGTCCAGGCTTCATTCTAGCAAAGTTATCTATTACTTTATTATAATCTTCCTCAGTAGTCAACTGTCTTTCAATGGAGACCAAAGTTAACCCAGACAATCTATCCTCACCCATTGTAGAACGAAGGTAGGACTTTATGTGTTGGAACCAGCTAAAGGATCGTTCCGCAACTGCGCTAGTTATTGGTAAGGACAGAAAAATGTGGTACAATGTGGACAATAATGGCAATCATGTCGCTTCCGTAAACTCATTAATTCATTGGCTATGCTCGAGACACAGCTAGCTCAAAATAACCAGTGCTTAAAATGGACAAAGCAATCAAATGTTCATGCAAACGGAGAGATACAAGGTGCCAGATTCTAGTTCAGCTTTGGAGTAGTTAATTCCAATGATACACAGTATTGAATGAACGGTGACTAAAACTATAAATTACGCGCCGAATATTTTCACTAAACCATTCCTGCGATGTCATACTCTTGTTCTTGATCTTTGCTCTGTACTTAAATGAGCTGGTTTATTTAAATTAAAGCTGCCAATGTTGGACTCTGTAGTGGTTTAAATTCTTCAAGTGATAATCAGCAAATCTATTTACTCACCCAATCTCGGCTGGTGATGTCCGTCGGCGAGGGATGCTTGGTCTCGACTGCACGTTCGTCGCGGTGGCTGCATATTTCTGTCCTTCGCGGCCTCTGCAATTATCCTCGTGATTGCATGCCCTCTCGGGACATTGCATGCCTGCCTCGCTGCCTGAAGTCCCCGCATCCGTATCGCATCCCGCGATTGCAGTACACGGATCGAGGACTTCAGATCTCGGGAAGAGATCTGAGGGGCCCGTGAGGAACACCCCGTTGAAAAGGCGCCACTTTTGAAGAATGTGCTCAGGGGGAGTGGTCGCTCCCCCTGCTTCCCCTCTAGCTATGCCACTGCAGTTGTGATCATATATCAAGGAAAGCAGCACTCTTTGACAAATGGGCCAGAATTTTACTGCCTCGGAGCGGGCGAGGGGCAGACTACGGAAAGATTTGTTGACCTCAGGCGGGATTTTATGGTTTTGGGACAAGCGCGGCTGTAAAATCCCACCCATAGTGCCAGTACCTAGTTCTGTCTTCCTCGTACTTCTCATAAAGTTCAAAGATATGCAGGTTAGATGGACTGGCTAAATTGTTTGTTAGTGTCCCAAGGTGTGTAGGTTAGATGGATTAGCCATGGGAAATATGTGGGATTGCGGGATAGGGTGGGGGAGAGGGCCTGGGTAAGATGTTCTATCAGAGAGTCAGTGCAGATTGGATAGGTTGAATGGCCTCTTCTGCACTGTCGGGATTCTATGATCTGGAGTATTACGTCGTTTTGGTCTCTGTATTTGAGGATGGACGTGGTAGCATTGGAGGCAGTCCAGAGGAGGTTCACCAGATTGATTCCAAGCATGAAATGAGGAGCGATTAAATAGTTTGGGCTTATATTCACTGGAGTTTAAAAGAATGAGAGGGGATCTGATCGAGGTATATAAAATACGAAAAGGGATTGATAAACTAAGCATAGACCAAATGTTTCCCCTTGTGGGGCACAGGTATAGGTTGAGAGGCAGTAGATTTAAAACTGAGATGAGGAGCAACTATTTCTCACAGAGGGTGGTGAATTTGTGGAACTCCCTGCCCAAAACGGATTAAAGGGATATGGGGAACAGGTAGGGAGGTGGATTTGTGACCAGGGAGAGATTTGCCATGATCTGACTGAATGGCGGAGCGCGCTCAAATGGCTAAATTGCTACTTCTGCTCCTAATTCCTATGTTCCAATTCTATATCGATTGTAATAAAGAATTGCAAGTCTGTGACCAAAGTGTTTCTGCAATAACTATTCCTGCCACATGATGGAGCCTGTGCTAAATAATGCACGTCAAGATCCGACATAGAAGCAAAGAGCCTGAGCGTCACAGGCCTCAGGTCAGAACCCAGAGCCTCCCACATCACTTCCTCCTTCATTATTGCGGCTGACTACCCACACAAGAAATGTTTATATTTTTATATTTCTGAGACATGGGAAAATTCTTACCAGGTTTCGTTCCTGCTGTGAAGATTTGTTAGAAAGGAGGGTAAATCACAGAACCCTACTGTGTTCAACATTTCTGTTTTAGAAACCTCGGTGTTATGAGCGGAGCCTGACAACAATTTCACTGCCTGTGATGATTTAAAAACTATAACAATCAGTATCGGTTATCCTATGTGGCCTCTCTTGTCTTTTCTCCTGTGAAACAGTGCAGCACATTGGCAATGACTCGACATTCCGACATTGTATTAACAACCTGCCATAAACTCAGGAAAGCAATGGCCTAGTGGTATTATTGCTAGACTATTAATCCAGGAACTCAGCTAATCTTCTGGGGACCTGGGCTCAAATCCCGCCATGGTGGAATTTGAATTTTTAAAAAATCTAGAATTAAGAATCTGCTGATGACCATGAAACTATTGTCGATTGTCTGAAAATCACACCTGGTTCACTAACGTCCTTGAGGGAAGGAAATCTGCCATCCTTACCTGATCTGGCCTACATGTGACTCCAGAGCCACAGCAATGTGGTTGACTCTCAACTGTTCTCTGAAATGGCCCAGCAAGCCATTGAGTTGTATCAATCGCTACAAAGTCGCAACAAAGAAATGAAACCAGATGGCATCGACCTCGGCACTGGAAAAGACAATTCCAAAACAAACAGCCCTGTCGACCCTGCAAAGCCCTTACTAACATCTGGGGGCTAGTGTCAAAATTGGGAGAACTGTCCCACAGACTAGTCAAGCAACAGCCTGACATAGTCATTCTCACGGAATCATACCTACAGATAACACCCCAGACACCACCATTACCATCCCTGTATATGTCCTGTCCCACCGGCAGGACAGGTCAAGCAGAGGTGGCACAGTCAGGAGGGAGTCCTTAACATTGACTCCAGACCCCATGAAGTCTCATGGCTTCAGGTTAAATGTGGGCGAGGAAACCTCTTACTGGTTACCACGTACCGTCCTCCTTTGGCTGATGAATCAGTATTCCTCCATGTTGAACAACACATGGAGGAAGCACTGAGGGTGGCAAGGGTGCAAAATGTACTCTGGGTGGGGGATTTCAATGTCCACTATCAAGAATGGCTCTGCAGCAGCACTACTGATCGAGCCGGTCAGGTCCTAAAGGATATAACTGCTAGACTGGGTCTGCAGCAGGTGGTGAGGGAACCAACAAGAGGAAAAAGATATTTGACCTCATCCTTACCAATCTGCCGACTGCAGATGCATCTGTCCATGACGGTGTCAGTAAAAGTGACCACTGCACAGTCCTTGTGGAGACGAAGTCCAGCCTTCACATTGAGAATAACCTCCATCATGTTGTGAGGCACTATCAACATGCTAAATGGAATAGATCTAACAACTCAAGACTGGGCATCCATGACTTGCAGTCGGCCATCAACAGCAGTGAAACTGTAGTCCAGCACAATCTGCAACCTCATGGCCCGGCATATCCCCCATTACTATCAAGCCAGAGGATCAACCCTGGTTCAATGGAGAGTTCAGGGCATGCCAAGAACAGCACCAGGCATACCTAAAAATGAGGCATCAACCTGGTGAAGCTACCAAACAAGACTACTTGCATGCCAAACGGCATAAACAGCTAGTGATAGACAGAGCTAAGCGATCCACAACCAATGGATCAGATCTAAGCTCTGCAGCCCTGCCACATCCAGTTGTGAATGGTGGTGGACAATTAAACAACTCACTGGAAGAGGAGACTCCACAAATATCCCCATCCTCAATGATGGAGGAGTCTAGTACATCAGTGCAAAAGATAAGGCTGAAGCATTCGCAGGAATCTTCAGCCAGAAGTGCCATGGAGAGTTTTCTCCATGTCTGTGTGGCCTCCTCCAGTGGTCCCCAGCAGCTCAGATGCCAGTCTTCAGCAAATTCGATTCACTCCACATGATATCAAGAAACGGTTGGAGGCACTGGATACTGCAAAGGCAATGGGCCCTGATAACATTCCGGCAATAGTACTGAAAACTTGTGCTCCTGAACTTGCCGCTTCCCTAGTCAAACCCGTCCAGTGCAGTTACAACACTGGCTTCTACCCGACAATGTGGAAAATTGCCCAGGTATGTCCTGTATATAAAAAACAGGACAAATCCAACCCGGCCAATTACCGCTCAATCAGTCTACTCTCGATCATCAATAAAATGATGGAAGGGACCATCAACAGTGCCATCAAGCAGCACCTGCTCAGCAATAACCTGCTCAGTGATGCCCAGTTTGAGTTTCGCCAGGGTCACTCAGCTCCTGACCTCATTGCAGCCTTGGACGAAAAAGCTGAATTCCAGAGGTGAAGTGAGAGTGACAACCCTTGACACCAAAACTGCATTCGACCGAATGTGGCATCAAGGAGCCCTAGCAAAGCTGGAATCAGTGGGTATCAGAGGGCAAGCTCTCCACTGGTTGGAGTCATACCTGGACATAGGAAGATAGTTGTGATTGTGGAAGGTCAATCATCTCAGCTCCAGGACATCTCTGCAGGAGTCCCTCAGGATAATGTCCTAGGCCCAACAGCTGGTTCATCAATGATCTTCCCTCTGTCAAGGTCAGAAGTGGGAATGTCCGTCGATGATTGCACAATGTTCAGCACCATTTGCGACTTCTCAGATACTGAAGCAGTCCATGTTCATATTGACAAGTGGCAAGTAACACCAATGCCAGACAATAACCATCACCAATAAGAGACACTCTAACCACCGCCCCTTGACATTCAATGGTGTTACTATCACTGAATCCCCCACTGTCAACATCCTTGGGTTTACCATTGACCAGAAACTCAACTGGACTCACTATATAAACACAGAGGCTACAAGAGCATGTCAGAGACTAGGAATACTGCGACGAGTAAGTCACCTCCTGACTACCCAGCATCTGCAAGGCACAAGTCAGGAGTGTGATGGAATACTCTTCACTTGCCTGGATGAGTGCAGCTCCAACAACACTTAAGAAGCAGCCAAAGAGAAGAAAAGAAACTAGCCATTCATTTTAATCCCATGTTAATCCTACTAAACCCTTTGTTTAAACTCTGTAAACTTCACGTTATTTTTGGTCCTTGTTCCTTGTATCTCAAACATGTAAACTCTTTCATCAGCTTTACATCACAAAACATTTGTTCTGCATATCCTATGGACTCTCTTCAATTATGTTCAGTTTTAACTGGAATTTGCATGAATATTTTGTACTTGTGTCCATTCCTCTCTCTAACCTGTTCCCATGTCCACCAATTCCAATTGAGAAGTGAAGTATTTGCAAGAAATTCTTCTCTCTATTACTGTAATGACAGACATTGATTTGTTTTAATTTTATCTCTACGGATTCTTGCCCATTGATGAAAAAGTCAAAGACAGAGAGGATGCTGCAAAAACTCAGCTGGTCTGGCAGTGTGAGGAAGGCGAGGAAGCAGAATTAAAGGGCCCGATTCTCTCATCCTGGCGTGCACATTTTTTGGCGGGTCGGGTTGGGAGATGTGGGTGTCGGCCATTTCGCGGGATTCGAGCATGCGTTTCCGATGCATGCGCATCTCCCACAGCCGGAGAGCAGACGCAGTCAGGACTGCGCTGGAAACTGGCGGGAAGAGAGGTAAGTGATTTAAATCTATTTTTCATGGAATTTAAATGTCATTATCAGGCCGGGACTGAAATCTCTGGGCCCGATAGCATCTCCCACCCCACCAAGAGTATTTCACTCTGGTAGTGTTTAGAGTAGCTCTCCACATTCAGGGAACTAGCAGGAGACCCCACTGGAGTGAATCTGGGCCCCCAGGAGGTCGGGCGGTGGAGGGGTGGTGCCCCCTGAGCATGGGCACCCTGGCAGTGCCAGCCTGTGTGCCAGCACTGCCCAAAGGGTAAAGTGCCCATGCCCAGGGGATACCTTGGCATTGCCCACCAGACATCGGGCAGTGCCAAGGGAGTGGGACCTGGGGGCGGGGGGGGGGGGGAACACCTAGGGAGTGGGCTAAGGGGGCAGTGCCTATTGTGGGTGGGGCCTAGGAAGCGGTTGGTGGGGGTCGGGGATCCCGCTGCGACTCTGCATGGGGATTGGTTGGGACTGGAGGGAGGCCAGTAATCAGGGCAGGCTACAGGGTAGGGTGGTCTGCCTGGGGTGGGGGTGGGGGGTCTGCCAACCGGGGGGGCAGATTTAAAACTGAGATGAGAAGGAACTACTTCTCGCAGGGAGTGGCGTATTTGTGGAACTCACTGCCCTTGGCGCGGTGGAGTCTGAATCATTGAATGGTTTCAAGAAGGAAATAGATATATTTCTAACAAAAAAGGGATAAGAGGATGTGGGGAACAGGTGAGCAGGTGGATTTGAGACAAGGGAGAGATCAGCCACAATCTGATTGAATGGTGAAGCAGACTCGAAGGGTTGAATTGCCTACTTCTGCTCCTAATTCCTATGTTCCTATGTTCGTATGTTCCTAACAAGAAAAGGAAGCACAAGTGATATTTACTTGACAAATTAATTAGCAGAGGACATAGGGCATTGAATTCAATACATACAAAGGAATAAGAAGCAACTGACCCATTTATAAAGCCTATACACAACAGAGGGCAACAGCATACAGCATGCACTGCCATACAAGCATTCAACTCTAGTGGCTTCTTTCTGCTGACTTTTCAAAATATTTTTGATGAAGCAGAGAAACCTGTAGCATAATTAGAGGAGCAGATTTGGCCAATTCTTTGTGCCTAACATTGTCACAAATGCAAATGATCATTACCAGTAGATCCAGTTATTAACCTAGGGAGTTGCAACCAACTATGAGCACATATATTAATATGCTCAATCATATTAGCTGGATCCTTGTATTAGATTTCATTCACCATTATTGTAACACACACATTAACCCATTGGCCTATTATTTCAAGTGTATAATAATTCAACTCTGTGTCCAAAGATGTACTCAATAATGTTGTACATTAGGTTTCCTCTCTGATATTTAGCCTCAATATTTTACATCAGATTAAAACAGAGAAAATGTCCTCAAGGCAGCCAAACATAAAAGGGCAAAGTTAATGTAAATTCATTTCAACCGCTCTGTCTTCAAGGTTGGCACTTACAATGAGACTCCCTCTTTAATGAGCACTGATTCTCCGACTCTTTAATGGCTGGTTTCTCCTGGCTCTGTTCAAGATGATAAAACTGCTGTTGGTATCCAGAGTTGGTTAAACGCCGAGTGGTGATGTACATGGAGAAGGTTTTGATTGTGACTGCAGAAGTTCTGGTCAGATCCACTCATAATGATGGATGCTGTAGTTGCAATTCCCCTCTAGGTCATAACATTAGAGAGATGGAACAGAAGAGAGAGACAGAGGGAAAAAGAGGTGGGGAAGAAGGGATCTTATCAGGAGACCTTATCCACCTAAGGCCTTCTGAAAGCACTTATCTACATCTACTCCCTAAACCAGGAGCAGCACGTGTGTCAACTGCACTCTATCGCTCCCAGAACTCTGTCACCATTCGCAACGATGATGTGGAGATGCCGGCGTTGGACTGGGGTAGACACAGTAAGAAGTCTCATAACACCAGGTTAAAGTCCAACAGGTTTATTTGGTAGCAAAAGCCACTAGCTTTCAGAGCGCTGCCCCTTCGTCAGGTAAGTGGGAGTTCTGTTCACAAACAGGGCATATAAAGACACAAACTCAATTTACAAAATAATGGTTGGAATGCGAGTCTTTACAGGTAATCAAGTCTTAAAGGTACAGACAATGTGAGTGGAGAGAGCATTAAGCACAGGTTAAAGAGATGTGTACTTTCTCCAGACAGGACAGTTAGTGAGATTTTGCAAGCCCAGGTAAGTCGTGAGGGTTACAGATAGTGTGACATGAACCCAAGATCCCGGTTGAGGCCGTCCTCATGTGTGCGGAACTTGGCTATCAGTCTGGCTGAGTCCAAAGATGTGCGGGTTAGGTTGATTGGCCATGCTATAATTGCCCCTTAGTGTCCTGAGATGCATAGGTTAGAGGGATTAGTGGGTAAATGTGTAGGGATAAGGGGGTAGGGCCTGGGTGGGATTGTGGTCGGTGCAGACTCGATGGGCCAGATGGCCTCTTTCTGCACTGTAGGGTTTCTATGATTCTATCTCTTTAACCTGTGCTTAACGCTCTCTCCACTCACATTGTCTGTACCTTTAAGACTTGATTACCTGTAAAGACTCGCATTCCAACCATTATTTTGTAAATTGAGTTTGTGTCTTTATATGCCCTATTTGTGAACAGAACTCCCACTTACCTGACGAAGGGGCAGTGCTCTGAAAGCTAGTGGCTTTTGCTACCAAATAAACCTGTTGGACTTTAACCTGGTGTTGTGAGACTTCTTACCATTCGCAACCTCAGAGCAGGACAAGGGCAGTCTTGCAAATGGCTGTGAAGGTGACCAGAGCCTGATTTTCTTTATGTTGGGACTGGAGTAGGTGACAAATGTAACATTTCCCAGCTCACCATCCATTGCTGCATCAGAGAGGTGAAAGATGTACTCTGTCTACCAACAGTGGCCAGCTCATTGGCTTTTCTCTGAGCAGAGACCATACACACGACCTTGTTAGGATCTTGGGATTCCCCATGGTGCAAGGTGCCATTGACTGTATGTATGTAGTTTTTTTGGCATTGCATCCAAAGAGATTGTGGCCCCAAAGGTAACCACTCACTGAATGTGCAGCTGGTATGTTTGTGCTGATGAATGCCCACTCGCCCGGCATCAATCATTATGATTTATCCACTGCCTGTCCACTGTCTCCTCAATATTTCAGTGACCAGAGGGTGGCTGTTGGGAAGTAAGGCCTATCAGATTAACACTTAGCTCACTACTTTGCTATGCAGTTCAACCACATGAAGCCAGAATGTATACAATGAGAGCCAAGGTACCACAGGAAACATCACATCACGTTGGTCTGCTGGGGAAATTGTTCTCCTGTTTGTACTACACTGGAGGAGTCCTGCAATACTAGACAGAATATGTAGACAGAATATGTGTGCTGATACATGGTGGTACCTCCACAACCTCCATCACTGGGGCACAACCCTTAACAGGAATACCTGTAGAAACAGGAGGAAGAGGAGAAGGAAGGGAGGAGGCAACCAACACAATTCCTTTCCAGACAGCATGTGATTGCCAAATCCTACTGTGTTTCTACTGAACACAACCACATGTCCCCGTTGTACAACAATCACACAATCCACCTTCCCGCTGTTACTTAGCTTGTGTTGGCTCCATGGCTTGTGTTGGCTCCATGGTTTGTGTTGACACAATGGTTTGTGTTGGCTCCATGGTTTGTGCTGGCTCCATGGTTTGTGTTGGCTCCATGGTTTGTGTTGGCTCCATGGTTTGTGTTGGCTCCATGGTTTATGTTGACTCCATGGTTTGTGTTGGCTCCATGGTTTGTGTTGGCTCCATGGTTTGTGTTGGCTCCATGGTTTGTGTTGGCTCCATGGTTTGTGTTGGCTCCATGGTTTATGTTGACTCCATGGTTTGTGTTGGCTCCATGGTTTGTGTTGGCTCCATGGTTTGTGTTGGCTCCATGGTTTGTGTTGGCTCCATGGTTTGTGTTGGCTCCATGGTTTGTGTTGGCTCCATAGGTTTGCATTAACACTGTGGTTTGTGTTGGCTCCATGGTTTGTGTTGGCTCCCATGGTTTGTGTTGGCTCCATGGTTTGTGTTGGCTCCATGGTTTATGTTGACTCCATGGTTTGTGTTGGCTCCATGGTTTGTGTTGGCTCCATGGTTTGTGTTGGCTCCATGGTTTGTGTTGGCTCCATAGGTTTGCATTAACACTGTGGTTTGTGTTGGCTCCATGGTTTGTGTTGGCTCCCATGGTTTGTGTTGGCTCCATGGTTTGTGTTGGCTCCATGGGTTTGCATTAACACTGTGGTTTGTGTTGGCTCCATGGTTTGTGTTGGCTCCCATGGTTTGTGTTGGCTCCATGGTTTGTGTTGGCTCCATGGGTTTGCATTAACACTGTGGTTTGTGTTGGCTCCATGGTTTGTGCTGGCTCCATGGTTTATGTTGGCTCCCATGGTTTGTGTTGGCTCCCATGGTTTGTGTTGGCTCCCATGGTTTGTGTTGGCTCCATGGTTTATGTTGGCTCCCATGGTTTGTGTTGTCTCCCATGGTTTGTGTTGGCTCCATGGTTTGTGTTGGCTCCATGGTTTGTGTTGGCTCCATGGTTTCTGTTGGCTCCATGGTTTCACTTAATCTAGGAGTAACCTGGAGATGGTCAATCTTTAGTTTCCCTTCAAACTCTTCATTTAGAACTATTTACATCCAAGACCTCACAGTGAGGGCATTATTCCCTGGGCACTGACTGTTCTGTGTCCTGCTCCCTTGAAGTCTCTTGGTCCTCTGAGCCTGGTGTCATCCTTACATCATCATTAACATCATTATCTAAATAATATAACTTTTACCCTTTTACTCTACATTACTGACTATCACAACTGGACAAAATGATGAATTAACAGCCGCGAGAGAACAAGCATTCCTAACCCACTTTTCCAACACACCATCAAATATTCCAAATAAAAGTTAAAAAATTACCTTTGTGCATTCTTGTGGTGATTGTCCCTTTAAGGGTGATACAGTAGGTAACGGTAATCTGGCTTGGGTGTCCAATTGTGACACAGAGTGGGGAATCAGCCCAGGGGGAGGAGTTCTCTCAGGCAGTGGCATTCTGGAACTCGCTGCAGACATGCTGTTGCTGCTCTTGGAGATCCTTGTGAATAAATCCTTTGTGACTCACCAATGAAGTCTCAGAAAGTGCATCATTACAATTCCTTTCATGATGGTCTTACAGCTGCCTATCTGCCCCTACACCAGGCTCCTCCAGTGGCTCTAGCTTGGCTGGAGGAGGCTGCTGACTTTCAATGGAGGAGAATTCAGACGTTTTCATAGAATGACCTCATGCAACACGAGGCCTTAATGGCTCAGTTTTGGAATGCACCACCTCAGCATGGGTGGCAGAAGACTAGCTGGGCTGATAGGCAAAAGCAAGGGCACTGGCAAATAGCAGTGTGGGAGCATGAATGTGGCCATCTAAGAAAATAACAATAAGTTAGTGCTCCATGGTGACACATTGCCGTTTCAGCAATCCTTGTAATATACCAGAGCACAGATTATTGGACTGCTCTTAGACCCTTTGGAGCTCTAGTATCCACAGCTATGATGGCTGCCCTCTGAGCCTACAGCACACCAAACTAGGTTCACACAGTAACAAGCCGAGGATTCAACTTCAGTCTGAGCTACCACTGCGGCACTCAGACATTGCGTGGCTTTTGCTGCACTAGAAGCTGAGGCATCAGATGCTGAATGCTGAATTGAGTCCACAAATGTCCTCTTGGAATTGGTCACCACGTCTGCAATGGAACAAATGGGCTCCAAGATCTGCACAAAACCATGGCTGACAAAGGAAGTCAGGGAATGCATCAAGGCAAAAGAGAGAGCCTATAATGTGGCAAAGAGTAGTGGGAAGTCAGAAGATTGGGAAGGCTATAAAAACAAACAGAGGATAACAAAGAGAGAAATAAGGAAGGAGAGGATCAAATATGAAGGTAGGCTAGCCAGTAACATTAGGAATGATAGTAAAAGTTTCTTTAAATACATTAAAAACAAACGGGAGGCAAAAGTAGACATTGGGCCGCTCCAAAATGACGCTGGTAATCTAGTGATGGGAGACAAGGAAATAGCTGAGGAACTTAATAAGTACTTTGCGTCAGTCTTCACAGTAGAAGACATGAGTAATATCCCAACAATTCAGGAAAGTCAGGGGGCAGAGTTGAATATGGTTGCCATCACAAAGGAGAAAGTGCTAGAGAAACTAAAAGGTCTGAAAATTGATAAATCTCCGGGTCCAGATGGGCTACATCCTAGAGTTCTAAAGGAGATAGCTGAAGAAATAGTGGAGGCGTTAGTTATGATCTTTCAAACGTCACTGGAGTCAGGGAAAGTCATGATGTGGAGATGCCGGCGTTGGACTGGGGTAAACACAGTAAGAAGTTTAACAACACCAGGTTAAAGTCCAACAGGTTTATTTGGTAGCAAAAGCCACACAAGCTTTCGAGGCTCTGAGCCCCTTCTTCAGGTGAGTGGGAATTCTGTTCACAAACAGAACTTATAAGACACAGACTCAATTTACATGAATAATGGTTGGAATGCGAATACTTACAACTAATCCAGTCTTTAAGAAACAAAACAATGGGAGTGGAGAGAGCATCAAGACAGGCTAAAAAGATGTGTATTGTCTCCAGACAAGACAGCCAGTGAAACTCTGCAGGTCCACGCAACTGTGGGAGTTACAAATAGTGTGACATAAATTCTGATTCTAGGATCGCATGATAAAGACTCAGGAGGAAAAAAGCAGAAATATTTATGTGAAATAGTGTGACATAAACCCAATATCCCGGTTGAGGCCGTCCTTGTGTGTGCGGAACCTGGCTATCAGTTTCTGCTCCGCGACTCTGCGCTGTCGTGTGTCCAAGGCGGCCTTCGCGACACACGACAGCGCAGAGTCGCGGAGCAGAAACTGATAGCCAGGTTCCGCACACACAAGGACGGCCTCAACCGGGATATTGGGTTTATGTCACACTATTTCACATAAATATTTCTGCTTTTTTCCTCCTGAGTCTTTATCATGCGATCCTAGAATCAGAATTTATGTCACACTATTTGTAACTCCCACAGTTGCGTGGACCTGCAGAGTTTCACTGGCTGTCTTGTCTGGAGACAATACACATCTTTTTAGCCTGTCTTGATGCTCTCTCCACTCCCATTGTTTTGTTTCTTAAAGACTGGATTAGTTGTAAGTATTCGCATTCCAACCATTATTCATGTAAATTGAGTCTGTGTCTTATAAGTTCTGTTTGTGAACAGAATTCCCACTCACCTGAAGAAGGGGCTCAGAGCCTCGAAAGCTTGTGTGGCTTTTGCTACCAAATAAACCTGTTGGACTTTAACCTGGTGTTGTTAAACTTCTTACTGTCAGGGAAAGTCCCAGAGGATTGGAAAATCGCTGTTGTAACCCCACTGTTCAAGAAGGGAACAAGAAAAAAGATGGAAAATTATAGGCCAATTAGCCTAACCTCAGTTGTTGGCAAAATTCTAGAATCCATCGTTAAGGATGAGATTTCTAAATTCTTGGAAGTGCAGGGTCGGATTAAGACAAGTCAGCATGGATTTAGTAAGGGGAGGTCGTGCCTGACAAACCTGTTAGAGTTCTTTGAAGAGATAACAAATAGGTTAGACTAAGGAGAGCCAATGGATGTTATCTATCTTGACTTCCAAAAGGCCTTTGACAAGGTGCCTCACAGGAGACTGCTGAGTAAAATAAGGACCCATGGTATTCGAGGCAAGGTACTAACATGGATTGACGATTGGCTGTCAGACAGAAGGCAGAGAGTTGGGATAAAAGGTTCTTTCTCAGAATGGCAACCGGTGACAAGTGGTGTCCCGCAGGGTTCAGTGTTGGGGCCACAGCTGTTCTCTTTATATATTAACGATCTAGATGACGGGACTGGGAGCATTCTGGCCAAGTTTGCCGATGATACAAAGATAGGTGGAGGGGCAGGTAGTATTGAGGAGGTGGGGAGGCTGCAGAAAGATTTAGACAGTTTAGGAGAGTGGTCCAAGAAGTGGCTGATGAAATTCAACGTGGGCAAGTGCGAGGTCGTACACTTTGGAAAAAAGAATAGAGGCATGGACTATTTTCTAAACGGTGACAAAATTCATAATGCTAAAGTGCAAAGGGACTTGGGAGTCCTAGTCCAGGATTCTCTAAAGGTAAACTTGCAGGTTGAGTCCGTAATTAAGAAAGCAAATGTAATGTTGTCATTTATCTCAAGGGGCTTGGAATACAAAAGCAGGGATGTACTTCTGAGGCTTTATAAAGCACTGGTTAGGCCCCATTTGGAGTACTGTGAGCAATTTTGGGCCCCACACCTCAGGAAGGTCATACTGGCAGTGGAGTGGGTCCAGCGGAGATTCACACGGATGATCCCAGGAATGGTAGGCCTGACATACGATGAACGTCTGAGGATCGTGGGATTATATTCATTGGAGTTTAGGAGGTTGAGGGGAGATCTGATAGAAACTTACAAGATAATGAACGGCTTAGATAGGATGGACGTAGGGAAGTTGTTTCCATTAACAGGGGAGATTAGGACGCGGGGGCACAGCCTTAGAATAAAAGGGAGTCACTTTAGAACAGAGATGAGGAGAAATTTCTTCAGCCAGAGAGTGGTAGGTCTGTGGAATTCATTGCCACAGAGGGCTGTGGAGGCCGAGACGTTGAGCGTCTTCAAGACAGAAATTGATAAATTCTTGATTTCTCGAGGAATTAAGGGCTATGGGGAGAGAGCGGGTAAATGGAGTTGAAATCAACCATGACTGAATGGTGGAGTGGACTCGATGGGCCGAATGGCCTTACTTCCGCTCCTATGTCTTATGGTCTTATGGTCTTAAACCCTGTGCCAAGCTGGAGCCAGACTTCTCCTTGCAACATGACTGACATCAGGCTGTCTGGCAGCCTGCAAACACGCCCAGCATTTCACTGTTATTGCCAATCAACCTTTTCCTGAATGCAAGCCCAATGATATCCTGATCCAAGTCCTCTTATGTCCTCCTTCTTATGTTCTCTCCTGCAGAACTTGTGTGATGGAAATGCAGTGATGGAAGTGCAGATACCACCTCTACAGTACCCTCTAAAACATTTCAGTAGCAGTTCTTTGCCAATGGCTGTGAGTGTTAGATTGTGCGATGGTATTTCTTCTTCATCTGTGTCCTGCTCCTCGTCTGCTTCATGCTTGTACAGGTGGAAGTTCTTGGATATCGGATGGCCTCCTTCTGTACTATAGGGATTCTATGATTCTATGACTCGGGGATTTTCACAGTAATTTCAAAAAGAGGCAGCACGGTGGCACAGTGGTTAGCATTGTTGGCTCACAGTGTCTGGGACCCAGGTTCGATTCTGGCTTTGGTCACTGTCTGTGTAGAGTTTGCACTTTCTCCCCGTGTCTGCATGGGTTTCCTTCGGGTGATCCAATTTCCTCTCACAGTCCAAAGATGTGCAGCTTAGGTTGATTGGCCATGCTAAAATTGACCCTACTGAAAGGGGCTTTAGCAGAGTAAATATGTGGGGCTATGGGAATAGGACCTGGGTGGGATTGTGGTCGGCACAGACCCGATGAGCCAAATGGCCTCCTTCTGTACTGTAGGGAATCTATGATCTGAAGGTATAAAGGCACAAGGGTAGGGTTGTGGTGAAGAGGACAAGGGGTATCAAGAGCTGCCTCATTCATGGCCACTCACACGATTGCCAACACCCTCTACCCCATGAGCATGAGAACATGCAGACATGTTTGTCCCATGCCAGTTAGGTGAAGTTGCCTCAGGTTAGGTGAATCTGCCTCAGGTTATGCACCACCGTGTCCAGCAAGAGTGAAGGAAGTGTGTCAGTGAGTGTGGTGCAATGTTTCAGAAATGAGCCTGCCATTTGAAGATACATTCCCGGACCTTGGCCATTCATGCAAGGTCATTCAACTTCCTGTGGCACTGCATCCAGCCCCTCAGATTGTTGGCATTGACTACAATGGCTACCAACTCCCTCACGGTGTGGAGTTTGCACATTCTGCCCGTGTCTGTGTGGGTTTCCGCCAGGTGCTCCGGTTTCCTCCCAAAATCCAAAAATGTGCAGGTTAGGCGATTGGCCGTGCTAAATTGCCCCTTGGCGTCCCAGGATGTGTGGGTTAGGGAGATTAGAGGAGTAAATAGGTGGGGTTATGGGAATAGGGCCTGGGTAGTATTCTCTGCGGAAGTGTCGGTGTAGTCTCGATGGGCTGAATGGCCTCCTTCTACACTGTAGGGATTCTACCATGTCACTGTCAGTCTGAAGGGCCGCCTGGCCACCACACCACCCCCCACTTCCCCATCCCTCACCATGGGAAAAGTTCCTCTCTCCTTTCCCCCTTCCACACCAAGGCCTCTAGGACTGCATTAGAGAACCATGGAGCACTTTCTCTGTCTTATTTGCACCACTTCCACCCTACTTCCTGCTTCGACTCTATACAGCCAGTTTCAGCAGCTGTTGCAGCCAGACTGCACCATCCCTTTAAGAGGTATCAGGTTGTCCTCACATGAAATTGGGCCTACCCCTGCTGAGATGAGCAGATGTTCAGCAACATGCTTGGTGCTGGGCCACATAACACTTACGTTTAAATTAACAGGGAGCATGCAGTTTACATGTTGTCTGCATCACAATGAATGGGCAATCGCACATTGTGGTCCCTGTGTCCACTTTCCTTCGTATCCAACTTTTTCCCCCATGGTAGTTTGCCCTCTGAAACAAACTAAAGTAAATCTTTCAGGTCATATCAAATGAAAGAGTAAAGAGTAAGTTGAATGTAGCAGTTCAGAGAGGCATGCTTAAAAGAAGTTTGCCTAATAGGAAATAAATCTTCATTCAGAGAAGGACAATTGACAACGAATACTTTAGGGTTGTAATTAGAGGAGTGATGCGCGACAATCAAGCACGTGGAACAAGGCTTCAGCTATTGTAGGCTTTTATTAGCAAACAATGGAACTAACTAACACGAGTACACCAGTTCAGACTGGAGGGGTCCTGCCGGAGCAGAGGGTCTTATACCTCTCCCCCGGAGGCGGGGCCCGACCGGGATGTGCCATAACAACATTTACCACAGGTAAACACCCTAACCCAACAACATTATACAACCCCCACAGTGGCAACACCCTAACCCAACAGTAACATAAGAACAACCCCCAGTGGTAACCAACGATGGTTCACCACATTCACCCCTCCTTTAAAAACAAAGGCCGGCGGGGTGCAAAAAACAGGTCATATATGTACAAAATTCACAAGTCCAGACGGTCTGGAGGACCGCACCGTCGCTGTGATCTCCTCAACACCGGTTGCGACACCGGAGCAGGTGCTTGCGGTGGCGTTCTCTCCAAAACAGCGTCCGGCTGTCCCCTCGAGGACTCCCGGGCCGGTTGACCCTGGTGAGGCGATGGTGCAGGGGATCCTGGAACCTTCTGTGGTGGCGCCGATCTCCGAGTCTCAGGCAAGCTGTACATGGGAGTATAACTGTTATGCACTGGTCCCGGTGCTGACCGCGCCACGTCTGGGGAAGAAATAAGTAATAGGGGATTCGTGACAGGGGGTATGGGAGCGACAGGAGTTGCTACGTCCCCTGCAGGCGCCAGGTCTCGAATGGAGACTGTGTCTTCTCGCCCGTCAGGATATGCCACATAGGCATACTGAGGGTTGGCGTGGAGGAGTTGGACCGGTTCGACCAAGGGGTCGGACCTGCGGGCCCTCACATGTCGCCGCAGAAGGACGGGTCCTGGGTACGTCAACCAGGCTGGTAATGAGATCCCCGAGGACGACTTCCGAGGGAATGAGAACATCCTCTCGTGGGGAGTAGCATTGGTTGCTGTACACAGGAGGGAGCGGATAGAATGGAGCGCATTTGGAAGGACCTCCTGCCAACGGGAGACTGGAAGGCCCCTGGATTTCAGCGCCAGTAGGACAGCCTTCCAGACTGTAGCATTCTCCCTTTCCACCTGTCCGTTACCCCTAGGGTTGTAGCTCGTGGTTCTACTAGAGGCAATCCCGTATGAGAGCAGGAATTGCCTCAAGTCGTTGCTCATGAACGACGAGCCCCTGTCGCTATGTATGTAGCAGGGGTACCCGAACAGGGTAAATAGCTCACTCAATGCCTTAATCACGGTGGCAGTCGACGTGTCCGCACAGGGGACAACAAACGGGAACCGGGAGTACTCATCTATTATATTGAGGAAATAGACATTCCGGTCCGTTGAGGGAAGGGGGCCCTTAAAATCCACACTCAGCCTCTCGAAAGGGCGAGTGGCCTTGACCAATTGTGCCCGGTCCGGTCGATAAAAGTGCGGTTTGCATTCCGCGCAAATCCGACAGCTTCTCGTCACTGACCTGACATCCTCCACCGAGTAGGGCAGGTTGCGGGCTTTTACGAAGTGGTAGAGTGGGGTGACTCCAGGATGACACAGGTCATTGTGGAGGGCCTTCAAGCGGTCCTCCTGCATGATGGCGCATGTTCCGCGCGAGAGGGCATCCGAGGGCTCATTGAGCTTCCCTGGACGATACATAATCTCGTAATTATAGGTGGAGAGCTCAATTCTTCACCGCAAGATCTTATCGTTCTTGATCTTGCCCCTCTGCGTGTTACTGAACATAAACGCCACGGATCGTTGATCCGTGATCAGAGTGAACCGCTTCCCCGCCAGGTAATGGCGCCAGTGTCTGACTGCCTCCACAATGGCCTGAGCCTCCTTCTCCACCGCTGAGTGCCGAATTTCGGGGCCTTGAAGGGTGCGGGAAAAGAACGCGACGGGCCTGCCTGCCTGGTTTAGTGTGGCGGCTAGGGCGAAATCAGATGCATGCAGCCGAGGTTGAAGCTGAGGACCCCTGCTGGTCGCTCCTAGTCGTCGTTGACCATGATGGCCGCCCCCATGAATTGCACGTGGGTGAGGGCGCCAAACGTAGCGACTCCTGGTGGTCTTCCTCCTCCTCCGTCAGCCATGATGGCGCCGTCCTGGATTCGCACGTGGTCGGACCTCGTGGGTACTGCGACGCCGAAGGAGATTGTCTCCGCTCTGGAGGGTCACAAGCTGCACTGCCGTTTTTGGGCTTCGACCTGCAAACTTTAGCATAGTGGCCCTTTTTACCACACTGGCTGCAGATTGCCGTTTTTGCAGGACACTGTTGCCGTGAATGCTTGGCCCCGCCGCAAAAATAGCATCGCTGGCCGCCTGGAGCTGCCGCCGTCGTCGGATCGATATGGGAGCGCGAGCCCGTGGGGCGAGGAGGGATTTGAGCTTGCTCTTGCCACGTTGTCTCGGGGTACAGAGCCAAGCTTTTCGACGCTGCTTCCAGCATCTCAGCCATCTCCATCGCTTGAGTCAGGTTGAGGTTCCCTTTCTCCAGTAACTTAAGCCGGATGTACGAGGACCCTACCCCTGCTACGAACGCATCTCGGGCGAGGTCGTACATATACTGTTCGGCTGATACGTCTTTACAATTGCAACCCCTGGCAAGCTGCAGGAGCTCATTGGCGTAGTCCTCCATGGTTTCGCCCGACTGCCGACGTCGTGTAGCGAGGAGGTAACGAGCGTGTATCTCGTTGGGTGGTCTCGTGTATCGTTTCTTCAAGAGCTCGATGGCCCTCGGGTAAGTGGTGGCCGCACGAATCGCAAGATAAATCATGTCGCTTACCCTTGCGTGGAGGACCTGGAGTTTGTCGTTGTCTGTAGTAACAGCTACAGAGGCTGCCAGGTAGTCTTCGAAACACTTCCACCAGTGGTCGAAGGTGTTAGCGGCACCGACCGCACGTGGGACCAGCGCCAGACGTTCTGGTTTTAATATTTGTTCCATACTCCCTTTTTACTGTTGAGAGTTTTATGTTTGCTAATAAAATTGATGCGCGACAATCAAGCACGTGGAACAAGGCTTCAGCTATTGTAGGCTTTTATTAGCAAACAATGGAACTAACTAACACGAGTATACCAGTTCAGACTGGAGGGGTCCTGCCGGAGCAGAGGGTCTTATACCTCTCCCCAGGAGGCGGGGCCCGACCGGGATGTGCCATAACAACATTTACCACAGGTAAACACCCTAACCCAACAACATTATACAACCCCCACAGTGGCAACACCCTAACCCAACAGTAACATAAGAACAACCCCCAGTGGTAACCAACGATGGTTCACCACAAGGAGTATTCTTTTTATGCTTAGCTTTCAGTCTCTCCAACTTGGTGGTAGGCAACCTACATGCAGCCCATCTGGGTTCTGAGTGCGGCCCACAAAACATTTTGACTGTTGCCCACATGCAGGTTTGCCACATTCCGCTGAGTTCCCTCCACCTAGCTTTTCTCCTACCGGTATGGCTGCAGTGATACGCATGTAAAGCAAGGGCAATGTGAAGTGAGGTGCATGCTGACTGCACAGAACACTGACTGTGAGAACTGTGCTTTCCCTTTGTGTCCAAAGTGTAAATGTTTCTTTTGCTTTTACCGTTTGAAGTTGATGATAGTTCTATTAATGTATGAATGATTAAGCATTTTCCATAACTCTTATGAGTTAATTTTTAAATTCATTTACGGGATGTGGGTGTTGCTGGCTAGGCCAGCATTTATTTCAGAGATCATTTGAGAGTCAAGCACACTGTTGTAGGCCAGACCAGGTAAGGATGGCAGATTTCCTTCCCTAAAGGACATTAGTGAACATTATTCAGCATGTATTAAATGTATTCAATTGTATAGATAGGGTCAAGATTAGTGAGCAAATCCAATTTCAATCTTGTGGCCCAGAGATGAAGGAGGGCCACTAACTAGCTTCGGTTGCCTATCATTGCTCGAACTCATAGGCAATACCATTTGATAGAAGGGACCATACTGGCTAGTTTGAGACAACTGGAGCAAAGGGAAAAAGACGAAAGATACTGTGACTGATAAATAAGGTTTCTTGTTTTAATATTAGCTGAGGTTTCAGTCCAACCGTTTTTGGGTGCTGTTTGGAATGAAACAGGATGGCGTTTACTCTTTTGGACAACTCTCTGCCTAATGAAGCTCTTCACTAACTGAAACCTACTTGACGCTAAATTCCACTTGCACGACAGAAATCTATAATTAGGTTCTGTCTTGTTGCTTTTCCTCAGCAGGACGGCATCCAGGTCTGAGTGTGATTCTCCTGCTGAATTAACCATGAAACAGATGGCGATTCATTAAGCAAAATATTACGAAGCAGAAATGACAGTTGGCATATGGTTCCATCCATTAGCTTAAACATGAATTGGGTGGCAGTTGCATAGTTGCAATAGAGAAATTTCTAACAAAAACATTGGTGCCTGTCTTCAATATCAGTAAAGGCTGATAAAGGGCGGTGGGTGGCCATGAGGGATGCCCTCTTTCTTCCCACCCACCCTCCCCTCCCATACCCTACACCCACTCCCACCCCTGACATCCTCTACCACCAGGATTTATTTTCCTGGTGAGTGGGATTTGGGGGCTGTTGGTTGATTTTGGACCAAATGAAATTGCTTCAAAACGTTGACTTTTTCAAACAGAAATGTCACAATAAGTTTCAAACAGAAACATTAGGCAGACATTTTCAGATGATGGCATTTCTCATGCAGCTATACGGAGATAATGGGAGGGAAACACATCTCCTCACCTTCTGACGGCCACTCCTCAGCCACTTAACCCTCTGAGGTGGACTAATTGGCTGGAAGCCAGACCTTCAGCACCTCTCATGGGAGTAATTCCTGCATCAGAGAGCTGTCAGTAAATCTGATTGGCTGGCAACTCTTTAATTACAGCAGCACCACTGGCAGTGTTGGCCAGTGCTGGGACTACAGGATTCAGCCAGGATTTGGGTGAAGGGTGACTCAGGATTTCTTGGAGGGGCTCGGGCAGGAGGCCCGTGGGTTGGGGTTGGAGGTTTGTCCCAAAATCCAGATGTGGAGGAGGCATCTGGAGGAGACAGATAGACAGGTCATGAGGGGGTGGGGAACTCTAGGTTAAGAAAGTGGGGGGGCGGGGGGGGGGGGCAGTGGGTGGCCATGAGGGATGCCCTCTTTCTTCCCTTTACCCACTTCAGACCTGAGCATGTTAATATGCCAGACTTGCACACCCTCCCCTCCCATACCCTACACCCACTCCCACCCCTGACATCCTCTACCAGCATGAAAAGTGGGGCCAGGCAGGAAGTGGTTCTTAAGGAGCCATTAAGGCGTCAACTGGGGCCTTGTCCGCCATCCTGTGTAATCACAGCCAGATTGGGGACAGGCAGGTCTGCAGAGAGAAGGACACCTGCAGAATTTTATGCAAACTCCTCTGCCTGTCAACCTGCCAGCAGGGAAACCATGAAATTATGAGCACCTCAAAATTTGACCAGTGGCTTTAAATGGGCATTAAGGCATAAAGTATAGTGGTGCACATGCAATCTGAGCCCAATATGTGCTGCCTGCCAAAAGAGACATCGACCTACAGAGGGATGCGTGCAAGCACACAGTCTAATGCTTGTTTGGTTCAGCCTTCACCAAATTGGTTTGTCTGGAGGCAACTGGTGCCAAACCTGCTGAGTTCAGGACAAGCAGGTACACATGCAGCCAAACCAATCACCTGTACAGAAAGAGTGGAGGGCGGATAATGGCAAGTATGCACTGCTGGAAATTTACAATGTGCGCTGGAGAATGGGGTGAAAAACAACATTGCAAATTTGGTAACAATCGTGCTTTATTCCAGTGTATCTAAACACGTCTTTTGCCCGCGTGTTGAGACTTCAATTACAAATACGGCTGCATTTATATTCCAGCTGAAACTGTGGGCAATTTATGCTGTAGAATGTATCAAGATTTGATGATAGTTGGGAGGTTGCAATCTACGCAAGTATAAATCATCACATGAATCAAACCCCTTGGGTGTCATCATTCAAACAACGTGGAGCCTAATCTCCACAGGATCAATTCAAATAGTGACAACGTTATTCTATATGAACAGCTGTTATTGTGCATTAAAATCTGATCAGAATCTACATTCAGGAGCATGCGATGCACACAGTATCCACTGATTAACCCTTCACCTTTGATGGGTTACCATTAGCAGTAAAGTGCGGTCTGGTGAAGGAGATCCTCACCCTACAATTCAAGTGATGGCGATCAGATAATCCAGAAATGTGTCCAAAATGGCAAGGCAGGAATCGCATGACAAAGGAGACCAGAGGCAAACTGGTAAAAGGCACATTCAGGACTTACATAGGAAAAGTCTTCTTCACACAATGAGTTTGAAGCTTATATGCCTGGAATCGTTGAAGAAATAAAAATCTGCATCCTGCAGTGGGGAAAAAGTGGTTAATGTTGTATCTTTCTGGTTGGATGATGGACTGATTGGCTTTCCCCTTCATCGATTATCGAGCTTTATTTCAGATTGCTCCCCGTTTTCCTGTGTATCATTTCACACCCAACTTAACATCTCATTTCAATCAAAGGTCCTGGGTGGGATTTTCTGGCTGCGCTCGCCCCAAGACTGGAAAGTCCCACTCAAGGTTAATGGATCTTTGCATGGTCCGTGTCCCGACTGCTGTAATTTCCGTGGCAGGCGGAACGGGAAAATTCCACCCCTTGACTGGTTTCCCTTGCTATTGATGGGGTGATAACAGTTTCAGAATGGAGTTTAATTGCCTGAGCGTTTAATTAACACCAGCAAGGTGGTGGGCTTCCTTTCAGAATGGGGCGGCACTGCTGCTTCACAGCTCCAGGGATCTGGGTTCGATTCCCGGCTTGGGTCACAGTCTGTGTGGAGTTTGCACGTTCTCCTTGTGTCTGCGTGGGTTTCCTCCGGGTGCTCCGGTTTCCTCCCACAGTCCAAAGATGTGCGGGTTAGGTTGATTGGTCATGCTAAAAATTGCCCTTAGTGTCCTGAGATGCGAAGGTTAGAGGGATTAGCGGGTAAATGTGGAGGGATAAGGGGGTAGGGCCTGGGTGGGATTGTGGTCGGTGCAGACTTGATGGGCCAGATGGCCTCTTTCTGCGCTGTAGGGTTTCTATGATTTCTATGAGAATGGACTTCTTATGGGATGTCCAAAGGGCAGTAGACAAGGCCATCGTAGTTAATGTAATTAAAATCTTTGAAAGTTACCCCAATTCAGGAACAGTTCCTTTAAATAAAAAAAGATACACACTTAACATTCAACGGCCAAATACTAAGTTATGCACTGAAAATTTCTGTCCTCGTTCATGGCTGGGATTCTTCAGTGCTGCTGAAAGTGAATGAGTTTTGGTTGGAATGTCAAATTCTCCACCCTCACTTGCAGTGGGGCAGGCATGGAGAATGGGGGACCCTACCCATGGAATTCACTTTCTAAATCTCTCTGCCTCTCCACTTTTTATGCACACTGAAAGCTTTTTAAGATTACTAAAGGGTTTATAGGGTAGTGTGATGTCACAAGGGGCTGGGTGCTGGAGGGGCAGTATTTCCAACACTCGCCTCTCCATTTTCTAGATCACATCCACTCTGCATTCAAATGCTGCTGAGTATAGCTGTGCTGATCAAGATGTCCACAGGAAGTCACATGACAGACTGATGAGGAATCAGTTCCTTCAATGACTTAGTCCCTTATAACAGCAAGCATTTGTAATCACGGCCCCACATCAAAGACTTGGAGCTGCCCATTAAATTGTGGAGTGAGAGGCACCCCACTGTGATGATGATAAGCTGTGAATTCCATCATGCTGCACAACTCCTATAATGACAACCCTCAGTCTTCTATCCACAAACAAAATGAAATAGCAAGTACTGATTTTTCTTTTAACCAGCAGACTTTTCTTTATTTAAAGGCCAGGATACTTAATTCCCTTGACAGCTTGACAGCTCTATTGTGCTTTGACAGTTCTCTTCACAGCATGACAGATACTTTGACATTTCCATTGATAGTTGACAGTTCCCTCAACAATTCGCGTGACAGTTCTAGTGGGAGTTCTAATGAGTTTGACAGCTCCCTTAACATAACCAAAGAGATTGACAGTTCCACTCAGTTTATCCACTTTTTATGCACATTCATATCTAATTTTACCAATCCCAAAGAGCTGCCCAAATAAATCCTAAAGATTAGTATAGATTGGTATTTGATGGTTGGCAGAGACATGGTGGGCCGAAGGGTCTGTTTATGGGCTGTATAACTCTATAATTCTACTAGCTTTAGACTTTCTCCTGATAGAGATAAAATGCACATGTCATGTTTCAGGCAGCTCAGTAACCAAAATGGGGCCTGACTGAAGGTAGCTGCACTTTAACACATGCAGCTGCCTCTCTGAACCACAGATATGTGAAGTACAATGCGTTCCTGTGTCCCTGCCCTATGATAATTGTGGGAGCTGTGTTTAGGGGCCGAACGTCTAAAATTGGGCCTCTAGCGCCATTTTCACTGGAATGGAAAGCCTCTCCACCTGTGCAAAAACTCAAGCCTAAAGTTTGAATTTACCTGATGGAGTGTCTTCCAGTTTTATGGGGTCGACTGTCTGCTCATCTGGCTTTACTCAACAATACGCAATAATATGAAGCTGATTTTGTGTTTTTGGAGATGTCAGTGATATTCCAGTGATCACATGTAATGCAATTCTTGCCCTTAAGGTTGCAGTTAAAGACGTCAGTCACAACCTTTTTAATGAAGTGAAGACAGCACAATCATCAGTTTCTGCTGAGTAAGAGAATTAATCCCTAAAGAAACCCAATGGATCTACGAACCTTCAACACCCCTCCCCCATCTCCCTCAGCTAGCAGCTTAACCTACTTTGTGTGACAGCTTTGCATTCTCCTAGGCACTGCTTAATTCCAAGAGGAAACATTACCAGGCCACCCATGGCTGGATGTAATTCTTAAATGAATAAAAGGTGTTTCAGCACCAGTCAGGCCATTCCTGACAGACCATTGAAATTTTGGGAAAATAATATATTTCAAAATCACTTACAATTTCACCTACAGTTAAGTACATGCACCCCTTTACCAAGATGGAGTCTGGCGGACATCCTGTTGGAGGTGCACACACACACCTGGGATGCCATTTTTGGGAATCAGGAATCTGTGCAGCACCTATAGAATAGACATTATTCTGCCCAATTGCTCTCCCGTATTGATTGGAAAGAGGCGGCTGTAACAGTGCAACTGGGAATAATGATACAGTATTGCACCTTTTTAATTAGCCATAAAGGGATGGATTACTTTTCTGTCAGACTAACTAATGCTGTACACACATCACATTCACATGGGCAATTCTGAAATTGTATTTCATTAACTTGTGTGCTATACTCCTAACAGCCGGTGTAAAATATTAAAGAGTAGTTAACAGTAGCAAAGGTAAAAAAAAAAAAATCCTTTAGGAGCACAAAACCTCCTAGAATCACATCCTCCCCAGACCTATTTTGTTTTAAATTTTTTACTCCATTGTAAAAGTTACAAAGCCACAAATCCATCTCCTTACTTACTCCAAAAACCAAATTCAGATTGAATCTAATTCATAGTCCCCACAAGAGAGACAAACAAGACCCAAGCTGACAAGATAAGGCTTTGCACCCATCTTGGGCTTTATCTGGCACTAGATCTTAGCCAATAGGCCAAGAAGAGATCTTCAGCCTTATTCAGGCACGGGCAGATTCTTTTGAGTCAGATTCTCAGCTGCTTGTCCTATTTTCCTGATTCTTCGCAAACACAGTTATCTTCCTCTGTGTGCTTGCCCTGAACACAATAGATAATCAAGCAGCAGTTGATGCGTGCTGTGTGCAGGAGTACCATTTTTGTATGGATTCCGGGAGAACAGGAAAACAAGTTAACAAGTTTTCTTTTCTGCTTGATTTGATGTCGGGTGGCATTTACTTATTGGTGATTTAAGCTTGCAAAACATTATGAACAATGTTATTGTAGGAATGTTTTCACACATTTATACCACATTTCTCTCAATACTATTTTAACATCATTTAAAATATGTTGGCTATAACCGCCATTAAAACAATGGGGAAAGGAATTTGAAATGGGTCTGTTTGAAGTTTGTTGTAGTAACACAACTCATAATCACTCCCAGTCTGTAGCTTGGGCTGCCTTCATATTCCCATTACCCCCCATATAGCTTACACTCTTGTGTTAAATCTTGAGGGAGGGACACAGTTATCTGCGGCATTTGCTTGGCTGGATTTTTTCCCTATGATCTACCACACATGGGAACCAGATAGCTGGCTTGAAGCACTGGTATTTAAGAAATATGCCATTCTATGGAAATTAGGCCAACTTTCCTTACTGCTGGTGCCTTTAGATTCCAAGCTACTTCTGGAAGCGAAAGAAGCATTTTAACTACATTATATGTATTACACCAAGTAATCCCTTTAGTAACAGCAATTACACCTTTTTATCGTCAAATGTTTATTTGGCAAGGTCATCTATTTTAATGTGTTGGATCACGCCCCTGTGAAACTTACACCAGTTACCAAATGAAGTTGATCTATCTCTTAAAATAGCCATCTCATTCTCACACACATAGAAGCAGACATAGCTTCCAGTTAAAAGCGTTATCCCACTCACAAACTTTAACTTGACCATGAAAGTCAGTGTTATTGCCTTCGTAGCGGGGCTCATTGGAGCTATTGGGCTGCTTCTCTTTTTGGTGGCATTTGGGACAGATTACTGGCTCCTAGCAACAGAGAACTGTGAAGTGTATGAACACCGTGCTGAGAATGTAACATCCAGGCCTAAAGCTGCCACACCGGTGAGTTTGGAGGTCTCTGGTTTTCATGTTGTATTTAAAGATACCAAGCACAATGGTCAGGCAGCACACACAACTACAACTGTCCACATTACACTGAAAGAGTTAGAGCTACAATTTATCTGTCTTCACAAAGGAGGACACAAACAACATACAAGAAATGTTGGGGAACACAGGGTTTAGTGAGGGGGAGGAACTGTAGGAAATCAGTTTTAGTGGAGAAATGGTTTTGGGAAATTGATGGGATTTAAGGTCAATATATCCCCAGGGTCTGATAATCTACATTCCAGAATAGTTAATGAAGTGAATGAGAAATAGTAGATCCTTTGGTGCTTACCTTCCAAAATTCTATAGACTCGGGACCGGTTCCTACAGATTGGAGCATAGCTAATGTAAGCCCACAATTTAAAAAGGGAGGTAGAGAGAAAACAGGGAATTATAGACCAGTTAGTCTGACGTCGGTAGTGGCGAAAATGCTAGAGTCCATTATAAAAGATTTTATAGCAGAGCACTTGGAAAACAGTGACAGGATTGGACAGAGTCAGCATGGATTTCCAAAAGAGAAATCATTCTTGACAAATCTACTGGAATTCTTCAAGGATGTAACAAGTAGAGTTGATGAGGGGGAGCCAGTGGGTGTGTTTTATTTGGAATTTTGGAAGGCTTTCGACAAAATTCTACATAAAAGATTAGCGTGTAAAATTAAAGTGCATGTGATTGCATGTGAGATGGATAGTAAACTGGTTGGCAGACAGGAAACAAAGAGTTGGAATGAACGGGTTTTTTTTCAAATGGCAGGCAGTGATTAGTGGGGTACTGCAGAGATCAATGCAGGGACTCCAAATATTCATGATATATTTTAATGATTTAAATGAGGAACAAATGTAATATCTCCAAATTTGCAAATGACACAAAGTTGGGTGGGAGAGTGAGCTGTGAGGAGGAGACAGAGATGCTTCAGTGTGTTTGGGATAAGCTGAGTGGGTAAATGCATGGCAGATACAGTATAACGTGGATAAATGTGAGGTTATCCACTTTGGTAGCAAAAACAGGAAGGCAAATTATTCTCGGAATGGCTATAGATTGAGAGGGGAATGTGCAATGAGACCTGGGTGCCTTTGTACACCAGTCACTGAAGATAAGCATGCAGGTGCAGCAGGTGGTAAAGAAGCCAAATGATATGTTGGCCTTCATTGTGAGAGGATTTGAGTACAGGAGCAAGGATGTCTTGCTGCAATTATACAGAGCCTTGGTGAGATCACACCTGGAATATTGTGTGCAATTTTGGTCTCCTTACCTGAGAAAGGGTGGTCTTAATATAGAGGGAATACAGAGAAGGTTTACCTAACTGATATCTGGAATGGCAGGACTGATATAAGAGGAAAGATTGGATTGGTTTGGGTTATATTTGCAGAAGAATGGGGGCCCTTCTCGTAGAAATCGATAGGGTGGATTTTATGGTCTTGCTTATGGTCCAAAACTGTAAAATTCTGCCTGAGGTCAACAGACCTTTCCATGGTCCACCCCTCGCCCGTTCCGATTCCCATCGTGGATGGGACAGTAAAATTCCAGCCATAATGTTCTAACAGGACTAGGCAAGATAGATGCAAGAAGGATGGTCACAATGGTAGGGGAGTCCGGAACCAGGGGTCACAGTCTGTGGATATGGGATGGACCATTAATCACCTAGAAAGGAATAATTTGATTAGGGATAGTCAGCACAGTTTTGTGAAGGGTAGGTCGTGCCTCACAAACCTTATTGAGTTCTTTGAGAAGGTGACCAAAGAGGTGGATGAGGGTAAAGTGGTTGATGTGGTGTATATGGATTTCAGCAAAGCGTTTGATAAGGTTCCCCATGGTAAGCTTTTGCAGAAAGTACGGACACATGGGATTGAGGGTGATTTAGTGGTTTGGATCAGGAATTGGCTCGCTGTAAGAAAACAAAGCGTGGTGGTTGATGGGAAATATTCATCCTGGAGTTCAGTTACTAGTGGTGTACCGCAAGGATCTGTTTTGGGGCCACTGCTGTTTGTCATTTTTATTAATGACTTGGATGAGGGCGTGGAAGGATGGATTAGTAAATTTGCGGATGACACTAAAGTCGGTGGAGTTGTAGACAGTGCGGAGGGAAGTGGCAGGTTACAGAGGGACATAGGTAAGCTGCAGAGCTGGGCTGAGAGGTGGCAAATGGAGTTTAATGCGGAAAAGTGTGAGGTGAATCACTTTGGAAGGAGTAACAGGAATACAGAGTACTGGGCTAATGGTAAGATACTTGGTAGTGTGGATGAACAGAGGGATCTGGGTGTCCATGTGCATAGATCCCTGAAAGTTGGCACCCAGGTTGATAGGGTTGTTAAGAAGGCGTACGGTGTGTTAGCTTTTATTGGTAGAGGGATTGAGTTTCGGAGCCAGGAGGTCATGCTGCAACTGTACAAAACTCTGGTGCGGCCGCATTTGGAGTATTGCGTACAGTTCTGGTCGCCGTATTATAGGAAAGATGTGGAAGTGTTGGAAAGGGTGCAGAGGAGATTTACCAGGATGTTGCCTGGTATGGTGGGAAAATCGTATGAGGAAAGGCTGAGGGGCTTGAGGTTGTTTTCGTTAGAGAGAAGAAGGTTAAGAGGTGACTTAATAGAGGCATACAAGATGATCAGAGGATTAGATAGGGTGGATAGTGAGAGCCTTTTTCCTCGGATGGTGTTGGCTAGCATGAGGGGACATAGTTTAAATTGAGGGGTGAGAGATATAGGACAGATGTTAGAGGCAGGTTCTTTACTCAGAGAGTAGTAAGGGCGTGGAATGCCCTGCCTGCAGCAGTGGTGGTCTCGTCAACGTTGAGAGCGTTCAAGTGGTTATTGGATAAACATATGGATGATATTGGAATAGTGTAGATTAGAGGGGCTTTAGATTGGTACCACTGGTCGGCGCAACATCGAGGGCCAAAGGGCCTGTACTGCATTGTAATGTTCTATGTTCTATGTTCTATTTCAGACTGAGATAAGAAATTTCTTGACTCAGAGAGTTGCAAGCCTGTGGAATTCACTTCCACAGAAAGCAGTTGAGGCTGAAACATTTGTTTTCAAGAAGGAGTTAGATATAGCTCTTGGTGTGAAAGGAATCAAAGGATATGGAATGAAGGCGGGATCAGTTTATTTAGTTGGATTATCAGCCATGATCATAATGAATGGTAGAGCAGGCTCCAAGTTCCAAATGACCTACTCCTGCTCCTATTTTCTATGTTTCTATGTTATGGGGAGGTGATGGTATAGTGGTAATGTTGCTAGTAATCCAGAGGCCCAGACTAATGCTCTGTGGACATGGGTTCAAATCCCACAATGGCAACTGGTGGAGTTTAAATTCAATTAATATATCTGCAACGTAAAGCTAGTCCCATTAAACTTGCACTGATTGTTGTAAAACCCACCAGATTCACTAATTCCCCTTTAGGGAAGGAAATCTGCCATCCTTACCTGGTCTGGCCGACATGTGACTCCAGACCCCCAACAATGTGGCTGACTCTTAACTGCTGCATGCCACCCAATTCCAGGATAATTAAGGATGAGATACAAATGCTGCCTTTGCCAGAGACACTCACAACCCATAAAAGAATAAAATTTAATAAATTCAACCTTGTTCTTCCCATTCCCGGACAATAAGAGCTTTCCATTTTGAGTATTAATATGTTATGTCTTAAATTGATGGGCTGTAGATTTGATCTCTACTTCACACAAAATGTTTTTGATCTGGAACAAATGTAACTTGTTGAGTATCGAGTCAGGAAATTGGACTGAGCTCTACCACCAGCTCCTCCCAAAAATGGGAACTGTTTGAATTCCTGGGATTTAAAAGTAATATATATATAATATATATATTTCGTGAACACATGTTATAAATCCAAATTGGAAAACCAATCAAGCATTTAGCAATTTGAAAATGCAATGAGTAAGCCTTGTGCGTTGGGGGACGGGGAATGTCTTTAAACTGGTGAGCATTCTCTTGGCAAGGGAATTAGAGAAAGTTCACTTGAGCATGTATGCTTCTGGCTGTGTTGGGGAGGTTCCTCTTCCATTCTGGCTCCTGGCTAACAATTTTATAATTGAATTATTGCATCAGGAAAAATGTAATGCAGCAGAACTCCACATGAGGTATAAAAAGATGGACATGTATACTGTATAGTTTTAGGGGTGAGAGTTCAATGTAACTCTGAATGCAGCAAAAAAATATAAACATAACTTAATTTTGACCAAGTCATAGTTAATTCTCCAGATTTATTCCCTACAATTGGTTGATATTCTAGAAGGTTATGGCCAGGATTCTTCAACCTCGCCTGCGGCTGGGATTCTCCAGTCCTGCTGCAGTGAATGGAGTTCTGGCTGAGCGCCAAATTCTCGCTGGCAGCGGTGGCGGGGCGTACGAGAATCCTGGCCAATATAGAGCTATAAATAAGAATTGGCAACAAACACAGGAACCACACAACCCGTTCTTAAGAAAGAACTTGACCAGATGTAGAGCTACTGAGAGCAGCTGGCGCATAGGTTAAAACATATTTTAGTAGATACAAACCCCAGCTAATCTTTGGGTAATTGGATGCATTTCCTAATCTGGACAAGGTTTTTTTAAAAAAATGGGGCTTCACTTGTTTTTTGAGAAACTGGAAACCATTAATGGAAAGGAAGGTTGGAAATTAGGGCTGTGAAGCAGTGGATGCAGATGCAGTGGAACAGAATGGGTTTGAGATGAGTGCCAAGTGTGAGCTGTACTGTTACATCTGGAACTCTTTCCTGAAATATGTACAGCCCAACTCAACATCGAATAAAATTACATAGAATATACAATACAGAAACAGGCCCTTTAGATCAGCAAATCTGTACTGGTGTTTATACTCCCCATAAGTTTCCTCACATTCCATCGACCTCATGTCAGCTTTTCAATATCTTTTTCTATTCCCTTCTATATCGTACCCATCTTATTTCCTTTTAACAGCATCTAAACATACCACTTCCTGTGATAGCAAGATTTACATTCTATCCTCTCTTTAAGAGGATTTTCATTTCCTCTTGGATTTATTAGTAACCGTTAGGACCAGGTTAGGAAGGGTAAGCTGACTCCACCCACTGCTGGGCTGGAGTAACAAAATATGAAGTTGTTAAAAATGTGGCATTGCCAACTCAATGTGCACTTAACTGTGCAAGAACTAAGCCAGCCCAATTCCTTGTGCTGACAAGTAAGGAGTTAGTTTTATTACTAAACCTCACTCAGTTCATACAGAAATGAATAACAAAGAGACTGAAATCGTATGAATATGTCCAACTTTCTATTACTGAAAAAGAACGTTCACACACAACTTCCTCAGTTATGCACCAAAAGAAATGGAAGTTTACAAGATTATCAGATGTTCAAACTTGCCAAGTTAAGGTAAAAGGTAAGAAATCAAAATAATTATTCACGAATTGTCCGAATGCTTGTTCACCGTCCCTTTCGACAGTGGCCGTTGTAACTTTGGCTTCTCACTGAAGCATTCACTCTGTAGTCATGGTTAGTTAACCCTCTTTTCTTTTAAAGATCAAGTGGTATTGATTTGGAATCCTCCTTTAAGAACTCATGGTTTGTAGCAATGTGATCTTCTGATGGGTTTTCAAACCATAAATAGAGCTTAGCTTTGTTCAGAGAGGTTTTGGGATGTTGCCTCTGTTGGCTCTATCTCAGTCTCTGTCTGCTTGGTCAACTCTTGGTTTTTTTCGCACAACAGCTGGGTCACATGACCTCTCATTGGTTTCAATCTGTGACTTACCTTAGTTGTTGGGCGGAATTGTCCCAAATTTGTGAGAGTGTAAGTTTCAGACTGTAAACCAGTGTGTATCTTACTGAATGCACAGCCGTGTTCTATTCCAGATTTTCTGGCACACAGTGCACAGAGAATCTGGAGGTGTGATTTCATAGAATCAGCACAGAAAGAGGCCATTCGGCCCATCGAGTCTGCCATGACCACAATCCCACCCAGGCCCTACCCCCAAATCCCCACCTATTTACCCACTAATCCCTCTAACCTACGCATCTCAGGACACTAAGGGCAATTTTAGCATGGCCAATCAACCTAACCCGCACATCTTTGGACTGTGGGAGGAAACCGGAGCACCCGGAGGAAACCCACGCAGACATGAGGAGAACGTGCAACCTCCACACAGACAGTGACCCAAGCCGGGAATCGAACCCAGGTCCCTGGAGCTGTGAAGCAGCAGTGCTAACCACTGTGCTACCGTGCCGCCATCATTTATGCCATCATTCTGATGGGGCGTGTCCTCATAGAGCTGACAAAGTCGATCCAGAAAGATTAGGGTGCCACCTTTATAGGGCGCCCCAGTCTGCACTGAAATTAAACCTCCACCTCCATGGAAATGGAGGACCCCCCCCCCCCCCCCACCGCTGTAACCCCCCCACCACCACACAAGCATCGGGTTAGGATAAACCCTAACCTTAATCCTCCACATAAGCGTCAGCTGCACCCCCAGCGCTCCTCACAGGCATCGGGACATGATCCCCCACCCCCCCAGCGCACAAAAGGGGAACCCCCTCATGGGGCTCCCCAGAAGACCAACCCTTGGCACTGCCAGGCCACATGCCTCACCACCTATACTTACCTGTGTACCCCCGATGTAGTCGTTTTGTTTTTGAAGAGCAGTAGTGATTCACGGCCGGTTGGGTGGGAAGATATGCTGCGGGCGGAAGTAGTGGCATCTAGCCTGCTAATGATATTGTAATACATGCTAATAAATGCTAATCAGGCCCACCGTCTTCTTGGGTATGAAGCTGATCATGTCATCTGGCGGGGTGAGGGGAGCGGGGAAGATCCCAAACTGAAATCTCAGTGGCGTAAATCCGGTTTCTGGCCTCTCGCGAGATTTAGCAACCATTATGGGATTTGCGCCAGCAACTAGCATGGCCATTAAATCATGGCCCTTGTCTCTGAAAGCTCCGTAGACTCTGGGCGGGATTTTCCGGCAGCGCTTGCCCCAAGACCAGAAAATCCCACCCGATGTCAATGGAGCTTTGCATGGTCCTGTCCCGCCCGTTACAATTCCCATGATGAGTGGGACAGGAAAATTCTGCCTGCTGTCTCCATAAAGTGACCTGTGGCCTTCACATATGCAACATAGCTGCTGTAGACTAGCATCCTTTGTTTATCATAAAATGTTCCTTTTAGGAGTATGTATATCATATACATATATATATATATATCCATCAGAAGACATTACAAATTTACATTCTATACAGTACAATACCTCTTCATAACAGAAATTATCTTGTATTAATGGTTCGAGTTTTCAACTCCCTAAAAGTGGGAACATTCACTCCACAGCTACCCTGTCCAACTCAGTCATGATTTTAAAGAACTCTATAAGGTCACCTTTCTCTTTTTGTAAAGAAAAAAGCCACAACCTATTCAATCATGCCCAATTGCTCTAAACTCTCAATTCTGGCACCGCCCTTATAAATCTCTTTTGCACATTTTCTAATGTACAGTTTGCAGACTAATAGCACAGTAGTGTAAGTGTAGGCCTGATCAGGGTCCTATCCATGTTTAAGTATACCTGCACTAAGTTTGAATTCTATACCCCGAGAAATAGATCGATCATTTTAACATTTTGAATTGCTTTGCCAACCTGTGCTTTTACAGATTTGGTCACCTGTATCTTGGATCTCCTTGTTCATCCACCCCATTCAGTTTCTTGTTTTCTAAGTTGTAGATGATGCTTCTGCTTTTCATACCAAAATGTGTCATCTCACAATTGTCCACCATAAAGTTCATTTGCCATTTAACTGTCCTGTCTGCCAATTTTCTAATGTCTTCTTGTGTCAGGTTGCATTCTTCCTCAATATTAGCTATAACTCCCGCAGCAAATTTTGGTAGTTAATGACTCATTTCATAGTCCAAATCATCACAATTTTCATGGACAATTTTTTATTGTTTCCACTTCCACTCTGAATTACCACCCTGTTCCCCATCTCACTTATTTCTAATTAGTTCATGCCCAGAAGATGAATGGTCAGTCCTGGTAAATGCTGTTAAATGTTGTTAAAACTCTTACTGTGTTTACCCCAGTCCAACGCTGGCATCTCCACAAATGCTTTCTAGCCATACTTCCATCTTTGTTTGGATTCCCCACTCTTCAGAAGTGCACTATTGTCAAGATTTATACATTTATTCAATAAAAAAGTTTGTTTTATCCATATTCACAGACTATGGAGTTTCTTTACCCAAATGAAGTAACATTGCCATTCATAACATTGTCCACCACCATGGGAAGGAACTGGAACCTGTGTTTTCCCCAACCTACTGCCCCCAAACTGATTCAACTGTGACCCCCTGCTCCCTGCCCCCCGCCCCCCCGAGAATCTTGGCTTCCACATCAGAATGCCTTCTATTCTTTTGTAGTGTGTGGCTGATTTATTGAAGTTCACAGCCTTTTTTAAAATGTGCTTACTCTCATGCAGTAAGTTAAAGGAGCCAACTGTGCATGACTAGAACTAGAGGGCATAGCCTCAAATTAAGGGGAAGCAGATTTAGGACTGAGTTGAGGAGGAACTTCTTCATACAAAGGGTTGTGAATCTATGGAATTCCCTGCCCAGTGAAGCAGTTGAGGCTACCTCATTTAATGTTTTTAAGGCAAGGATAGAAACATTTTTGAACAGTAAAGGAATTAAGGATTATGGTGAGCGGGCGGGTAAGTGGAGCTGAGTCCACAAAAAGATCAGCCATGATCTTATTGAATGTCGGAGCAGCTCGAGGGGCCAGATGGCCTAATCCTGCTCCTAGTTCTTATGTTCTTATGATATTTGTGGGAACTGCTATGCTGCTTTACAGTCATGCAGCCATGCCCTGCTCCCCTCCCTTCACCTCCCACTTCCCCAGGCTCTAACCTCCTTTTCTGCCACTCTCTGTCCATACCAATACACTTCCTCCCCCTGTCCCCATCAGCAATTTCTCCTTGACATAAACATTACGTTCGCTCCCTGTTATATACTGTTGTTTTATCTGTAAATACCTGAAAGTAGCTGGGAACTAATGTGTTATGTGTAAGTGTTCCAGAGGCCACATCTCACAGCTGTGCTAGCAACTGATGTGAAGCATAACAGAACCAGTTTCAGCCTGTCCTCCTTGTACAAGACTGCATGGCAAAATTAAACAGTTTCCAATCTTCCCCAGCTTTATAATAAAGGCAAAATATTGCAGATGCTAGCTGAAAATGCTGGAAAATGGCAGCAGGTCTGACAGCATCTGTGGAGAGAGAATAGAGCCAACGTTTTGAATGTAGAGGATCCTTCAGCAGAGCTTCAGGTGTGATTATTAACAACATCTAGGAATCAAAAGATAATCAGAAAACTCAGCATTCCCCATGCAGAAAAACATTGAGGGCTAAATAGTTTTATAAAAATATCACTAACTAAAATTCTGTAATAACTTTGAGACAATAATAATTAATTTTATTTAAATCTGTTCATCCATTACAGTACAGAGTTGGGACTTAAATTTTAGGAAAAATCAGTCATAACATAGGAGGCCATTTTGTTAATCAAAGTAATGTTCACTCTCTGGAAGAATTATCCACTTAATTCCATTCCCTTGACTTTCCTTCATGCTCAGTATTTTTTTCAAATGTTTCTCCAATTATTTTTCAAAAACAATAATTAATTGTGCTTGCTCTACAATATTCCAATATAAAAACCAATGAATAAAGTATAGTCCTCCAAATTCTCCCACCAATCGTTTCCTGGTGGTCATAAATGTATGCTTCCTGTAATAAGTCTTTGGAGGTAGAAGTCCCTTCACCAAAATCCCCTTATTTACAAACTCTAACAGCAGTACACAGAGTGCTAGCAGTTAGCAGTCTACCTCTGGGGGTGTCAGAGGAACTGACACTCCCAGTTAAGTACAAGGCAAAGACTCCCTGATTGGCCTATCAATTGGATCCTTAATCAGGGTGTTTTTGTGTTCAACCAAATAAACAAACTGTGCCCTCGGACACCGCATGCTCCCTCTCCAGGGAAACCTAGCCGCAAATATAGCCACAGTAGAGGGGCAGACAGTTGGGTTGGATGACCCCCTCGATCACCCGCTGCCTGGACCTATAGATGGAATGCCTTGCCAGGCCCAGGAGCTGGTTCACGAGGAGGTCCTCCTCCTTCCCCGCCCCACTCCGCACTGGGTGCCCGTAGATCAAGAGCGTGGGACTGAAGTGCAAACAAAACATCAATAAAAGGTTTTTTAGGAAAGGTTGTGTAGCCTACAACACATTACATAGACATGGTCCATGGACTCCACAAGGTTGCAAAAAGGGGATCCTTAATCAGGGAGTTCATACTCCAAAAGGCCAACGTCAATGGCTTGATTGAAGTCATTACACTTTCTCAATATCAACTCACCAACCACTAAAAATACTTGTTCCCAATTTATCTACACAAAACTCATATGGACCTTTTTTACTCAGGTCCTGTTGCGGCTTAGTAAGTCCTATTTTAGGTTAGGTGGACTAAGCATGGTAAATGCGCGGATTTACAGGGATAGGTTTAGGGGGTGGGCCTGGGTAAAATGCTCTTTCAGAGAGTCATTGCAGAGTCGATGGACCGAATGGCCTCCTTTTGCACTTTAGGGATTCTATGGAATTTCCTGGAAGTCAAAGAATGGTGATTAGGAATGAATGTATTGACAGCAGCGTTTGTGTGCGCCTACGTGTATGAGACCTAACATAGTGTGAGTACAGCCTGTGGAATATGCAATAGTGTGGGGTGTTTGAAAGCCAGTGTATAGCTTGATAATGGGTAAAATGTGTTGAGACGATGGTGGTGCTGTGTAGTTGTTGAGAAGTTTGTTTGTGAGGTAGGAACTTTCCTTGAACGCCTTTGTCAAGTCGTTAAAGTCCTTGTGGCACTGGAGCCATTTCCTGGGGGTGGCACTCCTGGCTATCATCACCATCTCCCACATGCAGTACACTAATTGACTCTGTGGGGTCCTTCCCACCTCCTCCATGAGGACATCTGGTGCCATATCAGAACTCATGGTCCCGCTCTCTTTTGCCCTTTCACACATCCTTCAAATGGCACAGCCATTCACCAACAACACAAAATGCAGCCCCTGCAACGATCATGATGCAGAGCGGGTCCATCTGAAGGATGTGTGAAAGAGCAGAAGGAAGTGAGTGAGTGCAGGCAACAGCTACATCTCCAGGAAAATTGTGTCTAATCAGTGCTTGAGCACTCAGCCTGCAGTTAATTGACAGCTTCAGGGCCTGTAGGCAGGTTCAACTCATGATGATTATCAGTTAACTGGAAAATTGCATGCTAAATCCAGACTTCCAAGTGGGTGCTTTTTATTAGCACAGCACCCATTTTGGCACCTGCTTTAACTAAATAGCTCCCATCATTTGTTTTCAGCACCTATATCAAGTCTCCAATTTCCCCTTTCTGTCCTGGTGAAAAACGTGCCAGTTTCTCTTGCTTTCCTCATGTTATCTTAACCAATCTTTTTTGTACATTTACAATTGCAAATTTGAAATGTTCAATCCATATGCTGAAACCTTACTGCCCATGAGGTGGTAGTAACAGTGTGAGACGTATACAGCAACACTGCCTTACAAGGTAACTTCTACTCTTGAAAGCGGCCAGCCCAAACTCTGAATGTTGGAAGTCTCAAGCTCCATTCTTCATTTACACATCAGACAGCTTTAGGGCAAAAAAAACATCAGTGCTGTGTCTCTCATGGAACATTTTTATTTGAAAACAGCACATGGAGATGGTGAGGTGCCAGGTTCGTGTGAACGAACCTCTGGGGTTTGAAAGCGCAGCTTGGTAACAAAAGCATGTGCAGGATTGAAATGCATCACAGCTGGAAGTTTGTTCATTTTGCAACATGAAGGAGCTGAGCTGCCATTCACTGCTGGAATGACACAGACCCTTAAGTGTTCTGGGTTAACAGCTAAATTCCTTTGCTCCCATGGCCCCGACAGTTGCTAACTTGAAGTGAGCACAAAAGAAATATGCTAGCCTTTATTGCAAAAACAGTTTAAGAGTAAGGGAGACTTAATACAATTATATAGGGCCTTTGTGAGACCACTCCTGGAGTATGATATACAGTTTTGATCTCCTTACCTAAAGAAAGATATACTTGCCCTAGGGTCATAACTAAGGTTCATTAGATTGATTCCAGGCATGAAAGGCTGTCCTATGCAGACAGATTAAGTAGGATGGGCTTATATTCTCTGGCATTTCAAAGAATGAGAGGTGATCCAATTAAACTGTATAAAATTCTGAGACCACTTGGGGTAAGAAGCTGTTTCTCTCGACTGGAGGGTTTAGATCTCGGAGTCATAGGATTCTGAAAGAGGGCTGGGATCAGGAGAAATGTCCTCACTCGAAGTGCTCTGAATCTTTGGAATTCTCTACCCCTGAGAGCTATGGACTCTCAATCATTAAGCATATTCAAGACTGGGATTGGTAGATGTTAGATCCTAAGGGGATTAAGGGATCAGAATAGGTTGAGTAAGTTAACTTATTGTATAAGTTCAAGTTCAACCGTGATCTCATTGAATGCACAACAGGCTTGAGATGCTGCAGGACCCATTCATCTCCTGTTTCATATGTTGTTATGATTGACCTACCATTTGCCACTTGCTGCACCTGAGGGAGTATTTATCCGCTGTTCATGAACTCTGGACACGGTCAAAGGTTCTCACAGGAAGCAGTTATGATGCCTTCATCATGAAACTGGCCGACAACACATGCAAATTTTCAATGGAATCCTTCAATGCTCAGGGTAAGCCTTTGGTAATAAAGACTAGCCGAGAAGCCTGGAATGACACCCCACCCACCCCTTTCACCATCCCACCTGAGCAAAGTGAGCAGCTGGCAGCAGGAATACTGGCCGGAACTTTACCACCTCACCCGCCCAGAATCGGAGCGGGCGAGGGTCCAACAATGGAAATCTCCATTGACCTCAGCTGGGAATTTCCGGTTGCGCCCAAGCAAGGCTGTAAAATCCCACCCACTATGTGTCCAGCTGTGTTGCTGGAGGTGTTCGCTGGGCATTTAGAAGGGAATGTGTACATAAATATCTCAAAAGAAAATACAATGAACTTCCTTGAGATATTCCTTATCATAGCTAGTAAGAAGACACAGGGTGTACCATGAACCAAATAATCACCATATAAAACTCATTCATAGAATTTTTAATCCCATTTCCTGCCAATCAATCCTCCCATTTCTTCAGAAAGGATATCGGCACATAGCACTGACTGACTGGCTCTAATGGACTACTGTAGAGAACATCATGGGTGCTAAAGAAATAAGGGAAACAAGAGGTGATGTCTTGGGGCACATGCATATTAATAGGGAGGAGGCATCTGCAGCCTTAAAGCGCATTAAGATGGATAAATCCATTTTGCCTGATCAAGTGCATTCTCGGATCTTGTGGGTGGCTAGGGAAGAATTGACAGAGGCCCTTGAGAGATATTTTCTTCATCCCTTTCCACTGGCGAAATTCCGGGAGACTGGAGGGTGGCTCATGTTGTTCCATTGTTTAAGAAGGGTAGCAAAGACAAGCCGGGCAATTACAGGCCAGTGAGCTTGACATCAGTGATGGGTAAGTTACTGGAGGAGTTTCTGAGGGACAGGATTCACCAACAACACGAAATGCAGCCCCTGCAATGATCTTGATGCAGAGCGGGTCCCGCCACCGCCCCCCCCCACCCCCGCCGCCCCCCGATCTGATCTGATTGCCGGCAGAGCGTCAGCGCCCCCCCCCCCATTTATCACCTGCAGGGTGGCAGTGGGGCCCTCTACCTTTCTCCTCCACCGATCGCCTGCAGAGTGGCAATGGCTCCCCTCCCCCCAATTTGATCACAGGCAGAGTGCGGAGCAGCCCTCACCCCCTCGATCGGACCACCCCTTCAGGCCCCACACATATAAACCCTGCCCTCTATAAGCCCTGCTCCTATAAGCTCCTATTATGAAAGGCATAGATAGGGTGAACGGTGGGAAGCTTTTCCCCAGGTCGGTGGTGACGTTCATGAGGGGTCATAGGTTCAAGGTGAAGGGGGGGGAGGTTTAGCACAGATATCAGAAGGACATATTTTACACAGAGGGTGGTGGGGGCCTGGAATGCACTGCCAGGCAAGGTGGTGGAGGCGGACACACTGGGAACGTTTAAGACTTATCTAGATAGCCATATGAACGGAGTGGGAATGGAGGGATACAAAAGAATAGTCTAGTTTGGACCAGGGAGCGGCACGGGCTTGGAGGGCCGAAGGGCCTGTTCCTGTGCTGTATTGTTCTTTGTTCTTTTTGTTCTTTATAAGCCCAGTGCCCCATAAGCCCCTCCCCAGCACTGCCTGGTGGGCAGTGCAAAGCTACCCAGTGAGCATTATCGAGGTGCCAGGCCTGCAGTGCCAAGGTGGCAGGCTGACACTGCCTGTTTGGCACTGCCGAAGCGGCACCCACCTTGCCTTCAGCCTCCCCGGGAGGGGCCTCAATGGACTCCGGTGAACATGTAGCCCCACCCATTTTCGACCAGAGGCTGACCGCGCTGGAAATCTGGCTCGCGTAAAATTGCGAGAGCCGAGAAACTGGGTGCCATCCTGATTTCTCGGCTCTCGCGCGATTTTATCGGCTTGTTCCGCCACCAAGGCAAACCGGTAAAACCCCGGCCAATGGCTCTACTATCAAACATATCTCTGAGCAAACATTAGCTGAATCTTGATCCATATCTTTTAGCCTCATGATCCAAATTGAAGTTAAACACCCCGCTGACAAATATGACCTAACATCTTCAATTATATTGTACATTTTTAATTGTCTTTTTAAAATTCTTTGCAGGGATGCAGGTGTCACTCGCTAGGTCAGCATTTATTCTCCATCTCTAATTGCCCTTGAGAAGGTGTGCTGAGCTGCCTTTCTGAACTGCTGCACTCTAAAGTTTTAAGTTTATTTATTATTGTCACAAGAAGGCTTGCATTAACACTGTAATGAAGTTACTGTGAAAATCCCCTAGTCACCACACTCCAGCGCCTGTTCGGGTACACTGAGGGAGAATTCAGCATGGCCAATGCACCTAACCAGCACATCATTTGGACTGTGGGAGGAAGCCGGAGCACCCGGAGGAAACCTATGCAGACACAGGGAGAACATGTAGATTCCGCACAGACAGCCACCCAAGCCGGGAATCGAACCTGGGTCCCTGGCGCAGTGAGGCAGCAGTGCTAACCACCGTGCCACCCTGCAGTACATCCACAGTGCTGTTAGGGAGGGAGTTCCAGGATTTTGACCCAGCGACAGTGAAGGAACAGCGATATACAGTGGAGCCCCGTTGTAACGCGAAATTTAGCACAAAATCGGATATGACGCGATGATTCATTGGACCCTTTTTTTTACTATTTCCGGTTTAGTGATTTAGCGCGACCCCGATTTAGCGTGACCCCGATAACATTCGCGATAACATTTTATGGACCCCAACTATCGAGTTACAACGGGGCTCCACTGTATTTCCAAGTCAGGTGTGTAATTTGGTGGGAACTAGCGGGTGGTGGTGTTTCCATGTGTCTGCCGTCCTTATCTTTCCAGGTTGTAGAAGTCGCAGGTGTGGAATGTGCTGTCGAAGAGACTTGGTGAGTTCCTGCAGTGCATCTTAGAGATGGTACATGCTGCTGTATCGGTGGTGGAGGGAATGAATGTTTAATGTTTTATAGTTTCATATTTAACATTTTATCTGGAATGCCTCACAATCGCTTGGAACGTCAATCCCTTACCAACAAGCTGTGAGCAAAGCGTGACATCTGGGAAGAAGGACAATTCTCCTTCCTTGTAATAGGTGAACCCCCCACTCCCCCAGCTCACCTAGTTTAGATAAATCCAGAACAGAAACAAACATTAAATTGTTTAATTCTAATCTGCCAAGAACACAAGTTTCTCGTGCATCTTTGCTATGAGCTGGATCTCTTACCTAACCACTATCGACTTGTAATCTGTAATGTATTATGTTGTTATGCAGAGCAGGCAAGCACCAGAAGAACATGATGAATCAGCCATCACCTTTCACCATGAGGGTTTCATTTGGCGCTGTTGGTTCACTGAAGACATTTCCCATGATAGTATCTGGAATTTCTGGTTCAGTGAGTAGCACCAATATATCGCTGTCAACTTCAATCATTGATGTGCACCTAATATATCTGTATCACACCCAAAATGTGCTTTCAACTGAAATGCAGGGACCACTCTGTAGATGTCCCTGTTCAACCATTTTCTAGAAACAGTTAATCACAATCTCAAAAAGAAGAAGAAGCTTGCAGGTGGGATTTTCCGACCTTTCCCGCTGGTGGCATCTTCCAATCCTATTGAAGGAGACCCCCACCATGGGGGTTCTCCAGTGGTGGGAAAGGCGAGCTATGCAAAATAAAGGTACTGTGAAAATCCCCTAGTCACTACATTCCAGTGCCTATTCGGGTACACTGAGGGAGAATTTAGCATGGCCAATGCACCTAACCAGCACGCCTTTCAGACTGTGGGAGAAAACCAGAGCATCCGGTGGAAACCCACACAGATTAGGGGATTTTCACAGTAACTTCATTGCAGGGTTAATGTAAGCCTACTTGTGACACCAATAAATAAACTTAAAACTTTAGAGTGCAGCAGTTCAGAAAGGCACTCCGGCGGGACTGGAAGATCTACTTTTGCCACCAATAAACACGCCACAGGGGAAAATCCTGCCCGATTTATATCGTGTGATTCATGACCTTTCTTCAGGATTCCCCAAAGCACTTCAGAGTTGCGAAGTTTGGAAGTGTGGTCACTGTGATAATGCATGGAAATGTCGAAGTCAATTTGCAGCAAGCTCCCACAAGCGATAATGACTTAAGTGGCAAGATAATCTGCTCTTAGTGATACTGGGAATCTGAAATAAAAACAGAGAATGCTGGAAGTATTCAGTAGGTCAGGCAGCATCCACGGGGAGAAAAACAGTTAATCTTTCAGGCCAGTAACCTTTCAGCGGTTGAGGGATGAATGCTGGCCAGAATACTGGGAGAACATCCCTCATTTCCTCCAGTAGTGCTGTAAGAGGGGAGGAGAGGTTCCAGCTTAATGCTCCACTCAAAACACAGCACCTCTGACAGTGCAGCAGCCCCTCTGACAGTGCAGCAGCCCCTCAGTACTGAATCATATGCTCTGCTATTGGACTTGAACAATATTGTGACCAGAGGTGAATGTGTGGCTGAAACCTGGAGGATAATTGAGTTTCTCCCAGCAAAGCAGACTGAAAGGAAAAATATTTGGACATCATTTAAAGTGTGTGAGACAGAGGAAACATTTGGGTCCCAAAATTCCAGGGGCTGGAGAGGCCGGAGGCTGCACTTATGTCCAGGGAGCCAGAAAATGAACCATATCCAGACTTCATTGGGATTCCACCCAATTGGACAGTTCCTTTAAATTCCAGCTAGGGAGGTCATGGGCAGATGTTTTGTCAACTGTCTCACAATAATAGAACATAGAACATAGAACAGTACAGCACAGAACAGGCCCTTCGACCCACGATGTTGTGCCGAGCTTTATCTGAAACCAAGATCAAGCTATCCCACTCCCTATCATCCTGGCGTGCTCCATGTGCCTATCCAATAACCGCTTAAATGTTCCTAAAGTATCTGACTCCATTATCACTGCATGCAGTCCATTCCACACCCCAACCACTCTCTGAGTAAAGAACCTACCACGGACATCCTTCCTATATCTCCCACCTTGAACCCTATAGTTATGCCCCCTTGTAATAGCTTCATCCACCCGAGGAAATAGTCTTTGAACGTTCACTCTATCTATCCTCTTCATCATTTTATAAACCTCTATTAAATCTCCCCTCAACTTCCTCCGCTCCAGAGAGAACAGCCCTAGCTCCCTCAACCTTTCCTCATAAGACCTACCCTCCAAACCAGGCAGCATCCTGGTAAATCTCCTCTGCACTCTTTCCAGCGCTTCCACATCCTTCTTATAGTGAGGTGACCAGAACTGCACACAATATTCCAAATGTGGTCTCACCAAGATCCTGTACAGTTGCAGCATAACCCCACGGTTCTTAAACTCCAACCCCCTGTTAATAAAAGCTAACACACTATAGGCCTTCTTCACAGCTCTATCCACTCTATAATAAGGGCTGTTCCAGCTGTTGCTCCCTTTACATACAATGGATCCCATGCAAGCTCAGACTGGCATTCTTCCCTCGGAGACCTCTCAAGCTGCCAAACATTACCAGGGTAAGGTAACCAATCTCAGGAGGTGTTAATTACCTTCGCGAGTTGAAACTGTGCCGGTGTTAGCACAGCACTCGCTCAGTACTACATCGGAGCGTCAGCCGGGATTTATGCTCATGTTTCTGGAGTGGGACTTGAACTCATGACCTTCTGAATTAGCGGGCAGGAGTACTATTGACGGAGCCACCTCTAATACTCAAAAGAAATGGGTCGAGGGATTTATGGACTAATATGTTCCTACTTAATGCTTCACAAATATATTTACCTGGGATGTGTCAAAAATATGGGCTTTGAATTTCATATTATCCCCTTAAGGAAAGCAATCAAGCTCATGGCATAGATATAATTGATTTGACTTGCTCCCTGCTCCCTTATCTCGCAGCAGATTGCACAGTGGGCTACGATCAATCAACATGGTTGTAGCTGGAAAGAAACAGGAGCTTCCAAGGAAATGAAATGAAGCCAAAACGGTTTATTTCTACCTCTGTAACATCATCTGCCTTCATCTCTCACTTACCCTACCTTCCCTTAAGTGCTCATCCAGGCTTCCGGTCTCCAAAGCTGTCCTTACTTCCTTCCCAGATACCACCATATAAAACTCAACATCATCCAGATAAGATAAACTACTGCTCAGCTAACTCCCAGCCTTTGCCTATCTGGACTGTTCCCGTTTCCTCTATCCAATTAAGTTATAAACGTTGACCTTGTTTAAATTCCCCCAAGTGGGCTCACAATATCTTTCCTGTGCAACCTCTCCCAGCCCTTTATTTCAGTTCTCACCCTCCCCTCTTCTGGAGTTTCCATTAACTATTCCGTGCCTTGACTACCTATTCCAGAGCCTTCAGCCATTTTGGTCCAGATTTCTGGAACCCGCTCCCAAGATGGTTCCATTTTGTGACATCCTTGCCTACTTTCCAAATTCTCCTCAAAATGCCCACCTTTTTGATTACACCATCAGCCACCCAATCAAAAACACCAGTTTATTATTTTCAGTCTAAAATGTCTGATATGTCTTCCAGAGTTGAAGCGACTTATTCGCTCACAGTGACTTTCACCACTGCAAAATAGTATTTTACTTTTCAAGGAATGTAAACCATTGCCTGAAACAAGCAAGTAAATCAATTTGTGAAACTGGATTTGGTCCTTGCAGACATCCATATATTTCATGTTTTGTTTATGTTTGCGCAGCAACCAAAAGCATTATTTAAAGAAAATATTCTGCAAAATAATCTCTTCCAGGATTTCAAGAACAGATTTTTAAAGTTGATCCTCTTCCTTTCAGACCTTGGGAATCCTTTGTTTTCTCTGCTCACAGTTTCCCTCTTCCCATTGTTAAGCTGCAAGAGTGGAATCATTAAAATGGCGAGTGACCCCAAATTAAATCTAATGAAGTGACTTTTGTAAAAATGTGTAAGACAATATTCCAGTGCAAGAACCCTAACAACAAAGATCCAACCAAACCAATCTGGACAAACAAAGCTGAGAAAAAAAGGAATAAAACATTTAGTAATATCTATCCGATAGTAACAAATCAACAACATTGTTTTGGAGAATTTGATTAATGTCTTCATATTTTGTATTATACAGCAAACCAGCCTCCGTCCAAGTACTGTGTCCATGGCTATCTCTTTCCTTTTCCAATCGCAATGGGACCTGTATATTCACATGACAGCACTGCTGGTATGTTTTGAAACATAATTATGATACATAATTAGCTTTAAATAAGAGTACATGATTCTCCTTAACAAGTGCATATTATGATATATATCTTTTCTATATTGTGTATATGGTCTTTGCTAATTGATTGACCCACTAACTCCATGTCACTTTCAGCCACTCTGATTCGTTTGTGGTGACCACTTGACCCTGTCTCCATTATTCTCCTAGCAACTGATTGGCCAATGGGAATTTGTTCACAGATTTCAACTTTCTTACCGTTGGTTAAGTGGATATTTTGTGATCCATTCATCCAAGCATTTGCTTACAGTATTCTGATGGCCACCACTTTCTGCTTCTGTTCTTCACTTATCTTGCACCCATTGAAATGTTTAATTGTTAATTCAGTTTCTATTCCTTCTTATGTCATCATAAAAAGGTAGAATTTCTTCGGCCAAAGTTTGAGCTCTCTTGCTATTCTACCCGCCTTCGAAAATATCTTCCCAGAGTCTCATACCTTTTCAATTTTCCCAGAACAAAAATTTCAGGATTGAAGCTACATTTCTAGAGATTTTATTTTGTCTCCAGGCATCACAGTTGAATAGGGACATGGGAACAAGGGCCAGCCATTCAGCCCTTCGAGCCTGCTCCGCCATTCAATAAGACCATGGCTCATCTGATTGTAATCTTAACTCCACCTTGCTGATCTCCTTGAGAACTGAAAGGAAGAACAGAAAGTGAGTGATATGTTGAAAGAAGGGAAAGATAAAGGCTGTAATTTTACTGGCACAATGTGGGTCCCAAGCTCTGGCATATGGGCAGCAGAGTGGTAATTTTACCAGCAGTGGTCAATTAAGAGGCAGTGCCACCGGTGGAGGTGGCCATTGTTGAGTCTGGAAAGACGAGGAGCAGGCAGCTCCATTTTGAAGCACCTTGAAGAATGTGTAAGAAATGTTTTGACATTCTGGGGTGAGGCAGGCAAGCTGTGGTGACTGAAAGGGTGCATCGCCCAGCAGCAGACTTGGAGTTGTACGAACAGCCATTGCTGGTGGGTAAGCCTCTATTGGATATGAAGTCTATGGACCTCCATCACTTATTTCCCATAAACTTCTTGCGTTCCCCCCCCCCCCTTCCCCCCTCACCCCCCCCCACCACCCCCACCAGCTTCCCAGCCACCAGATCTGTCCAGGATGAGGCCTGAGCTGGCTGGCTGGCTGGTCCCTGTCCCTTTTGAGGCCCTTCAGTGGCCCCATTTATGACAATTAAGAGCTGTGTCCTGCTCAATCATCAGACTGATGGATTAGGGGCAGTGTGGACCCTGTTCAGAGCTCGGACAGGAAGAGTGGGGGCCGAGGTGGGGGTGTGAGGTGCCTCCATCAAAAGTCTCCTTTTAATCTTGGGTGCCCCCCACCCAACAGGGTCTGGCTCCTGCAGTGTCTCCATCCTCCTACCCTCTAGATCTCTACCAATCGCCCCCTCCCCCCCTCCCTGCCCCCTGCCCACCTCCAAGGCCTCACTTCCCCTCCCAGCCATGAGATCCCCATATTTTTTAGTTCTGGATTCCTGGGACACAGAATCTGGGAGTCTCGTGCCTGTCCACTAGAGCTTCTGACCCTGCTAGAGAGCCACCAACCAAACAGATTAACCAGCAGCGCTCTGAGCTAGGACTTCCTCCTGAATTAGGGATGGAGGTCCCATCACCATGCAATCAATTCTTCTCAGGGCATTCAATAGCTGTGGGGAAGCTGGTACCAGTGGAGATGTATTCCCCATTGACTCTTCAGATGTTGGGGCAGGAAACACTGTCAACCTAAAAATGCTGGCCTCTGTGAAGAAAGATGCCAACCACAGGAAGCCATGAGGAGGCCACGTGGATGTCTCCACATGGCTGGGCCTGACCTGACAGCAGTCAAACCCAGCATCGTGGAGTTTGTGGGGTGATATCCAATGACTGGAGGGCTGGCGAGCACCCCCCCCCCGCCAACCCAATGCCTCTTTTCAAGAAGGCTCACTGTATCATCTCCACTCAGGCATTAAGCAGACCGGCAACGGCCCTTCCCCCGGATCAAGGACCCCGGTAGCATATGTAATGCCAATTAAGAGCTTCCACCCAATCAGAGGCTGGCAGCCTTTCTGTACTCAGCAGTGCCAGCAAGGAGACTGGTTGCTGCGGGTATTACATCCACCAGAGGCTTTGGATGGAGGAGGGCCCCAAGCCTCGCGAGTGATGGCGGGAAAGGGCTCACAGAGAGGGTATCACAGAGAGGGGGGTTACAGGGGAGGGAGTTAGAGGGGGTTGGCAACAAGGGCAGGGGTTTGACTTTCAGCCCACAGCTGTCCTTCCTGATGCCAAGACCCTCAATCTGGCATTGAGAGCCTTTGAATGAGGCATCCCCTGAGAGCCTACAAGCAAACACACCAAGGTTTACTCGTCGTGTTTCCTGCATATTGAGTCCCCTACCCTCTGCTGTGGTAATACATAGTGAATGGTAATAAAATGGCCATCAGTAGGTCTGTTAATTGGTCATCTCCAACTGAGAAATTACTGGAAATATCCCCTGGCATTGGAGAAACATTGGACTTCCCTCCAGATCTTACCACATCTCCCTGCCACCTTCAACCCAATTAAGCCCTTGGCAGCAAGGTCCACTGATGGCCTTTCGCTCCCACTGCCAAATGTGTCGCTTAAGTGGGTAATTAATGCTCAGTTAAGGGTCTCATGCTGCTACTGCTGGTATTAACTCAGCAGTGGACAGGTGGGGGGCTTGTCAAATACAGGAAGCACAACACACAAACACTGGCATGTTTGTTTGCAGGTTGCTGGAGAATGCCTCACTCAAAAGTTCTTTGTGCTTAATTGAGGGACTTAGGATCAGGAAGGAGGTGGTGGGGGTGCAAAAAGTCAACTCCCTGCCGTTGCCACCGACCTCCCCAGTCCACCTTCCTCCCCCATGACCCCTCCCCTTTCCATGAGCCCCTACTCATCATCACTCATGCCCTCCGGGTGGATGTAGTACCAGCAGCAGTCACAACCTGGCCACTGACACTGCTGAGTACAGAGGCACTGCCAGCCTCTAATTGGCCAGCAACTCTTGACGGTGAGGAATACTCCACTAGGGTCTTTGGAGAAGGCCTCCCATTGGTCTGTTCAGTGCCTCAAGATGCAGTGGGCCTCTTCGAAAAGAAGTGACGCTGGCTCTCCAGTCATCCAAAAAGACTCCCATCATCTCCATAGGATTCCACCCAGTGAGAGAATATGTTTGAAAACCAGAGAGAAACATCGAGGCAAAGAAAGAGGAACAAAATGGCAGAGATGGTGCAATGGAAAGAAATAGCGAATGCAAAGCACATTACAGAAGAAAATGAAACACAAATTTTTCCTCATACTTTTGTTCATGGACAATTCAGAGGCAGATCAGCTTGTATTCAGAAACTGAAATGAATGTAGTTAAATAATCAGCTGGATTAATTAACTTTAATATTCTTTCCATTACACAGTGTATCGAGGCTTCTGGACAGCATTCATCATACTAGGTGTGGCTGCTGGTCTTGTGGGAGGATTTCTAGTAGTTTGTGCAGTGCCATTTGTAAGTGCAAAACTATACAAATCAGGAGGTGGATTCCTTTTGACCTCTGGTAAGTTGCTTTTCATGTTCAAAAAAGCAAAATGAATAATTTTGCAGTGTTGGTATTTCATAACGTATTCGGCATTTTTTTCAAAGATTATTCCCCAACATTCTTGGTGGCTCATTCAATTTGATGTTGAGCCATGAACATCAGGTAGGTCCTGGTGTTGTACATTTCGTATCTCAGAGCTATGCAGAGTTGACACATCAGTTCACATTCTTTTAATAACAAACAATAATCACTAAATTAATCAAAAATGACAGGGGTGATGGTTCCTGGCTGGGGCACTGTAACAAAAATAAAATGTCAAAAGCAAATGTATCTAGTTAAAGTAAAATGTGATTCCCTGTGGTCCCCACTGGTCCCGGAATTCCTGAAGTGTGCTGGTGAAATCAATTTGTCTCTGTGTAATAGAAGTTTATTCACAGTGATATAAAATGTCTGCTCCTCCATCAATCTCCAGTTTGTTCACTTTGTTCTGAGTCCAAAGCCAGACTTATCCAATCAAGCACAGTGAGAATCAATAGTAAACAGACTGGCATAATCAAACACAAAACAACTGAACAATTGAACAGGTTCAGTCACTGGTCTGCTTGAAGTCAGCTAATCTCAACTAAGGTGGCAGAACAGGATTACAATTGATCTCAATGCAACAAGATTAGGTTTAGGGAAATGTTGGTGACATTTCATGCTCCTAGTTTTTTTTTATTCATTCACCAGATATTGACATCACCAGCTAGGCCAACATTTATTGCCCATTCCTAATCATCCTTGAGAAGGCTGCCTTCTTGTATCACTGTATTTTATGTTGTAGAACCCCTAAAGTGCTGTTCAGAAGGGAGTTCCAGGATTTTGACCCAGCAACATTGAAGGAATTTCAGTTCATTAGGGCTAATTCAGCATCCCCATGCTCGAGACAAGGAATCCCACTCTAAGGTACTGTCAGATCTGGGCTATAACATTGAAGCTTGTCCACCCTCCTTTCAAAAAGAGTTTCCTGCTGGAAGCATGGGAGTGCTGAACTTACATTAATATCTTCTAATGGACACACCAAGTAATCACAGGATCAATGTAAAATCCCTCATGCTCAGATAACTTACAAATGTTGTTCACACTCTCCAATGTCGCTTGGCTAATTGGGTGGTGTACCAGAATATTGACACTAGAAGATATCAAATTATAACCCATTCTGTCTTAGCTCCTTTCAGAAAGAAGGGTGAATGTCTGTGGAGTTTGCATGTTCTCCACATGTCTGCATGGATTTCCTCCAGATGCTCTGGTTTCCTCCCTCAGTCCAAAGATGTGCGGGTTCGGAAAATTGACCATGTTAAATTGCCCCTTAGTGTCCAAAGTTGTGTCAGTTAAGTGGATTGGCCGTAGTAAATGTGCAGAGTTACAGGGATAGAATGGAGGGGAGGGCCTGGATGAGATGCTCTTTTGGAGACTCAATGGGCCGAATGGCATCTTTCTACACTGTAAGGATTCTATGGTTCCAACGAAATGAAGTTGAAGAAAATGTCAAAGGATTGGAGGAAAATTTTCCTTGCTTCCTTAGCATCTGTTAATCCATTATTTCCTTTGACTAAAAGCTCACAAACACATAATAGTCAAGCTTCTCAGCCTTCACTATTCTAGTTTTCATCTATTCTTTAAACAACTCGGTGGACACTTGTAATCAGTTTGAAACTGGCATTCAAATCTAAGGTTGCTATCCATCAATAATATAACGTAATACCAGCAAATATTTTGTTTCTGATCCTTGCATGTTTCAGTGGAAATTCTCCACAGTTTTACATCTCAATGTCTTCAAATATTTGCTCCCAATTTCTTGCCACTGATCTGTAATTTAATTTTTCTTTGACTTTAATGCTATTGTCAAATTTATTCATGTCTTAAAATTGGGTCGCGCTCTTAGTTACTCAATGAATTAGACGATCTGAAACAAGTTCTTTGTACAGATTAATTATTTGTTCAATCAAATCCTGCTTCAAGAAATATTTTGCACATGTAGATATATTACTCTGATATCCTGGGCTGATTCGTGGTAAATGAAGTTCAGATAAGACAGATGAAAAGTGTTGTGTTCCTGATGTAAAAGTGGGAAGTGTGTATACTGCATTGAGAAGGTTGGACTTGGTAAGGGAAAAGTTGGAAACTCAGGGTATGAGTTGACTCAGATTGTGTTCAAATAGTATGAGGTAGCAATAAGCATGGGTCAGAATGACAAATAAGTTGAGTGAAGATCTTGATATTCCTGCCTTTTATATAGATCACAGGAAATCACTTCATATAACACCCTTACATAAAAGGCAATGTGCGTTAGGTGGTAAAAGACTGCAGTCACTATATAATATTACACTGTGTTTTAACACTCCTTTCATTAGATTGTATTGCATTTTCCCGCTACTAATGAACATGGCAATGTGATTTTAACATTGTATCACTGTTCAAAACCCCATAAAAAGTTAAGCCTTATTTAATCAGGTGTAATTAGGTTTCTAAAGGTGATGTGAGTAATAACTGCAGCTCAGCAACAGATCTGTCCTGAAAATTTACAGAGTATTGGCAAATGTCTTTATTACAATTCATTACTGGATTTTTTTTAAGCAAAAAAAAGCTTTTCATGGTTTTCATCTTGTGGTGAACCATTGTTGGTTCCCACTAGGTAGTGCTGAGCCATGGTCTGGCCAGTACTATGAGTCTGTATATATGTTACTGTTGGGGTTAGGGTTGGGCTGTTCTACCTGTTAATATAGTTGTTATGGTACACCCCAGTCGGCTCCGCCTCCTGGGAGAGGTATAAAGGTCACTGCTCTGCCTGGTGACCCTTTAGCCTGGGATCGTGTATTGTATATAGTAGCTCCGTTATTGTTGGCAATAGAAGCCTTTATTTCCCGAGTACATCACGCCTCTCGTGTGTTATATCGCGCATCACATCTTCTACCTTCGTTCCATGCGTATGTCTCAACCTCGCTCCCTGTAAAATTTTTAGGAAATGATAAGATTATTTGTGCTTTTTCATTTCTTGGTTGGCTGTCTCTGAGAATTCCTTATTGAGATTGGCTGCCTGAATGGCCTGATGACAATGCTGCAACTCAATGCTGGAAATCTTCATCGAACTACCTGACAATCAATTACACATTGAGAGAGTTAAAGTTCAGTTCATAGTCCTTGCAAGATTTCTCAGTACAGTTTTCTTTGAGGTGAGTGGTGAGGGTCTTTGCTTCACAACTGACCACTAAATCTGAGCCACACAGTTGAAGGCTATCAAAGCTGAAGGCTGGAAAGCCAGTCAGAAGCATAAAACAAATGTATAATTGCAACAATTAAGCATCATGTTTTCTGCTTGTATTAAGGATTTTAAATGCTAACCTTACTGATTACAACACAGCACATGAAAAAGTTAGTTAAATTCCAATGGGTTGATGAAAAAAAAGGATATTATGAATTAGAAATTAAGAATGCTTTATGGTGTCTGCACAAGAATTGAAAATACTCAGTTTGTTTTGGAGTTTATATTATCAATAATCACCCAAACAAACTTTCAAGTTGCTGTCTTATTTGGTTAGGATGCAATGTTCTAATGTTCTAACCCTGGGTGTATCGTCACTGGATGCCCCTGTCAATGCCAACTTTTAATTTACTGTGTGCCAGGCAGTACTCAGCAGGAATTGGAAACCTTAGCTGGTTTGAAGATAAGAGGTAGTCTTTAAATAGGCCTGTGCTCCAGTGTAGAGTTTTACAGAGCAGTGCTGTGACTTTAGGAGTTGGACAAACAGTGGACAAAACAAGGTTCTAAAAGAACATTCTCCTAATAACTGGATTCTTCAAAATAGGGAAAAAAAACAGTTTGAACCAGTATTCTTACTTCCCAGTTTTTACTGGTGTTCCATTTTAAGATATACAAGACCAGTTCGGACCAATATTATTAATCCTTTGTTTTTACCATATTTTCCTGCATCTTGATTGGTGTTTTTTTGTAAATTGGGAATGTTCTCACTGGAAGAGAGGAGTGTTGAGAGATGAGATGGTTGTTTTTTTTTGGATTCTATGACAAGCTTTTTTGTTTCAACTTGCGGCAGGGGGGCTAAACATATCGATGGAAGCAGTAGCTGCTGAAACAGTGGTGAGTGATCGATCTATAGGAAGGGCTGCGTAGGTAGATGGTTTTGTATTCAATTGTAGAATAGATAGTTTACCTTCAGAAAATTTACCTTTTGGGAGTCAGTAAATGAGTAATTTGAGGTTGTGATAAATGTAGCATACATGGGAGGAAAAAAGTGGTTTTCCCATATCTCTCCACTATTAGACTTGTTGTCACCTCACATCTGGATTTTGTGTAGACTATTCAATGCGTCACAAACCTTTTATTTGGGCGGCGCAGTGGCACAGTGGTTACCACAACTCCCTCACAGCGCCAGGGACCCGGGTTCAATTCCGTCGTTGGGTCAGTGTCTGTGTGGAGTTTGCACATTCTCCCTGTGTCTGCATGAGTTTCCTACAGGTGCTTCAGTTTCCTCCCACTATCCAAATATGTGCGGGTCAGTTTGATTGGCCATGCTAAATTAACCCTCGTGTCAGGGGATTAGCAGAGTAAATATGTGGGGTTACGGGAATAAGGCCTGGGTGGGATTGTGGTCGGTGCAGATTCGATGGGCTGAATGGCCTCCTTCTGCACTGTAGGGATTCTATGATTCTATGAATGACTCCATTTCAAATGGATTAATAATCACTGACCTGCCCTCCCCTCTATCTAGATGGTAATACCACATATTGCGCAAGACATGAAATTCCTGCATATATGGAGTGTTTCATTAATAATATTTTTAGAGCAACAAATGTTGAGTTACACATATCAGTCTAGGTATTTATATGTTTGGTAGGAAGCCAGAGAGAGGACGGGCCCAGTTGGATGGGGGAAGGGTGTTCAGAGTATGTGGGAAACAGAGAACAGGAAGCAGAAGAGGCGAAGGACAGGAACATCCCGATGGACACATAGAACATAGAACAGTACAGCACAGAACAGGCCCTTCGGCCCACGATGTTGTGCCGAGCTTTATCTGAAACCAAGATCAAGGCATCCCATTCCCTATCATCCTGGTGTGCTCCATGTGCCTATCCAATAACCGCTTAAATGTTCCGAAAGTGTCTGACTCCACTATCACTGCAGGCAGTCCATTCCACACCCCAACCACTCTCTGCGTAAAGAACCTACCTCTGATATCCTTCCTGTATCTCCCACCACGAACCCTATAGTTATGCCCCCTTGTAATAGCTCCATCCACCTGAGGAAATAGTCTTTGAACGTTCACTCTATCTATCCCCTTCATCATTTTATAAACCTCTATTAAGTCTCCCCTCAGCCTCCTCCGCTCCAGAGAGAACAGCCCGAGCTCCCTCAACCTTTCCTCATAAGACCTACCCTCCAAACCAGGCAGCATCCTGGTAAATCTCCTCTGCACTCTTTCCAGCACTTCCACATCCTTCTTATAGTGAGGTGACCAGAACTGCACACAATATTCCAAATGTGGTCTCACCAAGGTCCTGTACAGTTGCAGCATAACCCCACGGCTCTTAAACTCCAACATAAAAGCTAACACACTATAGGCCTTCTTCACAGCTCTATCCACTTGAGTGGCAACCTTTAGAGATCTGTGGATATGAACCCCAAGATCTCTCTGTTCCTCCACAGTCTTCAGAACCCTACCTTTGACCCTGTAATCCACATTTAAATTAGTCCTACCAAAATGAATCACCTCACATTTATCAGGGTTAAACTCCATTTGCCATTTTTCAGCCCAGCTTTGCATCCTATCTATGTCTCTTTGCAGCCTACAACAGCCCTCCACCTCATCCACTACTCCACCAATCTTGGTGTCATCAGCAAATTTACTGATCCACCCTTCAGCCCCCTCCTCTAAGTCATTAATAAAAACCACAAAGAGCAGAGGACCAAGCACTGATCCCTGCGGCACTCCGCTAGCAACCTGCCTCCAATCCGAAAATTTTCCATCGACCACCACCCTCTGTCTTCGATCAGACAGCCAGTTACCTATCCAATCGGCCAACTTTCCCTCTATCCCACACCTCCTCACTTTCATCACACGCTGACCATGGGGGACCTTATCAAACGCCTTACTAAAATCCATGTATATGACATCAACTGCCCTACCTTCATCAACACACTTAGTTACCTCCTCAGAAAATTCAATCAAATTTGTGAGGCACGACTTGCCCTTCACGAATCCGTGCTGACTATCCCGGATTAATCCGCATCTTTCTAAATGGTCGTAAATCCCATCTCTAAGGACCTTTTCCATCAATTTGGGCGGCACGGTAGCACAGTGGTTAGCACTGCTGCTTCACAGCTCCAGGGTCCCGGGTTCGATTCCCGGCTTGGGTCACTGTCTGTGTGGAGTTTGCACATTCTCCTCGTGTCTGCGTGGGTTTCCTCCGGGTGCTCCGGTTTCCTCCCACAGTCCAAAGATGTGCGGGTTAGGTTGATTGGCCAGGTTAAAAATTGCCCCTTAGAGTCCTGGGATGTGTAGGTTAGAGGGATTAGTGAGTAAATATGTGGGGGTAGGGCCTGGGTGGGATTGTGGTCGGTGCAGACTCGATGGGCCGAATGGCCTCCTTCTGCACTGTAGGGTTTCTATGACTAGGGTTTCTAATTTACCAACCACCGAAGTAAGACTAACCGGTCTATAATTACCAGGGTCATTTCTATTCCCTTTCTTAAACAGAGGAACAACATTCGCCATTCTCCAGTCCTCTGGCACCATCCCCGTGGACAGCGAGGACCCAAAGATCAAAGCCAAAGGCTCTGCAATCTCATCCCTTGCCTCCCAAAGAATCCAAGGATACATTTCCTCAGGCCCAGGGGACTTATCGACCTTCAGTTTATTCAAAACTGCCAGGACATCCTCCCTCCGAACATCTATTTCCTCCAGCCTATTAGCCTGTAACACCTTCTCTTCCTCAAAAACATGGCCCCTCTCCTTGGTGAACATTGAAGAAAAGTATTCATTCATCACCTCGCTTATCTCTACTGACTCCATACACAAGTTCCCACTACTGTCCTTGACCGGCCCTAACCTCACCCTGGTCATTCTTTTATTCCTCACATAAGAGTAAAAAGCCTTGGGGTTTTCCTTGATCCGACCCGCCAAGGACTTCTCGTGTCCCCTCCTCGCTCTCCTAAGCCCCTTTTTCAGCTCATTCCTTGCTAACTTGTAACCCTCAATTGAGCCATCTGAACCTTGTTTCCTCATCCCTACATAAGCTTCCCTCTTCCTTTTCACAAGACATTCCACCTCTTTCGTGAACCATGGTTCCCTCACTCGGCCATTTCCTCCCTGCCTGACAGGGACATACTTATCAAGGACATCCAGTATTTGTTCCTTGAAAAAGTTCCACTTTTCATTAGTTCCTTTCTCTGACAGTTTCTGTTCCCAACTTATGCCCCCTAATTCTTGCCTAATCGCATCATAATTACCTCTCCCCCAATTGTAAACCTTGCCCTGCCGTACGGCCCTATCCCTCTCCATTGCAATAACAAAAGACACCGAATTGTGGTCACTATCTCCAAAGTGCTCTCCCACAACCAAATCTAACACTTGGCCCGGTTCATTTCCCAGTACCAAATCCAATGTGGCCTCACCTCTTGTCGGCCTATCCACATATTGTGTCAGGAAACCCTCCTGCACACACTGCACAAAAACTGCCCCATCTGAACTATTTGACCTACAAAGGTTCCAATCAATATTTGGAAAGTTAACGTCCCCCATGACAACTACCCTGTGACCCCCACACATATCCATAATCTGCTTAGCAATTTCTTCCTCCACATCTCTATTACTATTTGGGGGCCTATAGTAAACTCCTAACAACGTGACCGCACCTTTCCTATTTCTAACCTCAGCCCATATTACCTCAGTGTGCAGATCCCCCTCGAAGTGCCTTTCCGCAGCCGTTAAACTATCCTTGATTAACAATGCCACTCCTCCACCTCTTTTACCAGCTTCCCTACACTTAGTGAAACATCTATACCCCGGAACGTCCAACAACCATTCCTGTCCTTGTTCTACCCACGTCTCCGTAATGGACACAACATCGTAGTCCCAAGTACCAATCCACGCCCCAAGTTCATCTACCTTGTTCCAGATGCTCCTTGCATTGAAGTAGACACACTTCAACCCACCTTCCTGTCTACCGGTACCCACCCTTGACCCTGATACCTTCCCCAATACCTCACCACCCTCACTGACTTCTGGACTACAACTCCTTTTCCCACTCCCCTGACAAATTAGTTTAAACCCCCCTGAAGAGCCGTAACAAATTTCCCTCCCAGGATATTGGTGCCCCTCTGGTTCAGGTGCACCCGTCCTGTTGTACAGGTCCCACCTTCCCCAGAATGTGTTCCAATTATCCACGTATCTGCAACCCTCCCTCCTACACCATCCCTGCAACCACATGTTTAACTGCACTCTCTCCCTGTTCCTCAACTCGCTATCACGTGGCACCGGCAACGTACCAGAGAAGCTCTCAGCTTCCAGCCCAGCTCCAGAAATTCCTGCTTTAAATCCCCATCCCTTCTCTTACCTATGTCATTGGTACCAATGTGTACCACGACTTGTGACTGTTTCCCCTCCCCCTTCAGAATCCGGAAAACACAGTCTGAGACGTCACGGACCTTGGCATCCGGTAGGCAACATACCATCCGTGAGTCTCTTTTGCTGCCACAGAACCTCCTATCTATCCCTCTAACTAATGAGTCCCCAATAACTATTGCCCTCCCGCTCTGCCCCTTACGCTCCCGAGCCACAGAGACGGACACAGTGCTGGAGATCCTCTCACTGCGGCTTCACCACTGGTATGTCATCCCCCTCAACCGTATCCAAAGCGGAATACTTGTTGCTAAGGGGAACGACCACCGGGGATCCCTGCACGGACTGCTTCCTCCCAGCTCCTCTCACCGTCACCCATCTGTTTTCATTCCTCGGAGTAACTGTATTCCTAAAGCTTCTGTCTATGGCCACCTCTGTGTCCCTAATGATCCTACGTTCATCCAACTCCAGCTCCAGTTCCCTAACACGGTTTTGGAGGAGCTGCAGATGGGTGCACTTCCCACAGGTGTAATCAGCAGGGACACTGTCATCGTTCCTCACCTCAAACATAGTGCAAGAGGAACATAGCACTGCCTGCACACCCATCCCCTCTAGATACCTTGCCAGTACCAGGTAGAAACAGCAAAAATGAATTAAACTCACCCCTGCTCGCCCTTTCTGCCTAAGCCCTGTGAGCCAAAGCCTTATAGCTCACACTCTGCTTCCCACACAAGCCCTGTGAGCCAAAGCCTTATAGCTCACACTCTGCTTCCCACACAAGCCCTGTGAGCCAAAGCCTTATAGCTCACACTCTGCTTCCCACACAAGCCCTGTGAGCCAAAGCCTTATAGCTCACACTCTGCTTCCCACACAAGCCCTGTGAGCCAAAGCCTTATAGCTCACACTCTGCTTCCCACACAAGCCCTGTGAGCCAAAGCCTTATAGCTCACACTCTGCTTCCCACACAAGCCCTGTGAGCCAAAGCCTTATAGCTCACACTCTGCTTCCCACACAAGCCCTGTGAGCCAAAGCCTTATAGCTCACACTCTGCTTCCCACTCACTCCACTGCCCGCTCCCGATGCTGCCCGCTGTATACTGCAGCCTACCTTTTATACTTCGCGCGCTTAAAAAACCCTTCCCAGACTCCTTAGCAGCCCACTTCCAGTTTTCACTTTAAACTTAAAATACTACTGCAAAAGTAAAGGCTAAAAAAAACACACACTAGCTGACTAATTAAATAAATAAACAATTCAATTAATCTCTCACCAGCACTGCTGCCTCCAATCACTCCCTCTCAGCTTGCTCCAGTGGAGGGATGGTCTAAACATCCTGGACATCCATGCAGGGCCAGGGAATCATGGGCCCCGGTGTTTCTCCTGTTTCTGGGCCCTTTGGTGTCTCTGTGCAGCAGAATTTTGAAGAAGCCACAGGTAACAAAGATTGAATAGTTCATAATTGTATCTGTTTTGTGGACAGCAAGTCTGAAAACACTGCCGTTTGCTGCTTTGCACAACATTATCCACTGTGCTACACAACTTTATCACAACTTTATAACTTAATAAAGCACAAAATAGGGTGGGAGAATAGGTAGGTGGACAAAAGGACAAGAATAAAGTCAATGGAAAAGATTCTCAAGAGTGCAGTGTAAAACAGATGATAGATTTCCTGTGAGCTCATTACACCCCCTGTCCTGACAGTTTCACCCCACAAAGCCCACTCACTGTAAACTTCCATTAACAACAAAATAAGCAAAATTCCAGCCATGATTCCAACCTCTGTTCACAAAATAATTATGGGTGACAAAAGCCATCCAGCCCAGCGTATCTCATCTCTCCAGAATGACATTTAAACATATGTATTAGGGGCAGGAGTCTCAAGCCTGCTCTGCCATTTGATCACATTACTTATGTCAGAGCAGTGACTACAACCCGAAAGTGCTTACCTGGCTGTTAAGTGATTCGAGATGTTGTGAACGGGGCTGAGTAAATGTAGGTTTTGTCTTTATTTCATTACGTCAGGCAGCTTGATTGTAACAATGGTGAAATTGGAGGATCAATGCTGATTCCCTAAGGATAATCAATCACAAAGCATTTAACTGATGTTAGGAAAATGGCTACAAACAAATCACAATGTTTGCAATATTATTCAACTCTGTAGCTAATCTCCCACTAACGCCCCCCCCCTAACTTCCCCACCTAATCTTTCCTCAATTTCCCCAAACCTCTCTTTTAACCGTCCCTCCAACCTTACCCTACCGCCCCTCCAACCTTACCCCACCGCCCCTCCAACCTTACCCCACCGTCCCTCCAACCTTACCCTACCGCCCCTCCAACCTTACCCCACCACCCCTCCAACCTTACCCCACCGCCCCTCCAACCTTACCCCACCTTCCCTCCAACCTTACCCCACCGCCCCTCCAACCTTACCCCACCGCCCCTCCAACCTTACCCCACCGCCCCTCCAACCTTACCCTACCGCCCCTCCAACCTTACCCCACCGCCCCTCCAACCTTACCCCACCGTCCCTCCAACCTTACCCCACCGCCCCTCCAACCTTACCCCACCGCCCCTCCAACCTTACCCCACCGCCCCTCCAACCTTACCCCACCGCCCCTCCAACCTTACCCCACCGTCCCTCCAACCTTACCCTACCGTCCCTCCAACCTTACCCCACCGCCCCTCCAACCTTACCCTACCGTCCCTCCAACCTTACCCTACCATCCCTCCAACCTTACCCCACTGCCCCTCCAACCTTACCCTACCGTCCCTCCAACCTTACCCTACTGTCCCTCCAACCTTACCCCACTGCCCCTCCAACCTTACCCTACCGTCCCTCCAACCTTACCCTACCGCCCCTCCAACCTTACCCTACCGTCCCTCCAACCTTACCCCACCGCCCCTCCAACCTTACCCCACCGTCCCTCCAACCTTACCCCACCGTCCCTCCAACCTTACCCTACCGTCCCTCCAACCTTACCCCACCGCCCCTCCAACCTTACCCCACCATCCCTCCAACCTTACCCCACCGTCCCTCCAACCTTACCCCACCGTCCCTCCAACCTTACCCCACCGCCCCTCCAACCTTACCCTACTGTCCCTCCAACCTTACCCTACCGTCCCTCCAACCTTACCCTACCGTCCCTCCAATCTTACCCCACCGCCCCTCCAACCTTACCCCACCACTCCACCAACTTTCCCCCAACCCCTTATCAACATTCCAACCCAACATCCAATTGGTTGTAAAATGAGAGGGATGTGACTGACTATTTTTTAGCCAGTTGCTGCTGCTGCTTCGCACCATCGGACAGCTTTGTATTTTCCTGGCCAACTCTTTAAAAAATGGAATTGCAATGTTACCCAAAGGTCAAAATCAACAGCATGACGCTGACAGACCAGCTTAAAAACATCGGAACTCTCAGCCGAATAGATACTTCTTTATAAATCCAGTCTTCTGGGTCTGCAGCTATGGCTGCTCAGCATGGACAACCGGAAACTAAAACACTGGGCCCTGACGCCCACACACCCACCCGTCCCCCAACACACAGACCCACCGCTCACAGTGTTTGGAAGGGTCATCAAACTGCAACATTCATTCTGTTTCTCTCCACAGATGCTGCCTAACCTGCTGAACATTTCCAGCATTTTCTACTTCTATATTTAGCAGTGTTATGATAGTTTCTTTACACTAACTGAATAGATTTATATTTGAACCCTCTAGTGTATTCTGCATAATCAATACAGTTACCCTCCCACCTCTCTTTCCTTCCCTATCTTTCCTGAACACCATGTATCCAGGGGAATGTATATACGCAGCCATTCCTGCCCTTTTTTTGAGCCAGGTCTCTGATATCACTATAAGATTATATTTCCATCTGACTATCTGCAACTGCAACTCACCAACATTACTTGACCATGCTTCTTTGTACATTTACAAACCTCTTAATCTGACCCACCTACTACCGAATAATTTACAATCACAGGATTGTCCTATGTGGAGAAATTGAGGAGAATAGGCATGTATTTTCTAGTTGTTAGAAGAATGAAAGGTGATCACATTGAAACATACAAAATTCTCACAGAGCTCAACAGGATAGATGCAAGAAGGATATTTCCTCTCTTTAGTGGGGTCCGGAACCAGGGGATGCAGTCTCAGAATAAAGGGTGAGCCATTTTGGACTGAGATGAGGAATAATGTCTTCACTCAGAGAAGGATGTATCTTTGAAATTCTCTACCTCAGAGGGCTGTGGTGGCTCAGTCGTTATGTTCAAGACAAGAGATTGATGGATTTCAAGATTTTAAAGATATCAAGGAATAGGAGGAGAGTGAGGTCGAAGATCAGACATGATCTAATTGAATGGTGAAGCAGGCTCAAGGGGCCTAATGGCCTACTGCTACTCCTATTCACTATATTACTATGTTCCTATTTTTCACTCTGGAGATATCTGTCTCTCCCAATCCTTTGTGCATTTTGAAACCAAAAGAGAAAATGCTGGAAAATCTCAGCAGGTCTCGCAGTATCTGTAAGAGAGAAAAGAGCTAATGTTTTGAAAACGTCAGCTCTTTTCTCTCCTTACAGATGCTGCCAGACCTGCTGAGATTTTCCAGCATTTTCTCTTTTGGTTTCAGATTCCAGCATCCGCAGTAATTTGCTTTTATCTTTGTGAATTTTGATCCTCCCCAGTTGGGATGGGGGTGGACTGACTTGGAGGCAACACAGAAGATGATGTTGTTCTCCTAAAAGTGCCACTCTTTGTTTTCTGCATAATAGAGGTCACAGCGGAGGGAGAAGGTGTCCTTGTAATATGTTATCTGCTGTTGGACTTCCTTCACTTTCCTCATTGAGGCTGATGCCTTGAGATAAACCTGCAGCACTCAAGAGACTCACTTGTGTCTATCTCATCATTTACTGTTCAAGTTGAGAACTGTGGCAATATGATCCACTTTAAAAGAAATCACAAAATGAAATTGGCTCTCGTGTTTATTCTGAGTGCATTTGATGCAAGGTCGGGTGCAAAGACATTTGGAATTGCGCCTGAATCAGCATGATGGTTCATGGTTATCTTTAGCCCAATAAAGGGCTTCTAGATTGTTTAAGGGCACAATGCCCTGACTTGTACCAATCAACCAATCCACCACATTGTCGGACATCGTGAGAGAGAAATGTTTACTCGTGCAATGGACGAGTTCTAGGTGCCAGTTCTCCTCTTCCTCCAGTCACTGTTAACATACAGTTTAATTAGCAACTCTGGTAGCATCGCCTGAAATCAGTGTTCCCACATGCTTTTAATGGTAGATTGGAGGATAAAGGTAATCATGGCTAAAGAAAGGGACAATCTTTATATTAGCTTAATTTGTGTGTTTAAATTATCCTAATTAACATAATAAATATGCAAATACATTAATCTGATAATTTATGGGCACTTTATCCTTAACAACCTAATTATGTTATCATGCTTTATAAAGTAAGGGCTTCTGAATGTTGAGTTACTGCAGAAAGTCTGTTTCCTAATTCAATTTGCATATGCAAATCGTCTTATTTGAGAATCAAGTTAATAGAATTTCTCTTTCTGCAGGCTGAACATTTCTGTTCAGTTTCATAAAAATACCCCAACATTTTCAAATCATATGTGTAAAATATGGTAAGTCCTGGGCTACCAACTATTTAACTGTTTCACGGACGAAGTAAAATGAAAATAGTGCAAGAAAGATCAGGACTAACATGACTATGAAGGAATTCCCCAATGCCTATTCATACATCAATAGTACTCTTGGCTCATGGGGTAGAGGAAGAGTTGAATCATACTGGACTATGGCTGGGATTCTCTGATCTTGTTTGCTCACCAAAACTCTATTCATTGCAGTGGGACTGGAGAATCCCAGTTACAGGCGAGGGTGGAAAATTCCGGCCTATGATTGGTACAGAGTTTGTTTGCTTGGTGATCTAAGGTTGGTTGCTCTGTGTTTCCAATTTACAAAAATAAAGCCACAAATCTATTAAATTGTATGAGCTCCATCATGGCTGGAAGTTTCAGAACTGCTGCTGAAATGAATGACAAAACTTCAGTGTTTGGAAATCCTGAAATGGAGCAGGATATGGTAAATGGTATCATAATTCTGACTTCAGTGTTGTACCAAAAACCTGGAACTTCCTACACAACAGCACGACTTAGACTGCGTTGGTACAAAAATAAAGTGTTCCACCAGCACCTTCTTGGGGGATGGGAAATAAATGGCAGCAATGCCCACACCCCAAGAATGAATTTAAAAATGTATAAATAATGAGAGACAGTTTATAAGCCATGCTCAAGTGCTCAGCAAGAGTCACAAAGGTGCATGTTCATACTTGTAAATGTTGTGGGTTCCCTGAATTACCGACAACAAGGATTTTCAACTAGCCCTGCAGCTACTTCAACACTCGCGTGCTGCCCACACTCCCAGGGATATCTCCCGCCTCGCCACCTCTTAAGTAGCCACGTCATCACATTCTCATGTGACCACTCGGTCTACACTGCTGACAGAACAGAATATGAACAGAATGGTGAGTTAGAGGAACAGACCACTGGGGGTGAACATTTCAAATGCAAATAGCACTTTGCTGGTACTGTTTGGATTGATCTTGTTTGAAGGGAACTCTCTAGCGGAGTTCCACATTTTGTTCAGAGTTGTCAAGGTACGAGATCATTACACTTCCACAGTCAGGCCTTGGTTCCTTTCTCATTCCCCAGGCTGATCAAACAAAACTCTACTTCACGTAACAGAAGGAAAATAAGAATGCTGAAAAATCATGACCTTTTCATGGCCTTGATTTAGCATCTTCTCCAAGGCTGGGACTCAATACACAACAATATTTCCTTGTAATTGACACCCATGTTCTTGACTGGGGGCAGAGGGTTTTAAACTGCACCCTTGTTATCTGATGTAGAATTGTGTGGCACCAACTGACTGTATTCCAAATGAAGGGAAAATCTTTTTACTTCTTTTTTGTTACTCCTAATTATGATTTTTGTGTGAATTGTCCAAGCTCGATTGTGGCATGAAACTTCAATCCTTCTGCTGAAATGAATGACAGTAATTTGGCGCTTTGAAATTCCAAAATGGAGCAGATTATGGTAAAAAGGTATCGCAATTCATACTTCAGTGTTGTTGGATCAAAAAACCTGAAACTCCCTACACAATAGGAGTTTGACAGGAGTTGTATATTCCCTTGAGGTGAATGCCTCTCGTGGGCAAAGTACTATGGCAAAATATGAAGCAGGGCTCCCTGATTACCAGCCCAGTTTGGAAACCTGATGTGAATTTTCCACGTGAGTGGGCAACTTGACACTCCCAGACTCTGACCTGCTCTATTTTAAAAAAATGATACATTTGCAATTTTGAGCAGGCAAATCACAACTTGGAATTGCTTGATGTTTTTGTGTGGGCGAACTCGTATGTAGCAAATTGATAACCTGGGAATGGTGGGAAGCTGGCCAATCACACCAGACCTGCAATCAAAAGCAACTTAACACTTGTAAAACATTTAATGAGATGATTAAATGGTGGGACAATGGAAAGGCTTGCTAATCCCGCTGTTTACTGTGTGATAAATAATCCTGATCTAAACAGTGGCAGCAGAGTAGAGGCACATGAATTAATAAAATTCATATCTAGGAATGTAGAATCTGGCTGCACAGAAGGAGACTATGTAGCCATCGTGTTTGTGCCAGTTCTTTGACAGAGTTATCCAATTGATCTAACCTCTTGTGCTTTTTCTCCAAAGTTTTGGATTCGGGTCAAAGCTGAATTTAACTACAGGTGCAACTTTGAAACTGTTTACCTTGGACAGCGACAGGTATTGCCAGCATTGTGTTCAGTTTCGACCCAGTGGTTGCACAGCTCTGGAATTAGTAACACTGCCTTTGATTTCCCCAGTGTTCGATGCACAAAAAAATTAGTAGTTTTATGACAGTGCTAAACTGCGTGGTGGGGAACCAACTAGCTCAGATGGCTGGACAGCTAGCGTGTGGATCAGAGAAATGCCAATTACATTGAGTTTGATCCCTGTTCCAGCTGTGATAGAATCTTGCTTCCTCACCTTACCCTTAGTAAAAAACTTAGCACTTTTGACATGGTTTGTTTGGTGATTAATCACCAAGGATCTGCCTTTGAGTAGAAAACTGAAAAAGAAAATCCATGGCATATTACTTTTCTTCAGGTGTAATGAAAGGTGTGTTGAAATAATTGGAATAATTAGCAAGCATGCTATTACTAGTTAGGGGCTTATTAAGATGCAATATAAGAGTTTCCTCAGAAACTTAATTAGTTATGACAACAATCTTAACGCCAGCTGCATCTGGTCATTGCCTTGAACATTTAAGTGTGTGCATTCTTATGCAATGCTACAACCCTGCCTAACAGAGCAGTTAATGAGTCCACAATATTTTCTGTAACAGACACTTGGGGGGGAAAAGAAGAAGAGGGTCATGAGGAAGAATCGAATGCACCCTCAGTGTTTGTTAGTGATCACAGAGTACATTCTCTGGTTGAGTCTGACATGGGAGTGGAATGGTGTTGAGTAGAGTAGGATAATCAGTAATCAGTTCTTAAGGTAGTTGGACAAATTTTTCTTCTGAATGTGCTGCTCCTGTGGTTGATCAACAACACACTCTGCAGCACTTGAAATAGTTAGACAATGCATTAGGGAAAATAGGCCGAGCAGAAAGTCTTCCCAACCATATCACTAGTGCATCATGAGCACTGGATGTTGTGAATGTTATAACTGGGACGGTGTTACCCTAACTCTGATGCACTTCAGTTGCATTATACAAATTATTAGTAATGCATGGAATTACATGTTAAAAGTCCTTAATGATCTCATGGTCTGGATTAAGCTTGCCTTCATAACTGTTTGAGTTGGTGAGGAAATGTTTTGACTTAGTGGGGTCTTAGTATTCAGTCTTTTCAGTTTGCAACTGCTAAAGACATTGTTTATTATGATGTCAGCTGCTGGTTCCACTCTTGCCTCTGAGGCAGATGTTTGGGGCTTCAAATCTTACTTCTGAAACTTGAGCACAAGTCTAGCCTGGCACTCGGTATGATACTGAAGGAGTGCTTCGCTGTGGAAGGTGCCAACTTTTGGATGAGATGTTAGCTGGGGTCCTGTCTCACCCTCAGGTGGATGTAAAAGATTTTATAGTGCTACTTTGAAGAAGAGCAGGGGAGTTAACTGCAGTGTCCTGGCCAATCCCTCAATCAACATCACAAGAACAGACTATCTGGTCATTTTCACATTGTTGTTAGTGGAGATTTGCTGTGTGTAAGCCATGTAAACATTACCATGTTTTCTACATTACAACATTTCAAAAGTACTTTATTTGCTTTAATTAAGGGCTTTCGTCATTGTAGAGTCTCATATCTCACTTTATAAGTGTTCTCCTTTGCTGTATCTTAGCAAAAGTGATTTTAAAAAACTCACTTTAAACTGGCTATTTTGTCTGGTTTTAAATGTATAATTTCACTAATTTGAATATTGTGAAGAAATCAAAAGCACTGTTAAGAATTTCAGAATTGTACAAATATTAGATTAAAACTGCTCTAACTGCTGGCAAATTTAAAGCTACAACTGGAGTTAATCTGAAAGCTAACATTAGGGTTGAGGTAACACAGAACATTAATGAGCTGTGATCAGAGCGTTTACACCTGAGCAGTAAAGATTATTGGTTAGTCCTCTACATCTCTGACCCCATCCCCCACTTCCTTGGCTAGGAAGCACCTTGCATTGTAAAGGACCAATAAAAATAGTATCAGCTGACAAGTGTGCCAAAAATAGTATCAGCTGACGTAGTGAACTTCTACACCGGTATCCCGTGAAAGTGAAAGGACCATTTAAAATCTCATTATATTCAATTCAAACAGATCAGAATCAGTCGTAGAAATGTCCCTTGAGCGACCTGCAAAAAAAAAATTGTCCCTCTTCTGATCAGAATCATCATCTAAAAATGTCATGGATGCTGAGATGTGCCTATAGCTCCGAGTCAGCTGCTCAATGACTCATGTGGTCTCTATGTTCACGCTACTCTGGTCCAGGTCATAGAGCAGCAATTATTATCAAGTTACCAAACTGACACATGCATTTTCTGTGGGCAGAGGAATTGATTTGACAGCTGGCTGTAAACTGCAGACAAGCACGCGTAAACTTCTTGCTGTGAGCTAAGTATGCATTGCACGATATAATAGCCTCAATAACACACTGAGAGCACTCGCTCAATCCGATTAGAAATAAAGAGTAGCACTATTCTTCCTTCAGGTAAAGTGGTATCAACAGGTGCATGTCCGGAAATCTTCCAAACAGACATGGCTATTGGGGCAAAAACAGAAAATCTGCAAAATCTCAACAGATCAGACAGCATCTGTGGAAAAAGAACAGAGCTACAATTATGAGTCTGGATGACTCTTCGTCAGAACTGAAGACAATTGGAAATAAGATTAGATTTATACTGTTGTTGGGGGGGGGGGAGGGGGGGATGGTGAGGTGCTGTGGGGGCTGGATAGAGGGCCAGCGATAGGTGGAGGCAATAGGTGGCTATCGAAGATACTGGTGGATGAACTCTTGATGTATCTGGAGTGACGTTGATCTATGTCTTCCTTATTTGTGATGACTCTCCAAAGCCTATCCATCATTTAAAGGCACAAGTCAGGAAAGCGATGTGATGCTCTCTACATGCCCAAATGAGTGCAGCTCCAACTACACACAGGAAGCTCAACACCATCAAGGACAAAGCAGCAAGCTAGATTGGCAGCCCATCCACCACCTTAAATATTCACCCCCTCCACAACCAATGCGCCTCGGCAGCAATGTCTACCTATCTGCTGGATGTACTCAGCAATGTGCCACCACATAGACAATAACAGTTCAAACGGTGGCTCACCATTACCTTCCCAAGGGCAATTAGGGATGGATAATAAAAAGTCACATCCTGGGAATGAGTAAAAAATGTGGCCCACATGTCAGGTGATGAAATCTTCAGGAATGTCTCTGGTCAGAGTTGGCAACTCTACTCAGTTTCTATTTTGGTTTTTAGGGTATAATAACTGCTTTTAAAAAATTAGTACTGCAGATATTCTCCCATCTGAAACTCCTCAGGGTATCCACTGGGAGCTTTCCTTCACCAGTGACACTATGTAGTCGCCTACCTATAAATCCTGGCAGTGTTCATTTCAGCTCCTGGTAAATGTACAATTTGCAATTTGTGCAGCGATAAACAGTTGTGTCAAAATATGAGCTGCCATATCTCACTGGAGTTTCTCTCTTTGCAGGGATATTACTTTCCATCCTGATATTTCTGTTTGTGATGTGGAAGGAATTTGTGGTGGATTTGGAAAGTTACATACTGCTGGAGAGAAGAAAGGGTTGCATGGATATTCTAGTCCATGTGCAGTACGGATGGTCCTTCATGTTTGCAGCCGCTGGGGTCCCATTGGCTCTCCTGTCTGGATTGCTATTCTACCTAATTGGCCATACCATCGAAGCCCACCAGAAATAAGAGGTAGCTGTTGGTGTCTGGAGTGACAACTCTTGTGTGGTGCTAGTTTGGTTACGTGCAGTGGGAGATCAAAAAAAGCCATCAAAGCCCCAACATATTTGAAAGCACCGTGAGGTCCATTTGCTTTTGAGATTCATGGAAAGATATGAAGCGAGCCCCAGCTCTATTTTCAGAGAATATTTTCTTTTGGTTTGGTGGTGCATCACATTTGAAAACACAGGAATTCACTTTGATGACATTGGCTGGACTCGAGAGGATCTTTAAGTCTATGGGATACAGTTGGTCATTTTAGCAAATGCTTCACCACATTCATCTGACATTTCTTGTTCCATTGTTTTAACTCAGGCATTAACCCCAAAAAATAACTGACAGAGAAATGTCAGTCAAATTCATCGATTCTTCACCCATTAGTATTTTTGAAAAGTATTTCTCAGCCTTTGAGGATGTGTTTTTTTTGTATTAGATGTTCTAAAAAAAGACAAAAGCTGAAATTATGGTTTCAATGGTGCTTTTATTCCATGACATTCTACAAAAAGAAAATGCTATTTTGGATATCCCCGCTGTTATATCTGTACACAATATATTTTCCTTATTGATTTTCATTCATGGCATCAAATACTATCTCAACTTTTTCTGTTGCTATGATTCAGTGATTGGTTGATGTGGAATAAAAGCTTCACAGTAAATGGCAGCTGACTTTGATGTGTTTTTGACCAGATATTTATTCTCAGTCTCTTTGCTAAAGTTAAAATAAGCCCATGTATTTAGATCTGTGACTGTTAATATAGCATATTCTGAAGATAATTTGATAATGTTTCAAAAGCAGATAATTATTTAACATGATTCTTATAGTTCTAAAAGCTAGCTGGTATGAAATTGTTGTTTTGTTTAAATCCACTCTTCACTTTTTCAGCTCTTTCCAGCATGTTGTAATCGTGTTTTATCAAAGATTATCTTCATTGCGCAGATGTTTAATGCTTGTTCACTTGCATGCAATGCAGAATTGCTGAGAAACCTACATTTTGTACCACTTTTGGGAGCGATGCAAATATTATTGCAATAAACAGTGCTTGGAAAATGCTTAAATGTAGCTTGTGAGACATTTATACAAAACAAAATTCACAAGGGCTATATATACCTGATATTGAGTGGAAAAGGCAGATCTTTCAGGAGAGGAAAACTGCACCACGACACAGTGTAAACTCAGACAATAGAGAACAAATCCAACATTAAAACATGCAATGGCACCAAATTGAAGGTTAAGCTGTAAGTTGCATCCTTGGCCCTTATAGAACTTGGATGAGTTACATTGGATAGTGCCATCACTCAAACACTTAACATGACCATGTTCAACTTCCCTTTTCTCACACTTTCATGCAGAGGTGAACTTCTTTATTTTACATGGGTGACACCTCTATCAAAATAACAGGGAGGGGCATGTATAGAGTTCACAATAACATAGTTTCCAGTCTACAAGGCACCTTCCACCAATTCCTGTTCAAATAGTGCGTGAAGGTTCTCCAAAACACACAATAGATGCCTCACAGCGCCAGGGACCTGAATTCGATTCTCGGCTTGGGGGATTGTCCGTGCGGAGTCTACACATTCTCCCGTGTCTGCGTGGGTTTCCTCACAGTCTGAAAGATGTGCTGGTTAGGTGCATTGGCCATGTTAAATTCTCCCTCAGTGTACCCAAACAGGCGCCAGAGTGTGGCAACTCAGGGATTTTCACAGTAACTTAATTGCAGTGTTAATGTAAGCCTACCTGTGACAATAATAAATAAACCTTAAACTTGAAATGAAGGTTTTGAGTCAGCCAGATGTTTAGCAATTTCTGGGACCACAGGATAATGGATTGTGGAAAGGTATGGAAGGTTATTGCAGGTCATTTCGGCATGTGTGCTAACCAGAAAGGACCAGAAATTGAATCACGAAAGGATAACTGGTCCTAAAGGCCTTGACCATTGTGGAAGAAGAAACATTCAGATTTGTCCATGCTGGCTTTGAAGTGGAAATGACCTCATTAACTGGTAAGTGTCACTACATTTGGATATGACTTAGCGAATGGTAAAGCTTCATTTTATCCAATACAGCAAAGACCATGCCAGTTTACCAACCATAAGAAGTTTCACAACACCAGGTTAAAGTCCAACAGGTTTATTTGTAGCAAACGCCACTAGCTTTCGGAACTGGCTGTGCCTTCGTCAGGTGGGTGGGAGTTCAGTTTACCAACCACCATGGAACATTGGCCTAAATTTTCCGACTTTGCCCGCGACTGGGATTCTCCGATCCCGCTACTGTGAACGGAGATTCGGCTGTGTTCCAAGTTCCCCGTTTTCGCTGGCAGCGGCGGCGGGGCATATGACATCAGAGAATTCCGGCCATTATCTCGTGCTGATTGTGGTGTCTCAGTGTAAAGATTTGTGAAAGCTGTGAAAGTCTATTAACATCATTCTTTTCCTTTTTCCGCAGATAGACCTTTTAGCGTTAACCAGAGGCAATCATTCTGTCTCCCTGCAGCAAGGTTTGCAACATAAAAATGTCAAATTTCAGACATCAGCCTAGATACAATCATCCTCGAGCAGAAACATTGGTTGGATCTTCTGAAGCAGCTGATTAACTGGTACAAAGGATTCAGCATTACAGTTATGAAAGGTGAATTGAGTAGATGAACTGCAATTTCCACGTATCAGAGACTGCGGGAGCCTCAGCAGGAAAATGAAGACATTAATAAGTATTCAAAGTAGGCGTGTTGTGTATGAAGAGGACATTAACTGGAACATTTAGACAAGTCTATGGATCAAAGATTGGAAAGCATTGATCCTTCTTTGATCTGACTGGTCTGTTAAACTTCAGAATGACTAGAATGCGGTTTGATGTGAAGAAACGTTCAATGTTATAGTGTCTGCTGTACAACACATGAAATTGAGCTACAAGGGAGCACTGAGAAAGGGATTGCAATGATGTGCCGTGTGAATCCTGCCACCTTCTATCTTTATCAGCTTTTTGGAATGGGTAACCCCCCCGAGAGCAGACCTTCTTTAAATATGTAGATCTAGATCTGATTAGGCCATCGGGTCCCAATTGCAATTTTAACCCCTTTCCAAATGGGGAAGGCCACATTGCTTTCCCACCAGGTGAAGGCAAGTGAGAAGCGAATGGAAGAAGGAAACCTGTCAACCTTACCTGGCCTGTGACTCCATGTGACTGCAGATCTATGGCAATGTGATTGACTCTGAAAGGCCCTCTGAAATACACTCAGTTCAAGGGCAATTAGTGATGGGCAATAAATGCTGGTCCAGCCAGCAATACCCACATACCATGAACGAATAATAAAAAGGAGGCCAATTGTTGACCTGGGAGAACATGTGCTCACCAGATTTAGTAATTCTTTGTGTAAAGCAGTTCCTTATCACTTACAGCCCTTCAAAGAACAGCAGAAGGAATCACTGGCACAGACTATCGAAGATCCACGTCCTTACTCCCTTCACTCACATGCATTCTTCACCAATAAAAATTGCATTCATTATTGAATTGCTACACTATTTAACACATTTACTGTGTCTTGCACTGAGACTCAGACAATGAACATAGGCATCTCCATCTTTTCTTCACAGAAATCATAGAATTATAGAAAATCTATGACACAGAAGAAGACAATTCGGCCCATGGTATTCATGCTGGTCGGCATAGAGTTGCCTGGGCTAATCCCACCTTCCTGCATTAGGTTGTTAGACCTTCAGCTTTCTGCTCTTCAGGGAGACATCCAAGTACTTCAAGGGATTTGGGGATAGTGGAAAAATGGTGCAAGATATCGATGATCAGTCATGTTTTGAATAGAGGAGTAGGCGCTATGGGCCAAATGGCCTTTAATTGCTTCCATTTCCTCTGTTCCTACTTTTTAAATCTGCTGAGAATTTCTACCTCTCCCATCCTTTTAGGCAGTGAGATACAGGTACACCTCTAGATGAGAAAATGTTGCCTCTCTCCCCCACTAATCCTATCAATTATTTTAAATCTATATGTCTCTTTCAGTATTCTCAGTGCACATTCAACAATTGATGAGATGATTTAACATGCCAGGATTTTTAGAGGTCGGATTACAGGGGCGATGAGGAAATATCTTTTATTTTGTGTCTTTGACACCTTGTGCTTTTTGTGGTAATGTAACAAATCCAAGGTTTCAAAGCTTGCTCTTGTTCATGTAAGAAGCCTTCAGAGTGGCCATCATGCTCAAATAAAATAGAAGCACAGTCTCTATTTAGAATGGAAAACTGTTTTCAATTGAAGGGATTTGGCAATGATCAGTATCAGATTATTATGTGCATCGCAGATTTCCTACGCATTGAGGCAGTAGAAACCTTCTCAGTAGTTACAGATCACTGGCTTTCCAGATAGTGTCAGGATCTTTCTGTGTACAGCATTGAGCTACCCTGGATTTGTGGAAATGATTTTGCAATGAGCGTCTATTGCTTTGACAATTGTTGATTCACTGTTTTGGAAAAAGAAAATAAATGAAGCATGAAGAATGCACCGTGAAAGCTTCAATCACCTTTATACAATTCAACACTATGCTTTGATCAATGGCAACCTAATCTCAGCCAGCAGCTTGGAAAGGGCTGGAGCCAACAAAAAATTCAAGGCAGATTTAGCTTTCACTGGCTCAGAAAGAGTGATGATATTCATATAAACACTCTCCAGATGTGGAGTCAACTCATGTCATAGTGCTGTGAATTGACATCTTCTCATGTATTACCCTTCCTCCCAAGAATGCAACTCCTCGGACCCATTCTTCCTCACGCTGTTCCTATCATCCTGGCCTCACACCAACTTTCCCCACGATCCTCTTGATCTCTTCCTTTGTCCTCATAGCCACACCTACTTATCTTCCTCTACAGTGTAAGTGTTGGCTGTGGCAATTCCAATCAAGGACATATTACAAAGTGGCAAACCAGTTGGGGTGTATGTGTGACAAAAGCCTTTATTTATGTCGCAAGTCTGTAATGGATAGAATTAGCTCCATAATGATGGACTAAATTCTTGGTTAGGCTTGCAGCGAAAGACAGTTTCCTTAAAGTTGACTAATTGAGAGACAAGGGATAATCCGCTGAAAAACAGGATTTCTGACTTTTGATATTAACATTGAGAATTTATTGATTCTTGAAAATATGCTCTGTAGATCTTTACAACTGCATAATCCAAACAGTTAATAAAATTAAACATTTCTGGTACAATTTGTGCGTGCAAAAATTGCTTGCAATAATGATCCATGTTGTACATAATACGAGCAAGTAATAAAATCTAATTGGGACTGAAACTTTTTTGGCCGATGGTTTATTTATTGTGATGCTTTCAACATGTCTCACAAAGCTTAACACTAGATTTGAAATATGTACCAAAAACACCGATTCTCCCCCAAAAATTCTAAGTGTTGAATTCACATAAAAACTGGAGTTAATCCCGCTGTTTTTTTCAGCGGGTGTTCCAGACTCAGTGCTGAGTGCACTAGCGTGAATCAGTTCAAAAATCTATGGGTGGGGCCTATAACTGCTGGAGAGGCTGGCAGCATAGCGCTGAGCGGACCACTGTGCATGCGCCGATCTGTCAGCATCAAGATCGGTGCATGCTCAGTGGTCCCTTTCTGCCGGCCTCCCAAATGCTGGCCAGCCCGATCACTGGCCAGACCCGCAACACCCACATCGCCAGCCGTGCGACCCCCCCCCACCCCATGGCCCGATCGTTGGCCACCCAAACATGCCCGGGCCAGCCTCGACCCGCGCCCATCTCCCCCCACCCCTCCCACCCTGTAGCCCCGATATCCCTCCCTCTGTCATTCAACCCAAAGTGCAAACTAGCAGCGGGATGCCCACCCCCCTGGAGGTCCTGCCCCATCAGTCCCTGCCCCCATTAGGCCTCACTCCCTTAGCACAGCCCCATGCTCAATAGGCAGTGCCAAGATGCCCCGTGGGTATTGACACTTTACCTCTTGGGCAGTGCCAGGGGGCCCAGGCTGGCACTGCCAAGGCAACCTGTTTGTGAGCATTTCTTCACTCCACCTGACGAAGGGGCAGCGCTCCAAAAGCTTATGGTATTTGCTACCAAATAAACCTGTTGGACTTTAACCTGGTGTTGTTGAACTTCTTACTGTGTTTGCCCCAGTCCAACGCCGGCATCTCCACAAGGTGACAATACCCAGGGTGCACCCCTTCCAGGCACCCAACACCCTGGGGGACCTCAATTGCTCCCTCTTCACTCCGGGGTGCAGACTCGATCGGCCGAATGGCCTCCTTCTGCACTGTATGATTCCATAACTGATATTATTATTCCCTATCAATATTGTCCATCTGCCCTGTCAGTTTAATAGTTACAGTTTATTTATTATTGTCACAAGTATGCTTATATTAACACTGCAATGAAGTTACTTCAAAAATCCCCTAGTCGCCACACTCTGGCACCTGTTTGGGTACACTGAGGAAGAATTTAGCATGGCCAATGCACCTAACCAGCACATTTTTCGGACTGTGGGAAGAAACCGGAGCACCTGGAGGAAACCCATGTGGACACGGGGAGAATGTGCAAACTTCACACAGACAATGACCCGAGGCTGGAATCAAACCTGGGTCCCTGGCACTGTGAGGCAGTAGTGCTAACCACTGTGCCACCATGTCGCCATGAAAGAGGTTGCCTAATGATGCCAGCGAGGAATGACTAATTCCTTCCCAGAAGGGAAAAAACAGAATTCACCGACCCCACCCGCAGCTGGGATTCTCTGGTTCCGCTGCAGTGAATGGAGTTTTGGCTGAGTGCCAAATTCTCCATTCTCACTGGCAGTGGTGGTGGAACGAACGAGATCAAAGAATTCCGGCCAATGAAACAGGGAAATAAGAATACCGGTCTGAATTTTCTTTTTCTTCTGGTTCTCCATCAGTGGTCAGAGATTATTAAATCATGTATATTTGCTTGGATAATTTTATGATCCATCCTTTATTCCGGACAAAGATCGAAGTGAAGAGACTTAAAGCTGAATGAGTTACTGCCTGGACATGTAACCAGCTCAGTGATTAATATTAATGAGGTTAGTGTTTGCAACAGTAGTAAAACTGCTGTCCCTTCTAGCTGCTGGTAAATGATGGTGTTGTGGTAATGTCACTGGACTAATAACCTGGAGCTTCTGGGGATATGGGTTCAAATCCCACCATGGCAGCTGGTGGAATTTAAATTCAATTAATAAATCTGGAATTTAAAAACTAGTTCCAATAATGGTAACCATGAAAGTGTCATCAACTGACGCCATGACAATCCTATCTGTTTACTCATGTCCTTTTGAGGGTAGGAAATCTGCTATTCTTGGCTGGTCTGGCCTACATGTGACTCCAGCCCCAGAGCAATGTGGTTGATTCTTAATGTGCTCTGAAATGGCCCAGCAAGTCATTTAGTTCAAGGGCCAATTAGGGATAGGTGACAAATGCTGGCCTTGCCAGCCATACCCACAGCCCATTGAAGAAAGTTGGTGTGGTGATATAAACAGGGCCTAGTTTTAAGGCTGATAAAATTGGATATCCTAAATTAAAGAATTGGGCATATTAAAATCAAACACAGTCAAACCTCGGGCAGGCCAATTGTACAAATACACAAATATGTCTGGGCCTGACCCATCAAAGGTCGTTGCACTCTACTGATACTTAGCAGGAGATCATTGCACCCCATTGAAATGTACCGGCCTATTGTTAGAAGCCCAGATCAGGCCAGACTTTCTGTCACAGAAAGTTCCTGCAGTTACGTGTAAGCAACAGCATGGAGATGGACACTGGGGGGCGGACCCTGGTGTCCTGTCAGGCAGACATCAAGAAACCCACTGGGTATTGGAACCCCCTCCTGGGACCTCATTGGCCGGAAGCCAGAGAAGTTTCTGGAAAGGCAAGCAGGCAGGGGGATAAAGGAACACATTTCAGACACACCAGCAGCGAAGACTCGACGAGGGAGACGACCTGGACCATCCGGAAGACTGACCAGAGAAGGAAGGAAGGAAGAAGCTGCCATCGAGACTCACCTTAGTGACGACAGACCAGAGGGACTCAGAGAATCGAGTCTGCAGTTTAACCAAACCATCTTGCGGGTAGTATCCTTGAATCTGGGGTATCCTCTTGTTTTATGTGGGTAATTTAAGGGTTAATAGTGCTATTATTAATAAACTTGTTGAACCTTTATTTGTGTTTGTCCTTTGTCCATCTTGCAAATAAGGGCACCGGGGTAAAACCTTGTTGTAAGCAAACTGGTCGAAAGTGTCTGACAATTAACAGGTACAACATTGGCAAGATCGATGGGTCACTTACTGCCCTGGAAAAGGCAAAGTGGCAGCTATACAATTCAGGTCCTTGTATTTTGAAAGTTGTAGATTCAACCTCACCCTGGAGAATTGGAGCAGATAACTTAGGCTGACACTTCCATGAATCATTAAACTGAGTCTGCTTGCTGAGGTGAATGATCCCACGGCCTTATTCAAAAAAGAGTTGTGTCTGGAACAATGCTTATCCCTCAGCCAAAATCATTAAAACAGATTATCTAGTCATTCATCTCTTTGTTAGCTTCTGCAATCTTGCTTGGTGAAGATTGGTTCCCATATTTCCTACATTACAACAGTGACTGCATTTCAAATACAAATCATTGTCTTCAAAGTGCTATGGGACATCCTATGAAAGGTGCTATATAAATGCAAACCGTTCTTTAATTGAATCATTTCAACCAAGACTATCTACGGTTGTGTTGCAGTTTTTAGTTTGATTTAATCAGAACATCACTATCTTTGGGATTGTCCTGGGGTGCTTCTGAATTTGGGAAAACTTAGATTTTAACATGCTGTGACAGATTTTGAGATCAACCATGACTGAACGGCAGCATATATCGTGTGTGCCACTCGCTCACACATGTTCTATGGACTTGTACACGGCAGGTTTTTGTCAGCTAGATATCTGAAAATCTCAGCTCCTTTTTCTGGGACATCTGGGATCTGTATGAACACGATGACCAACTCCCTGGGTGAAATCTTATAAACGGCAGCATTGCTCCTGGTGAGAAAACTGGTGCAGGTCACTCCAGGTCTTACGACACTCTGCCAAAAAAAATCAAAGGGGCATCATTCATCCTGTCACAGAGGGGGACAGGGCTGACACATGCCAGCTGTCAGTAACCCCCACAGCTTGCCTCCTGGACTTGTGGGCTAGCCTGTCTGGAGACAATATACATTTCTCTAACCTGTGCTTAATGCTCCCTCCACCCACATTGTCTATATCTTTAAGATCTTGTTGGCTGTAGGGATTCACATTCTAATCAGCATTCTGTAACTTGATTTTGTGTCTCTGTGCCCTGTTTGAACATAGAACATAGAACAGTACAGCACAGAACAGGCCCTTCGGCCCACGATGTTGTGCCGAGCTTTATCTGAAACCAAGATCAAGCTATCCCACTCCCTATCATCCTGGTGTGCTCCATGTGCCTATCCAATAACCGCTTAAATGTTCCTAAAGTGTCTGACTCCACGATCACTGCAGGCAGTCCATTCCACACCCCAACCACTCTCTGCATAAAAAACCTACCTCTGATATCCTTCCTATATCTCCCACCACGAACCCTATAGTTATGCCCCCTTGTAATAGCTCCATCCATCCGAGGAAATAGTCTTTGAACGTTCACTCTATCTATCCCCTTCATCATTTTATAAACCTCTATTAAGTCTCCCCTCAGCCTCCTCCGCTCCAGAGAGAACAGCCCCAGCTCCCTCAACCTTTCCTCATAAGACCTACCCTCCAAACCAGGCAGCATCCTGGTAAATCTCCGCTGCACTCTTTCCAGCGCTTCCACATCCTTCCTATAGTGAGGTGACCAGAACTGCACACAATATTCCAAATGTGGTCTCACCAAGGTCCTGTACAGTTGCAGCATAACCCCACGGCTCTTAAACTCCAACCCCCTGTTAATAAACGCTAACACACTATAGGCCTTCTTCACAGCTCTATCCACTTGAGTGGCAACCTTTAGAGATCTGTGGATATGGACCCCAAGATCTCTCTGTTTGAGAGCACATTTCCACTCCATCTGACGAAGGTGCAGCGCTCCGAAAGCTAATGGTATTTGCTACCAAATAAACCTGTTGGACTTTAACCTGGTGTTGTTAAAACTCTTACATGCCAGCTGTTCAGAGATCAATGTGCCTGATCAGCAATAAATCTCCCCCCCACCCACCATGGAGGCCTCAATGGCTCCCCGCCTCACCCCCAATCAGAGCCAGCATTCACTCCGACTGCCCTCCCGCGATCATCAGCCCCTCCTCTCCACCCCCCCCCCCTTAATCATCAGCCCCTCCTCTCCCTCGGCCCACAATCATTGACCCCTTCCCCACCAGAGTCGGAGCCGGAACACCCCCCACCCCCTCTGCAATGGCCATCGCCGGAGCCACTGCTCATCTGTCCGCTCCTGGCCCACAACCACATCTGCATGAACCCCACAAGGCTCCCACTGGGGCCTGCCCCTTGGCACAGGTTGGCACTGCCAGGGTAGCATTCACCATGTCCCTCACTCTCCAGGGGCTATACTTACCATTACAACCCCAGAAAGACCTCCATGACAGGTTCACGCTCGTGTGAACCTGTTGTAAACCACGCCAATGTGACATCACGTTGGCGTGGTTTGAAGATATGGTGAGGAGTGAAGATGTGGCAAGGTGGTGTGTCATCTAAATTAAAATCCATGGAAACAAATGTAAATCATGGGTATGAACCTGATGACATCACTGGTGAGGGGCAGGAAGATCCAAAGTTGCGTCCTCGCTGACGAGAACTGCGACTTCCCGATCTAGAGCCCCCGCCGGCAACCTCGCAGACGGTGAACACCAGCTTCTCCTTAACTAATTAGTTTGCAGAATTATCTGAACCATGATGTGTCAGAAAGAAGATTGAATTCAATGACAAGACGGGATAGAGATTGTGTGGTGCAGTGTTAGTGTCCCTGCCTCTGGACTCAAAGCTCCGGGTTCAAGTCAACCATCCAGACTTGTTAGCCATGGAAGGGGTGATCATACCACGGTTCAACGGGCTGATAATCAGCTCAGGAGCCCTTCCACCACTTTCCCCAATGTCCTTCAAAGGATAAAAAAGTGTTTATAAGGATATGCTAACAAAAAGCATTGAAACAGAAAGGAAAATAAAGGCGAGAAAGAAGGATACAATTAAGAAAGATAAAAGAGGCAGAGAAAAAACATTTAAAAAATGGTGTTATTTTTGTAAATCTCCAACAATAATTAAAATCTGAAGGAATGATACGTTGCGATTTTTAAATGGCAGAACCCAGTTAATGTTCATTTTTTAACATTTGTTCCTAAGTTTGTTGCCCTGAAGGCATTGAGAGTTCTCTCCCGTGATGGATATTAGTGAGAGGGTTGGGTTTTTATAACAAACCAGTTAATCATTTTATCTGATGTCAGATTGTGAAATGAATTCATTATTACAAATTTGCTACGAATAGCTTTAGAACTGACAACTCGCAACCTGTTGGAAGCAGGATTGGGGAGAGTGTAGTGAGAAAGTCATTGCTGCTGGGCTTGGATCCCAAAAGAATCTCAACTCCTTCCAACTTTCCCAGGGAATGGCATTGAAAGTGACTCAGGAACCCCAGGTGGACCTGCCAGGTAAGTAACTGAGAAACTGTTGAGGCTGTTAAAGGCCAGTTATGAGATTCCTTGACCCGGAATCCTGAATTTCCCAGCTATGGAACTTGACTCCTGCCCTTTAGGCAACTCATCAGGGTCACTGAGGCAAGAGTGGGAGGAGCTTCTTCAGGGAAACTGACAGACTTGGAAGCCTTTGATCAGTGAAACTACGGAGCTCCAATCCTGGCCCAGTAAGAGGCTGCTTCACACAGTGGCCGCGATTCTCCTATCGCGACCTGCAACTTTTCTGGCGAGTCGGGCTGGGAGATTCACGTGTCGGCCATTTCGCAGGTTCCCCACCAGCTTTTACAACCCGCGTGTATCTCCCAGCCGGAGAAAAATGGTGCCTTCGGGAACCCGCTGAAAACCGGTGGGCCGCTGATTAGCATGAGTTTACATACCTTTACATGCCATTATCGGGATCCACACGGCAATCTCTGCCCACGTCTGCGTCTCCCACCTCCTTGGCATGATGTAACTTTGGCGTGATTCAGAGTAGGTATTTAAAAGTCGCAACCTGGTGTGGCAGCCTTGAACTGGCGTGAGGAGGTAAGTGCTGCTAGCGGAGCGCAGGGGATGTTGCAGGCAGGCCCCAGAGATGGCCTTCCTCCTGCTGCCTTCAGGTGTTGGCCCATGGACCAGTGATATCTGTGGGGGAGGGGGTCGGCGGTTTCTATTTGCTGACAACTCTCTGGGTGAGGTTCCGTCAGGAAGTCCTGCTCCCCCCCCCCCTCCCCCCACCCCATCCTGGGCAGCTCTGTCGCGCAGTGTGGGAAGCAGCCTAGAGGGCTCCTGTTCCCTCTCTCCTTTTGGGCAGCGCTGTTGTGCAGTGTGGGAGGCAACCTCGAGGGCTCCTGCTCACCCTCCCCCTCCACGGCACTTAGCAGTGGCATTGTCTTGCTGCGGGGTGTGGTCAGGGACTTGACTGAATGCTGGTGTTCTGGGGTGGGGGAGGAGTGCACCATGTGAGGCCTAACCAGGTGAAGCAGCTGCTGCTACAGGCCGGGGTGCAGAGGTTCAGACACAGACTGCATGGAATCTGCTGTCACTGGGCACACATCTGGTGATGACTTGTAGTGTGTCCCTGCCCTGTGACACGGACCAGCAACACATGCCTGTAACAGATGCTGCAGTTGCACACATGGTAACGGCTCAAGGGTGCGCATTGCCCATGTCTGCACACCGACCTGCATAATCTGTGCCAGAATTTGCCATGATGGGAATCTCACTCAACCCAAATCCAGCCACGCACGGCACCATGGATTGTGTGGGATTGCCACAAGTGGGGGTTCTGGCCCAAGTGAGGGATTGGGGTGGTGCTGGGTCTATGCAGCCAATGAGAATAATCCGTCATTCTATACTCTTTCCAAACCCCACTGTGCTGATGGATCTCGGTTTGCTCGATCTGGAGCTGGCCGTATTGGCGGCAGCAGGGGCGGAGGAGGAGGAGGTGGAGGTGGCTCAGGAGGTGGCGGGCGTGGAGAGACCACCGCAAGAGCAGACACTACCCTCAGGAAGGAGGGCAGGGGGCTGCTGCTGTGGGCCAGGAGGTGGGTGGGCAGCCTCCTGAGAGGGTGCACAGAAGGCGGAGGGTGCCGAGGCCAAGGAGGTACAGGCCCCGCAATTCCTTCGAGGCCCTCTCGGACGAGATGTGCCGTCGCCGCCTGTACCTGTCCAAGACCACGGTGCAACACATTTGTGAGGTGCTGTCTCACACCTGGCACCTCGGGGGAGTGGTGGCCACCCGCTCCCTGTGGACATGAAGGTGACGGCAGCCCTCAATTTCTATGCCTCTGGGTCATACGAGGCTCCTACAACATCGAGGGCATCCTCAAACCCATTGCACAAAGTACCCCCAGCTTTTGTCGCGACACTATGGACTTCCTACAGAAACTCAGCACACATGGAGCAGTTGAACCAGGAGCACTCCTCGTCACAATGGATGTCTCGGCACTCTACACCAGCATCCCCCACGACGATGGCATTGCTGCAACTGCCTCAGTACTCAACGCCGACAACTGCCAGTCTCCAGATGCAATTTTACAACTCATCCGCTTCATCCTGGACCACAATGTCTTCACCTTCAACAACCAGTTCTTCATCCAGACACACGGAACAGCCATGGGGACCAAATTCACACCTCAATATGCCAGCATCTTCATGCACAGGTTCAAACAAGACCTCTTCACTGCACAGGACCTTCAACCGATGCTATACACTAGATACATCGATGACGTTTTCTTCCTTTGGACTCATGGTGAACAATCACTGAAACAACTATATGATGACAAGAACAGGATATGGTGCTTGACTCATCGATCAACAGTCCTGACGCGCCACAGCGAAAAACCGCACTGACCTCCTCAGAAGACAAACATGGGACACGGCGGACAGAGTACCCTTCGTTGTCCAGTACTTCCCCGGAGCGGAGAAGCTACGACATCTTCTCCGGAGCCTTGAACATGTCATTGATGAAGACGAACATCTCGCCAAGGCCATCCCCACACCCCACTTCTTGCCTTCAAACAACTGCACAACCTCAAACTCCCCAGCATTCAGGAGAACAGTGACCACGACACCACACAACCCTGCCACAGCAACCTCTGCAAGACGTGCCGGATCATCGACACGGATGCCATCATGTCACATGAGAACACAATCCACCTGGTACACGGTACCTACTCTTGCAACTCGGCCAACGTTGTCTACCTGATACGCTGAAGGAAAGGATGTCCCGAGGCATGGTACATTGGGGAAACCATGCAGACGCTACAACAACGGATGAATGAACACCTCTCGACAATCATCAGACAAGAATGTTCTCTTCCTGTTGGGGAGCACTTCAGCGGTCACGGGCACTCGGCCTCTGATCTTCGGGTAAGCGTTCTCCAAGGCATCCTTCACAACACACGACAACGCAGAGTCGCTGAGCAGAGACTGATAGCCAAGTTCCGCACACATGAGGACGGCCTCAACCAGGATCTTGGGTTTATGTTACATTATCTGTAACCCCCACAACTTGCTTGGGCTTGCAAAATCTCACTAACTGTCCTGTCTGGAGACAATACACATCTCTTTAACCTGTGCTTAATGCTCTCTCCACTCACATTGTCTGTACCTTTAAGACTTGATTACCTGTAAAGACTCGCATTCCAATCATTATTTTGTAAATTGAGTTTGTGTCTTTATATGCCCTGTTTGTGAACAGAACTCCCACTTACCTGATGAAGGGGCAGCGCTCCGAAAGCTAGTGGTTTTTGCTACCAGATAAACCTGTTGGACTTTAACCTGGTGTTGTGAGACTTCTTACTGTGTTTACCCCAGTCCAACGCCGACATCTCCACATCATACGAGGCTCCCAGTGGCGATGTAGCTGAGATCTCCCAGGCCTCCGTGCACAGATATGTGCGCCAGGTCACAGATGCCCTCTATGCCCGGGCAGGGCAGTTCATTAATTTTGATGTGGGCTGTGCACAGCAGGAGGCCGGGCTCTTGGCTTTGCATTCATCGCTGGGATTTCGAATGTACAGGGTGCAGTGGATGGGACGCACATCGCCTTGCGGGCCCCCCATGCAGGGCCGCAGCGATTTGTGAACCGGAAGGGGTTTCACTCCCTGAACATCCAAATTGTCTGTGACCATCAGCTGAAGATCATGCAGGTCGATGCACGCCACCCAGGGAGTGTCCATGACAGCTTTGTGATCTGGCAGTCAGACATCCCTGGGCTCTTTGAAGACCAGCCCAGGCTCCCGGGATGGCTATTGGGTGACAAGGGTTACCTGCTAAGGTCATGGCTGGTGACACCTGTGCGGAGCCCCCAGACCGAGGCGGAGACCCGCTACAACGAGGCCCATGCAGCCACCCGCCCCGTCGTTGAACGGTGCATCGGCCTGCTGAAGATGCGGTTCCGCTGCTTGGACCGCTCTCGGCGGGGCCTCCAGTATGACCCTGTGTGTGCTTCACGCATCGTTATTGTTTGCTGTGCTCTGCACAACATCACCCAGCAGCGGGGAAACCAGCCGGAGCAGGAGGAGGAGGAGAAGGAGGAGCGAGGGGGCGAGGGGGCGAGGTGGACGTCCCGCCATATGAAATGCTGGAGGGAAGACGCCGGGTGGCGATGGCAGGTGTCCGGCAGGGAAGAGCAGCGAGGGACACCTTGATTGCAGCCCACTTCACCCAGCTGGTGCTGTGCAGTGAGGGGGCTGCAACCACCACACCCCAGGAGCAAGTGCAGCCGCTATTCCCCCTCCAAACTGACCTTGGCCCTCAAATCGCCACATCACCCTTCCCCTGCCCCTGTCATCCCACCACCCTAACCCCCAGAAACATGTGCCTGGGCTGGCAATGGTTGAAGGCTGGAGGATGATGACGACTCGCTGCTGTGCACACTGGGATCCTGCCCCTGACTCCTACCTCCGAATGCACGCTGCCCACATAGCTGTAAAGATTGAGGACACGTGTTTTTTGGCCAAGAGTGGGGAAGGGGAGGTCACTCGCACTAAGGGTCTGGTGGATGTTGGGGAAGGTAGGGCAGGCACTTTGAAACATGTGGCTGCAGACAGCACCTCTATGCTTGGGAGGGGAGGGGAGGGGAAGAGAATCAGAGACATTAGTCACACCTTGATGTTCAATTAACAGTTTATTGTGCTCTTAACATAAATAATTACCAAACCTGGCACTGCAGCACAGTGGTTAGCACTGCTGCTTCACAGCTCCAGGGACCTGGGTTCGATTCCCGGCTTGGGTCACTGTCTGTGTGGAGTTTGCACATTCTCCTCGTGTCTGCGTGGGTTTCCTCCGGGTGCTCCGGTTTCCTCCCACAGTCCAAAGATGTGTGGGTTAGGTTGATTGGCCATGCTAAAATTGTCCCTTAGTGTCCTGGGATGCGTGGACTAGCGGGTAAAATATGTAGGGATATGGGGGTGGGATTGTTGTCGGTGCAGACTCAATGGGCCGAATGGCCTCTTTCTGTACTGTAGGGTTTCTATGGTTTCTATGATTTCTCTGACCCTGACTAATGCTGACCTTCATGCGTGCCCTATAGTGAACTACAACTTTCTAACTTTGTGCTGTCTATTGCTTCTTCTCGGTGCTATCCTAGGATGCACGTCGGAGGTGGAGGTGTCCAGCTGTGATGCACACCCCATTGCCTGTGATGCCCTTGGTGGACATCCACTGGGTGGCTGGGACCTAGAGGGCCCCGCTGACTTGCGGATGGCACTGTTTCGGTGCCACCCTGTTCATCTCGCTGGCCCTGAGATGCCCCGGTGTGAGGAAGGTGGGGAGTTGGAAAGTCTTTGGACATCCGGGATCTCCTGGGTGGAAAACCTCGACATGGGCTCAAGCCCTTTCTCCTCCCTTGGGGTGCCCAGAGGCCCCGGGGGCACTCCATGGGGTGCCAGAGTAACTGGACTGAGCTCCAGAAACCCCGGCGTCACCTGCTCTGCCAGTCCTGGAGGCCTAGATGCGTCTGCCCCATGATGTGTGATCCTTCAGCCCTGACCCTCTGAGACTGGGCCAAGCTCTGGAGCCCCTCCGCTACAGCATTCTGTGAGCAAGCCAGGCTCTGCAGCCCCTCAGCAGTAGCCCTCTGAGCCTGCACTAAGTTGTCGAGGCTCACAGCCACGGCCTGCTGTGTCTCCAGAATGCCAGCGAGAGTCCCAGCAATGGCCAGCAGTGTCTCCCACATGCCCGCGACACACATGGCCATCGAACGCTAGATGCCGGAAACACACTCACCTGTGGCCCGTAGTGTCTCCAGGATGGCCTGGACCCTGTCACCCATGAGGACAGACCCCTGAGCCAGACTTTCCACTGTGGTCGCCGTCCTTGCAGTGTTGGCCTGGGTCTCACGCTGTGTCGGCACCACCTCCTGCAACAGCACTCAGTTTGACTCCCCTAAACAGCCTTGCAGTCGCAGCATGGTTGCTGACAGCCCTTCCACAACTCCCCGGGTTTCCTGATGCATCTCCACCAGCCTTGGGAGGAACAAACCCAGAGGCCCAGCAGCTGGCTTGAGGACAGCTGAATCCTGGCCTCTGGCAGATCTCCTCAGATGTGCCCGCCTCCACCCGATGTGCATCAGTGGCTGTGATGTCCTCACCAGTTCATGACCCAGAAGCCTCAACACTGAAGGTACCCACCGTGGTGATCGTCTCTGTGTTGGTGGGTTGTGTGGTACATGATGGTGCCGCTTTAGTGGTGCTGCCCTCGGAGGATTCCTCAGTGCCTCCCTCCGAGGTGTCATCCAGGGGGTCGTGGGCAGTTTGCTCCAGAGCAGCGGGGGCGGCGGCAACACCCGAAGGGCTGGGTTCCTCTGGGTCCAGAGCTGGAAAAAAGAGGGGGAGGTGAGCAAAACATTCCATGCAGCATCGCACTTACTTAGAGGAGGACCAAGGTTGAGGGTGCGCTTCTGCTCACTTGCATGCTGGACGCCGACCTGGCTGTCGATGACCGTTCAGGATGGCCCATCACCCCCTGCCAGCTCCATGGCACGCTCCTCCATGCTAGTCAGCTGCCGCAGGTCAGGCACACCACCACCAGTCTGTGTCATTTCCCGTGCGTTGTGGATTTTCTTTTCCTGTGGGAACATAAGGTGGATAGCAAGTATTAATATATTGCAGTGCATGGTGCGCTATGCGTGCCTGTGCCTCGGGCGTTGTGCTGATAGTTTCAGGGAAAGCGGTCACCACTGAAGGGTGCTTGTTGAGGGGTGAGGGGAAGGGGTTGGGTTCTGTTCCTGGGGGAAGGGTCACTTGTTGCATGCCCTTCAGGTGTCTAAGCAGGGTTGGAGATCCGTGCCAAGCATTGGCGGGGTTCCAAGTCGGATGCTCACTCACCCTTGCTGCTCGCAGAAGGTTGTACATTTTTTTGCGACACTGCCTGCCAGAGCGCGGAGTCAGGCTCCTGGCACTCACCACTTCTGCTACCTCCTCCCACAATGCCGTGGCAGATGCACCCCTTGGTTAGCGCCCTGGCCGGGGAAGAGATGATGACACCTCTCCTCCACAGCATCTAGCAGGTGCTCCTGGTCTGCCTCCGAAAATCTGGGTGCTGGTTTATGAGCAGCCATCTTTGTGGCGTGACTGGCTGTGTGTCCATTCCTGCAGCTTATATACAGCTCTGTCTGATTAGGGGAGTGCCGGTGCAGTGAGTGCGGTCAGTCAAGGGCCCGTTGGCAGCAAATACTAGTGAGAGATTTTGGAGGCTGCATTCAGTTGAGTGTCATTCATCCCTCAGGGTTCCGATTGGCTGCCAGCATTCTTTCTGGTTGTATCACAGCTTGGTATGTCTCCTGCTCTGCCCAAGACCGCAAGGAACTACAAAAGGTCATGAATGGAGCCCAATCCGTCACCCATCCAGTGACTTTCTGCTGCCTCAGCAAAGCAGCCAGCATAATTAAGGACCCCACTCACCCCGGACATTCTCTCTTCTACCAGGAAAAAGCTACAAAAGTCTGAAGTCACGTACCAACAGACTCAAGAACAGCTTCTTCCCTGCTGCTGTCAGACTTTTGAATGGACTTATCTTGCATTAAGTTGATCTTTCTCTACACCCTAACTATGACTGTAACACTACACTCTGCACTCTCTCATTTCCTTCTCTATGATCAGTATGTTTTGTCTGTATCGCGCGCAAGAAACAATACTTTTCACTGTCTGTTAATACATGTGACAATAATAAATCAAATCAAATCAAATTAAAATCAAATCATCCAATAGACTGCTGTGCCCGGGGGACGGGGGGGTGGGGGGGGGGGGGGGGGGGGGTGGGGCGCGGTGTGCAATACTCAGGGCTCTCATTCAAGAGAGGGAATGATCACAAGCTGGGGTTGTGCATGTCAGCACAATGCTAGTTCTCTGCAGGGCAGCAGTGAGGACATTATGTTCAAGGGATGGTGGGATTGGTACCCGCATTATCCAGATGCATGGGAGCATGAGGTGAGCGGGCAGCCATGTCTGTGTGTGGGGGGAGAAAGGGGGAGGGGGGCAACGATGAGGCCAGCGATGTCTGTGGGGTTTGGATGGCAGTGATCTGGATATTGGGAGGTCTTTTCCATGATCTCCCAGTGATGAGCGCATGTGTGGGTTCCTGCTCATCCTGCCCATTTCAGGTTCTTTGGTGCAAATAGGCCCCGCCCCCGTGAGCGTTTAATGATATTCACGACTGGGACCTCTGCAGTGCACAGAGTGCGGAGGTTCGGGTGAGAAGCTGAACTGAGAAAACAGTCGGGATTTAGAACAGTTTTCCTGCCAGTTCAGCACTTTTGGGAGAATTGCCCCCAGTGTTTCTTCTCCAGCTTTCAGTGCTGGACAGGTGAGTGACAGCTCCTTGGAAGGCATGCCACCTGTTGGGCACTTCACTAATCTTCAGTTGAAATACCCTGCCGAGGGTGAGTGTGACTGCTCGCTGTTCCGATCGGGGTGTGAGGGATTTTGAGAGAGGAATGAGTGGAGCTGCAAGGTGTGTTGCCTGAGGAGTGTTGTGCGGGAGAATGCTCAACAAGTCAGATTATGGGGCTCAAAGTTTAAAATTTATTAATTAGTGTCACAAGAAGGCTTACATTAACACTGCAATGAAGTTACTGTGAAAATCCCCTAGTCGCCACACTCCACCGCCTATTCGGGTGCACTGAGGGGGAATTTAGCACGGCCAATGCACCTAATCAGCACGTCATTCAGACTGTGTGAGGAAACCGGAGCACCCGGAGGAAACCCACGCAGACACGGGGAGAATGTGTAAACTCCACACAGTGACCCAAGCCGGGAGTCAAACCCGGGTCCTTGGCGCTGTGCAGCAGCTGTGCTAACCACTGTGCCGCTGTGCTGCTTGGCACCTGAATGTGTTATGCCCTCAATATTCAGGTCCTCTGAAGTCCTGGATTCTCTTGATGCACTGTCTCCAGGCAGGAGTTAACTAACATATTGTTCTGTGAAATTCAAGACCATCATCTCAAAATATTATCATTATGGGCATAAAGAAGTCGGAGGGAAGAGGAGAGAATGCAATAATGTTTTGATCCATTTAAGCCACAGAGCCTGAATGTTGTGTGTCAACCATTTTCAGGAGCTGAGGTGTCAAAATGTGGGGATAACAAACAGACAGCAGCACAGAGGGAGTGCTGTATTGTCTCTCCTGTATGCAGCCAACTTCTCGCACAGTTTTCCCTCTCTCTTTTCTCTCTGTTTCTTCTTGTAGAATTTCACTTCTCTCTCTCTATGTACTTCAGTTTTCTTGCTTCTCTGTTGTTTCCCCAGTGCCATGAACTTCAACATTCCACACCCCAGTGACGACTTCAGTTAAATTTCACAAAGGTAGACCCCCCCTCCGCCCCCCACAGGTGGTATCTTCTGAGTGTATGTTTCTGAGTGAGGTTTGTAACAAGCTGAGTGAGAGTTGTGCTTGTTTTGGTCAGGCTCAGCGAAATGCAGACGCCTGGCTGCTTGGAGGGAGCCTGGATTTCAGTGCAGTCTAAGTAAGGAACAGAGAGGAGGGGCCTGTAAGAGAACAAGAATTTGCCGCAGGGTTTGAGAGGAACAAGAGGTTAAGATCCAGGGCCATGCGACGGGTTAGGTCAGGATTGAAGTCTGGAGCTTGAGAAGTAGCATGCAGTTTACATAATCAAATACGTTCACGCATCCTGGTTCTGAGGAGAATTGTAAAACCTTCAGGCTGTTGGAGTGGAGGGTCCATGATTCCCGCAGCACAGTGCAGTCCATAAGGACCAGCTGGAGGGCACAATCCGGCCTGTCCCAGCATTCACTGCAACAGGAGCAGCACAGCGCTATGGCAGGTAGGCTCTGTATGTTATACTCACATCAAAGTCACCTTAAAGTCATGAGCGAAGTCTACCTCGTGCACGTCATTGTCTTGCAAACGGGTTTGAGGCCGGTGTAATTTCCTGCTGGCGTGACGTGAGATTGGATGTCCTGACAAGATTTCGGCCGACATCTTTTCCAATGACCATTCACGAGGTGCAAATGAATGTAAATGGCGTTCATGCCACCAGAATTGACCCACAATTGACCTGCCATTGGGAGAATTGCAAACTGCTTTTACAGCGGCAGCTTCTGACGTCTTGCTCCTCGCTGGTTTCTCCACTCCCGCAGGCAACAAACCTGCTAAGGACGGGACGGGAGAAATCCATCGCCGGAAAATGGGTTGGGTGGTTTATCTTTGACTGGGGCAGGCATGATGTGTCGAAGGGCCTTTTTCTGTGCTGTCGACCTCTATGACTGTCTGACTCTAAAGGAGGCTGCAGAGATGGGTATATTGTGTACGCTTGTATAACTCGCCAATTGTCAAGAGTGTGCCATCTTTTCGGTTGTACATTCAGTTGTGCTGTGGTTTGCTGAATGGCTGAGTCCAGGTTAACAGCTAAGACCGGAATGCAGGTCAAAAGATCAAGGTCAGACAGACGCTGGTACTCCAGTGATGCTCCAAGTACATCACATCTTAAAGCAGCAAGAATGGGGATGTGATATGTGTACAAGCTGACATCGCATTGTCCAGCGAGGTTACATTGTTCAGTCACCAACAAACCAAGAGAAGCAACCGTCCCACAAACTGTGCATCCAAATCTCATTATTACATTAATAGTGTAGAAATGTTCTGTTAAATGATTTAATTTCAAGCTGCCATTACCCTGTCAGACCTTTGTCTTTTATTGTTTCTTATCTGTTTTCTCTGGCTAAGGTGCCAGCCCAGAGATTCAGAAAAACGCACTGACCCATTAAGTTCATGAAGGGTTAATACATTTATATAGCACCTTTCACATCCTCAGGGTTCCCCTAAGATGTTGTACCACTGACGGAATTAACGTTTCAAGTCTGGCCACTGTTGTGATGTAGGGGAGCAAGGAAACCAAACTGATGCACAGCAAGATCCCACAGCCAGCAGTGAGAAAAATCTGCAGGGATCAGAGAAGATTATTGAGCGATAAGCATCAGCCTGTACCCCATAGAGGATGTCCCTGCTCTCATCTGAAGACGGTAAGAAGTCTCACAACACCAGGTTAAAGTCCAACAGGTTTATTTGGTAGCAAATACCATAAGCTTTCGGAGCACTGCTCCTTCGTCAGATGGAGTGGAAATCCATCTGACGAAGGAGCAGTGCTCCGAAAGCTTATGGTATTTGCTACCAAATAAACCTGTTGGACTTTAACCTGGTGTTGTGAGACTTCTTACCCTGTTCACCCCAGTCCAACGCCAGCATCTCCACATCTCATCTGAAGAGTGCAATGAGATCTTTAACTTCGACCTGGGCACAGCACATCCGGCAGGGCAGCATTCCCTCTACTGCACTGAAATGGATCGTGTACTCAAGCCTCTAGAATGGGATTATGAATATTGATCAAAACTAAGTTAAAACGGGAGGAATAAATGCACTGAAATTAAAGGAAATATTGATATTCAAGTATTTATCATCAAAATTCAAAAACGCTATCCAGTAAAGAATTTTTATTATTAAAGGGTGTTTTTAGTCTGTGATTTATGCAAACAAACACACAATTTTTGTTAACCTTCAGTTGAGGCCCTTCACTTTGTTTCCTGACTGATTATTTCTTTGTTAAGTCTACAATTCAGTGTAAATTGAAATCCCCTGATTATCGTATCCAGTTGCTGTGACATATTCCAGACAGAGGAGGGAGCTGTTGACTGCATTCACTCAGTGCTGGGAGGCTAATCACAATGGGCCCGATTTTACCAAAACTTTGTGTCCGTTTTTGGGTGCGAAATCGCGGTAAAGTTGGGTGTCGGGCCTATACCGCGATCTGCACCCGATTCCGAGCAGATCGTGGCTTTACCAACACCCGATTCGTGTGCGGGTCCGGCGCCCGCCCGAATCGCATTTTCATGCATTTAAATCGACTTAATGAACCACGCCCAACTCTACCGCCAAATCCCACTTTACCGTCTTCTGGCCCGGTCCGCATCCGCGCTGTTACCGACCTGCAGGATAACAGTCGGAAGTCGCCGCTGCAGCCTCCGATTTTGCATTGAGATAGTGCCCCCCCTCTCCCTGCCAATGAGAGTTCCTACCATGAAAAGTTCAGAAGTCCTTTACCTTACATTTGAATGTCATCAGTGGCATCCCCACCCCTTGCTGAGGTGATGTCACATTGGCAGCATTTACAACAGTTCCTGACAAATGGATGCCGCTGGCGTGTACAGTATGGGAGGGGCAGGTGGCGTGAGGATCATGCCCAGGCAGTATCCTGGCACTGCCCCTTGGTGCTGCCCCTGGCGGGGATCGGCTTCTGTTGAGGAAGTAGGATTGGGATTGTTGGAGCAGCGCAGTGGGCTGGGAGGGTGGGGGGGGGGGGGGGGGGGGGGGCTATAGCGAGATTATGCCGGTTGCAAGTCTCCCAAGCATATTTTCTTAGCGCAATCAGCTCCGCGATTAGTGGGCTCAGGACGGTATTCTCCAGGCCTGCTGGCACTCCCCCCTCCCCCGCCGGGAGTGGTTCCCTCCAGCAGGGTTTACAACTGCTCCCCACTAACGGGGAACAGGCCTGACCCCGCTGGAGGGAACAGAGGCCTTCGAGGCCCTCCCAGGAGGATAGGAGCAGGGGGCAGTGCTACTTTGTCAGTGCCAACCTGGCAGTGCCAGCCTGGCACCCTGGTACTGCAAACTAGCTCTGCCCATCAGGCACCTTGGCACTCCCTACCAGGCACCAGGCCAAATGGACAGGGCCAGAGGGGAGGCAGGATATATTGGGGGTGGAGCCTATTGGGGGGGCGATCATTGGGGAAGGGGCCCACAGCCACTCTGCAATTGGGATCGCTGGGGGAGGAAGGGAGGAGGTGATCAAGGCTGAGGGTGTGTGGTCAGGTCTAGTCATCGGGGTGTATGGGGGGGCTGGTGCGGACCATGAGCGGGAGAGATCAGGGCTGGCGGTGGGGGGGAGAGATCCTGGCTGGCCGATGATGGGGGGAGGGAGACATCGGGGTTGGCCTGGGGCAGTACAGTAGACCAGCAATTGGAGGGGCGGTTGCAGGACTGGCCAGAATCAGAGGCCAGCAATTGGAAGGCCCACTGTGCATGCACTGATCTCCATGCTGACAGAACGAATGTGTCGGAGATTCGGCAGCTCCTAAAGACATGGAGGCACGGTGACACAGTGGTTAGCACTGCTGCCTCACAGCGCCAGGGACCCAGGTTCAATTCGAACCTCGGGTCACTATCTGTGTGGAATTTACACATTCTCCCCATGTCTGTGTGGGTTTCCTCCGGGTGCTCTGGTTTCCTCCCACAGTCCAAAGATGTGCGGGTAAGATTGATTGGCCATGCTGAATTGGCCTTAACGTCAGGGGGATTAGCAGGGTAAATATGTGGGGTTAAAGGAATAGGGCCTGGGTGGGATTGTGGTTGGTACAGACTCAATGGGCCAAATGGCCTCCTTCTGTAATGAAGGGATTCTATGATAACTTTCCAATAGAGCATCTTATCCAGGCCCTATCCCCGTAACCCCACAAATTTACTCTGCTAATCCCCCTAACCTATATAACTTGGGACACTAAGGGGCAATTTAGCATGGCCAATCCACCTAACCGACACATCTTTATTTTCAGGAAGAGTTCATTTTTTATTCCTTGTTGAGATGTAGCTGTCGCTGGCAATGCCAGCATTCGCCACCATCCCGAATTGCCCATCCCAAATCACATATAGACCAGACCAGGTAAGGACAGCAGATTTCCTTCCCAGAAGAACCAGATGGGTTTTTACAATGATGGATGATAGTTGCCAATGCTGTGGCTTGCTTTATATTCCAGATTTATTACAATGAATCTGGAATATTATGAGTTGAATTCCAGAAGATCTGTCCACAGAGTTTTGTGATAGCTGAGGAGGCCCAATCCCCACATGAACATGTCTTTATGTAACTCTATATTCCTACAAACAGGGTCTACATCAAAAACAACAGATTTAAAAGCCAAGTTAAAACATAGTCAAGCTCTAAACATGTGGAAAACAGTCTTTATTCAATTTCTTCACACCATACAATGGTCTGTCCTTGTGAAAGGCATGGACCAGAGGTGGCAATGCCCTCTGTTCAGACTGCCTTGACCCACATTAGCAGAGCTTCTTCAACGTTGGGTCAGCCTTTCCCATCCTTTCTCTTGCAGGTGAGAATGCCAGCTTGTTAAAGTGTTCCAAGATGTTTGCCCTGTGTTCGTACTGCTGGACAAACTCAGTGGCAAAATCTCCCATTCCTTTGCAATGTTCACTTTTCGCTTTGCACCAGGGCTTTCCACTTGTTGCATCAACCTCACCTTCCCTCCGGTCGACAATTTTAACCGTCCTCACAGGGTTTTATTTTGTCCTTTCTTGGGGAGATCTCAATGTCAAATGATGGCTTACCCAGCCTCCATGATTTTGCGTCCTTATATTGTTGAATTCATCTCATGTGGTCACATGGAAAGCTTAGTCAAGTTAGCCTCTCTGGAGTTACCAGGGAAGAGTTTTGGTTACCATGGGCATTGTTCTCTCTGGGAGTGGTTATTTTGCCATGAGGAAGATTTAACAACTCCAACATAACCAGAATTTTGTGTAATCTGAATTTGACTCATTGCGATTTCGCTGTCGTTGAATTTAAATTCATCAGCTGCCGAGGTGGGATTTGAAACCGTATCCCCAGGGAATTAGCCTGGGCCTCTTGATTACTAGTCCAGTGACATTACCATACCACTATCTCCCCAAAATTAACGCAGTCTCCTGTGGCCTATCCTTTTGTTCATTGATTGATAGTACAGAAGGAGGCCTTCAACCCATCGTACCTGTGCTATGATGGCATCCATTCTAATCCTGTTTGCCTGCCTTTCCTTCATAATATTCATCTTCAAGTCTTTACCTAATTTCCATTGGATATTACAATGGCTGCAACTTCAATAGGCACCTGTGCTCATGTATTCGATACTCCAATTTCTCGGAATGAAGCCCATTACATCTCCAGTACCATTTGTAAATTGACCTCCCTTTCTTATTAATCACTGACCAAAGGGAAACTATCATTCACTATCATCATCAGAAAAGCTTTGAATAGATTCTCCCCTCAATATTCATTGCTGCAGTGTATGAAGCCACATACATCGAGCATCTTGAACCATCAGCCCAGTCAATGCACATCGTATCTTAACCTTAACTGTTTCATCCTTTGCGTAATTAAGTTGTCCTGAACTGCCACAACCCTCCAGCTGTGGAACTAATCAATGCCGTGCAGTAACTTCATCAGCTATTCATCTGCTTTTTGTAGTGAACAGTAGAAAATATTTTTAAAATCCACATTTTTGTTTTTAAGTGACTTGTTCAGAGGAGACCTGCACTGTTCTTATTCATCTGCAAATATTTAACACACACTTGCAACACTTTTACTTTTTAGTCTGTCTTCATAATTTCATCTCACGCTCGTGGACTTCAGTTATAGGTCTGCAGTATCTGACAAAAAGGGGTAGAGATGCTGGTGTTGTAAACCCCTACCTTCTCCCCTCAGAGAGAAACCCTGGGAATTTGCACCTGAAGTCTATTCCTAGAAGCATGTTATGATAAGCTCGCAAGCACCCTACAGTGAAAGGCACACATTATGAGCTTCCATGTGCGCAGGAATGGTAAATGCTGCTCCTATCATTCTCTGCTGCAAGTGTGTGGAATTTTGTATCCGAGCTATGTCAGATAATAACTGGAACAACCTTTGAAATCAATTCAGATTCTGCCAAAAGCATCCTTTTTTTATAAAACAACCCCTTCACTAAAGTTCAGATAACATCTGGTTATCCTCAAACATCTTTTCAAAATATTCACATCACTGGAGAAAACCCCAACAGTCCTTCCTTTTAATTCATTCACAGGACGTGGATGTCACTGGCTCAACCAGCATTTATTGCCCTTCCCTTGAGAAGGTGGTGGTGAGCTGCCACCTTGAACTGCAGTGTAGGTACACCCACAGTGCTGTTAGGGAGGGAGTTCCAGGATTTTGATGGCGTGAAAGTGAAGGAACGGCGATATCGTTCCTAGTTAGGATGGTGTGTGACTCAGAGGGAAACTTGCAGATAGTGGTGCTCCAATGCATCTGTTGCCTTTGTTCTAGGTGGTAGAGGCTGTACTTTTGGAAGTTGCTGCCAAAGGAGCCTTGTGAGTTGCTGCAGTGCATCTTCTAGATGGTGCACACTGCAGTCACGGTGCATCAATGGTAGAGGGAATGTTTAAGATGGTGGATGGGGTGATGATGAAGTGGCTGCTTCGTTCTAGATTGTTGTTGGAGCCTTATTCATCCATTACAGTATTTTATCACACTCCTGACTTGTACCTTGTAAATGGTGGACAGGCTTTGAATGGTCAGGAGGTGAGTTGCTCACCATAGAATTCCCAACCGCTAACCTGCTCTTGTAGCCACTGTAAAGAACTAAATGGAGAAGAAGGCTACATGGAGATCCTCATCCTCTATGATGGTGATGCTCAACACACGAGTACAAAAACAATGGCCAAAGCATTCACAACTATCTTCAGCCAGAAGTGCCAGGCGGATGATCCAACTCGGCCTCCCCCTGAGATCCCCAGCATCACAAATGTCAGTCTTCAACAAACTCAGTTCATTGTATGTGATATCAAGAAATGCTGGGCACAATGGATATTGCAAAGGCTGTGGATCCTGACAATATCCCAGCTGTAATAATGAAGATATCTGCTGCAGAACTTGCTGCACCCCTACCCAAGCTGTCCCAGTACAGCTACAACATTGGCATCTACCCAGCAATGTGGGAAATTGCCCAAGTCCTGCCCACACAAAAAACAGGACAAATCCAAACTGGTTGATTACCAGCCCACTCTCGGTCATCAGCAATGAGGTGGAAGGTGCTATCAAATAACACTTACACAGCAATAACCTGCTCACTGATACACAGTTTAGATCCTGTTAGGGCCATTCAGTTCCTGAACTCATTACAGAACAAAAGAGCTTTTTTGAAATTTGTTCAGGCGATGGGGGCGTTGCTGGTAGGGCCAGTATTTATTGCCCATCTCTAATTGCCCATGAACTGTTTGGCTTGCCATTTCAGAGGGCACTTAAGAGACAAACACATTGCTGTGGATCTGGAGTCACATGTAGGCCAAACCAGGTAAGGACAACAGATTTCCTTCCCTAAAGGACATTAGTGGAATGGATGGGGCCTGAGCTGAATTCAAGATTCAAGTGAGATTGTTTTGCTTCAGAAGAAACAAATTAAAGATGTGAGTATTTCCAACCTCAATGCGAAATGTCAGGGATGGAAATGTGAAACTCCCTTTGCATCTATCAATACACTTAAATGTCTCTGCATCCTACCAAATGGGCCACATCCAGCTTTAAGTCCATTTATAAATGTGATCCTGGGTATGAACTCCAGAGGCCGACCCTTGCATCTCTTGATCTTCATTTCCATTGTCTCTCTGTCTGCCCCTGTGACCACTTCAATGGAGACTGAAGAAGCGATGGCAGTAAGTGGGGAAAAACATTCAGATTTATTCAGATGTTGGCCTTAGGAGGTCAATATTAATTCCGAGGCTTTGTGATATTGAAGCCAAGTTCAAGATCATTCCCTCTAGCTGACCCCCATTCCCCAGAGGCTGACACATGACAACATCTCAAGTTGCTGCTGTCTTTGAAGATACGCCTTTAACAGTACTGCCTTTACGGGTAGAAACTACGTTGTAGTAGGATGCTCAAGATGATATTATGCTTGCCTATATTCTGTGAAGAGAGGATTTTGATGAATTTATGTTAAATTGTAATCTGCTAGGATCAGAACATAATAGATTAAATCGCTATTCATAATGTCATAGAATTCCTACAGTGCAGAAAGAGACCATTTGGCCTGCTGAGTCTGCACCGACTCAGCATCTCACCCAGGCCCACCCCCACAACCCCATGTATTTATCCAACTAATCCCCCTAACCCGCACATTTTAGGACACTGAGGGAGAATTTAGCATGGCCAATCAACCTAACCTGGATGGTGGGAGGAAACCGGAACACCCGGAGGAAACCCACGCAGACACAGGAAGAACGTGCAAACTCCACACAGACAGTGACCCAAGGCCGGAATCAAACCCGGGTCCCTGGTGCTGTGAGGCAGCAGTGCCAACCATTGTGCCACCATGCCTAAAGTTTTTATGCTTACATATCGAGGATCTTTGGAATGGCGAAGTGGCCGGAACCAGATGACAAATGGTCACCCAAAAACCTTTCCGAAGTGTAATGAGCTTTGAAGTTCAAAGGCAGCAGCAGAATGGCGTCTGCTTTTAAAAGTTTGAATATACCTTTAGCTAGCTTAGCTGGAGCGGTGAGCTGATAGAATTAGTAAGGTGCAGCTTTATTACTCTTCATAGCCACGTTTTATTTTGTTAAAATAAACCAGTTTCTCATCTCAAGCTGTGCCCAAGGTCAGCAGAACGCTTTTCAGCCCACCTTCCACATGGAGTAAAACTTGCTACAGGCATTCCCTGTCACAATCCTTCAACGGCTTTCTGATAAACAGTCATTAACCTGACAACTCTGCTTCTCTTCCACAGATGCTGCCAGACCTGCTGAGTATCTCCTATCGTTTCTGTTTTTATTTCAGGTTTCCCGCATCCGCAGTTTTCTTGCTGTTGTGTTAGTTGCTGTTAATACGTTTCTCCATTTTGGACAGTGGAAAGTGCGCTCCGGAATTTAGGGAACTCGAGGTGCACTGACCGAAGTGATGGGTGCTGCTAAATTCAAGAGAATATCTGTCTAAAGACCTGAACAAAAATGTGTCCATGGCAGGGGAGGAGGCTGAGAATTAAGCAATCCAAATCCGGTCAAATGCGAGTCTCCACAAACATATGTGAGTTGAATTCTAATCACTTTAAATTTCAAATCACATTTGACTGTTATTCCCAGCAACAAATAATGACTTTGACAGTAATTGTGCCCTTTGAACCCATACCGGGGGAATAACGCAATCACCCTATTTACAATTATTACCATCAACCTTGAGCCCATCTTCTGGTCACAGCAAAATAACACTGGACTAATCGCGTTTTCCAGGCAATTGCTGTGTCGGTGTTAGCAGCACAAGCAGGACTGATTCATAGGGCTATGAGCATAACAAAAGAAGCTGCATTTATATTGCGCCATTCACATCCTCAGGACATTCCAAAGCACTGCACAGTCAATTAGCCACTTTTGAAATGTAGCCACTCTTTCTGAAGGAAGATGCGGCAGCAAATTTATACACAGCAAGATTCCACAAACAGCAATAGGATAAATGACCAAATGACCTGTTTTGTGTGATGTTGGTTGAGGATGAATATCGGCCGGCACAAAATGGAGAGTTCTCCTGCTCTTTAAAACCATGGGTTCACTTCTATTCACCAGGAGGCCTTGTGGTGCAGAGGCAGCCACTGGATCAGAAGCTTTGGGTTCGAATTGTTGGCCACGGAAGGAGTGCTCAATGCGGTTCAACGGGCTCATGATTAGTTCGGAAACACTTCCACCACTTCCGCCACTATCCTCCAAAGGGTGAAAAAACAGCATGAAGTGGGAAGTTATGCCAACAGCAACTTCAATCTACCCAAGAGGACAGCTGAAGGGCTGGTTAATGTCTCAACTGTACCTCCGACAGTGCAGCATTCCCTCAGTACTGTGCCGAAATGTTAGCCTGGATTATGTGCCAAAGTCTCCGGAATAAGTTCACTAATGTCCTTTAGGGAAGGATATCTGCCGTCCTTACCTGGTCTGGCGTACATGTGACTCCACAGCCACAGCAATGTGGTTGACTCTCAACTGCCCTCAGGCAAATAGGGATGGGCAATAAATGCTGGCCAGCCAGCCATGCCCATGTCCCATGAATGAATGAAGGTGTTAAACCCTCAGCCTATTGTCTCAGAGATGAGAGCATCAAGGATATTTTTCAATTCTTTCACAGGACATGAGCATTCACCGACTAGGATTGCCCATCCCTAATTGCCCTTGAGAGGGCAATGGTGAGTCACGCTATTGACCATGTGGTGTAGGTACACCGCAGTGTTGTTAGGGAGAGAGTTCCATGATTTTGACTCAGTGACTGAAGGAATGGGGGTATATTTCCAAGTCAGGGTGGTGAGTGGAGGGGAGAACATTTTACTTAAGAAAAGCCAATTTGCTTAAATATCTTTTGAGTGTGATATGTGACAGAACATATTCCTGCTTCACTCTACATTCAATAGTTAATAGTCAAATTTCCTGGCTAATCATAAACTATTCCTCTCAGCATCTCCTTGTATGGTGTCCGGACCAGGTATCCCTGACTTGATAGATGGGTTAAAATGGGCAGATATCTCTCTTTATCGTTTGGTATCTTCAGATAATAACACTCAGCAAGGAAGCAAGATTAGATTTTTGAAAAAATGGAACTTAACCGTACATGACAAATGTTTAGTTCTAAAAGTATTGCCTGAGGCATATAAAGAATGCATGCAACATCGTTGTGACAACTGTATGTCTGTGGAAAAAAGGACATGTTTTTAAACATTTATTTTAGATCAGTGGAGATGGGTTGGCATCAACCTCACTCTACACTATCACACTCAGATCCGCTGATAAAATATATACTCCGGGCACACAAAGATTTTCCAATGTAAATTGCTAATTATTCTATCCACGAATTTATTAATCTCACATGGTCACATGTGAGTCATGGAGCTGTTGGGAATATTTTTGAATTTTAAACAAGAAAAAAGACAATTTCAATTTAAGTAACAGGAGAACGTAGTTTATGAACAGAATCGTAATCAATTAAGGTATATTTCCCTCGAAAAATAGCAGTGATTATGCTTCAAAAATAATGCATTGACTGCCAAATATTGCACTAACATGAAAGCTGTTATGCCCAATACAAATGCTTTTTTATTCTAAAAACAAGCGCAACTCAGTTGTCAGTATCCTTCTCATGGCTGTGTACTTCACTTCGTGTTAAAGCTGGCCATGTTAAAAGTGCACGATATTGTGTATGCGCGCCGAGCTGTATCGTAGGTGCCAAGATGCACACATTGTGCTGAGATGCACTGGAGTACTGTTTGTGTTAGGTATGTCAAGGTACACTATATATTAAGGGACCTTAAGGTGCACTGTGTGTCTTCATGTGTGTGTAAGGATGGACTGCATATGCAAACCAGTGACCAGTTTATCTCCTGAAATAGTGTGAAAAAAATGTTGATAAATAATTCTTTCCCTGTTGAATTTTTAAAAAATAATTTCCGGCATGAAATAAAGATTGTGTTTCTGTTAAAAATGTCTAGTAGCATCAATAAAGAGTTTTTGACATTTCAAACGTTACCAATGAGTGAAAGCTAATTTGTGGCAAGTGGGAATAAACTGCTGCTTGCGAACCTTCTTTTCAATCCTTCATTACAAGCACCGTTACTTCCGCTGGCGCTAGATGGAGCTTTTTAATTCTTTTGCAATGAAGCTGGTCGTGGAAATAAGAGGAATAAACTCAGCACAGCTTGTCTTATCTGGCAATATCCACTTGGCACCAACTGGCACAATGTTGGCAGTGACGTTTACGCAGCCCAGAAGGGCGGCTGGTTTGGGAAATAGAAATAGCAATGCGGTGACATGTTGAGGAACGAACATGCACTCAGTAATGGAATACGGCAGCTTTCATTCGTTTGGCAGACTGCAAAGAAAACAAATCTCTTACTCCTGGCATCAATTCAGTGCAAAGGCATTATGATGAGTGGACTTAATAACATGGCAATGCCATATTAAGTGTTATTAAGTCCATGCCAATGTCTATCACAGAGACCCGTCAGTCTTGGACACAATTGTGGCAGGAACTTGGATTTCAACTTGACTTTCACAGGTACGGTGCAGACACAATGGCTGGGTTACTGGTACCAAAAGAGAAAATGCTGGAAAATCTCAGCAGGTCTGGCAGCATCTGTAAGGAAAGAAAAGAACTGACGTCTCGAGTCCAGATGACCCTTTGTCAAGGGTTACTGATAGATTGGTTTGTGACCAAAGCTTGTGGAGAATTCTGCAGCTGAAATGGGTCTTTGGAGATCCATGAGGCGTCAAGGCATCTCTACCTTCCTCAGTTCTCTGAAAATTGCCCTGCTGGGCTGCTCAGCAATGTGTCAAATGTTTTAGTCTGGCCCGCATCAAAGTCCCTGCTTTAGTCAATCTTCCATCTATCTCATTCCGGATTGTTAAACTGGCAGCCACACCACTCCTACTGGGGTCAGAGTGTAGGTGGTCTTAATTTGGGATATGACTTTTTGTCAATGCAAAAGGCCCAGGGCCTAAGCAAGGAAATAACTTCTTGAGAAGGCAAATCTGGAGCACTGATAAATGCGTCTATGATGGTACAAGTGGAATGAGGTCAAGGGGGTCGCACAACTAGGAGAATCATGTAATTCAAGAGGCGGCTGGATATAGCACTTGGGGCAAACGGGATCAAAGTATATGGGGAGAAATCAGGATTAGGCTATTGAGTTGGACAATCAGTCATGATCGTGATGAATGGTGGAGCAGGCTCGAAGGGCTGAATGGCCTCCTCCTGCTCCTATCTTCTATGTTTCTATGAGCTTCTTATGGTAGCTCCTTGCTTTGTGTGAGGGCCAAGTGAGAAAGTGGTACTTGCTGAAGTTCTAGGATAGCTATATTTTAATAATCCTATCATTCTGTGATCGGCTGGAGTTTAGGTACCCAATCTTGTTATGTTTAGATTTGTTTTTTCTGATTTTGTCCAAGGAGATTAAAGCAAAAGTTTCTAAGTTGAAAAGTTTTGCACCTGAGGAGATGAGGTCAGTGACAGTCCTCATACTCTGGAATACTAGGCTGGGTTTGTGAATGAGCATCAGCAATCAGACATCAGGACTGTTTCAGCGTCCCAATCTATCGTCCTATCATCTGTACCCCTGCGCACTCGTACAGGAGGCTGCTAATTCAACATTTCCCTCGGTATTTGCCATGTCATTGAAGGGGGTGGTGAGGGGAGGCAGTTACAGCAATGTAAGAGGCTCACTCAGAAGGCTCACAGCACTGCATGGCTGCAAGACCCACAGGGTGAGAGGGGATGCTGCTGAGGCAGAAAGGTCAGCACGAGGGCACCTCAAAACAGCGGTGACCTCAGATGTCTATAAAGAAGGTCCACAGCTGTTAGAGCCATCAGCATGTTGGGGAATCCCTCCACCAACAAACCCCCTCCCAATGCCCTCCATAGTTTTGATTTTGGCTATAGCTGTGGCCTTTCCTTCCTTGCAGCTCCATCAATGGGACATTGAGAAGATGATTTGATGCTCCTCCAACCGCTGTTGCGAGGCAGCTGCCCAGTAGCTGTCACACGCTGGACTGGAGGAGGCCAGCTTAATGCTGAGTATATTAAAGTTTATTTATTAGTGTCACAGGTAGGCTTACTGCAATGAAGTTACTGTGAAAATCCCCTAGTCGCCACTTTCCGGCACCTGGCCAGCACATCTTTCGGACTGAGAGAGAAAACTGGAGCACCCGGAGGAAACACTCGCAGACACGGGGAAAACATATACACTCTGCACAGATCGTGACCCAAACCAGGAATCAAACCCGGGTCCTGGCGGCGTGAGGCAGCAGTGCTAACTACTGTACCACCGTGCCGTCAGCTTTGGAAAATGGTTGTTAATTTGTGTCTTAATTAGCTTCACTTTCTGTCCTCCTCCATAGAGCGGATTGTTGATTCCCCTAGTAACCCACAATTGGGCAGCTTACCCGGAGGCAGGACTGTGTTGGGGAGTTGTGTCGAATTTCCTTGCCCCACCCCATCTCCAAAACCACTCCACAGTGCTGGGAAGGTTCTAGCTGTTGACCCCTGTATCTCTTTCCACAGCGGCTGCAAGACCTGCTGAGTACATTGCAACATTTTCTGACATCAATGAGCCAGCATTGGTTATAAGATGGTCACCTTTCCTGATGACAGCTTTTTTATTACAGATCTTAAAGCCAAATTAAAATCCTCTTACTGTCATGGTGTGGATTGTGCTTTCATTCTCTGCATTGTTAATTCAGGTTTTCCATGGAATGTTAATTCAGAGGCATAGCCACAACACTACTGCGCCCAGGAATCAGCCCTGTGATGTTTAATGAGATGCCTGGATTCTATTAGATTAAAGCTGAACACATTGGGTTTCGGGAACACTGATCTTGAATTTTTACATAGGAGGAATTGAGATCTGCCTCTACGGCTTTCTTTATCTGTTTCATTTTACACCACAACTTTCATTGGGTTTTAGTTTGGCCAACATTTCTGTTCAGCGATAGCAAGAACTGAAAAGTGAGGGACACTGATTGTGTCAGTAAATAAATGCGCTGTATGTATTTAGGATGTTTTGGCTGCTCTCCTTATGATCTGTCAACTTCAGAGTTGAGTTGCTTGATGCATAGCCCTGCTCTTCTGGACAGAGGAACTTTAGGATTGCTGGGAGTGTGGAGGCTGATGGGGTGGAAGAGGTGGTTTCTGCAAACATGCTGGGGATTTGGGGATTTAGACGCCTACACGCTTTTTAATTCAACCTCTATCTAAACCTGGTCAATTTGCACCATGTAGGAGGTCTCCTGCATTTCCTAAGTGCTGCTCCTCCAGGAATTTTGAGGTTGTACAGTTCTGTACCACTCCATGCGTGCCTTTAGTGGGAAAGCAGAAGGCACTGACCTACACTGACCTTTCTGAACCAATCCTTCCCTGTCACCCACTATAGTCTCCTTAGGACTTCAAAGTCCACTGAAACATCTCTTATTGTTCAGATTTCACAGCATCCAAACTTCCACAGGAGTTAACGTAACTCATTCTATTTTTTTCACGTAATGGATGTGCATTTCTTATTTAGCATGTTTTCTCACTGAATCCACGATTGGATGAGATAGAAATAGAAGTAAAATGCATTATGCTACTAGACCAATTAAGATATTAAGAGGTGATGCTGTGGCACAATGGTTAACACTGCTGCCTCACAGTGCTAGGGACCCGGGTTCGATTCTCGGCTTGGTCACTGTGTGGAGTTTGCACATTCTCTCCGTGTCTGTGTGGGTTTCCCTCAGGTGCTCCAGTTCCCTCTTACAATCTGAAAGACGTGCTGGTTAGGTGCACTGGCCGTGCTGAATTCTCCCTCAGTGTATCTGAACAGTCCCGGAGTGTGACGATTAAACAATTTTCACAGTAACTTTATTGCAGTGTTAATGTAAGCCTACACGTTACACTTACAAATATAAATAAATAAAGATAGAGACTCAGTCGATGTATATTCCAATTGATTTAGTTTGCAGACTCCAATGTGATCTAGAATGTCCACCACACTATAGGGCAGCAAGTCCAAAATAAAATCTTCGTGCTCGAGGCGATTTATATGGGCTGGATAGCTGTAGAACATTTACAATTGAATTCATTTATTAAAATGGGGAAGTTGCTTCAGTCCTCCTCAGTTCATTCCTTGAATGATACTCCTATATTTCAGACACAAACTTTATGAGTTGTTCCACAATAGCTGCACTCTCCCATTGTGTTTTGAAACATGTACATCGAGAAGAGGGGACAAGGAGCACAAGGGAGGCAACAAGGGCTGAGGATGAGATGGTGCAGATGAAGAAAGGAGCAGGAAACAAATGACTTTGGGCCATTATCATTATGGACCAAATAAGCAATAATGGGAGAGAGGAAAAAGTGTGTTGCAGAAGTGGATGATAAACTGCAATGATTGCATTAGAGCCTCATTGTATCATCAGAACCAGTCCTAGGTTTACAGCACCAACCAGCAAAATATGAATTTAATCCTCCAGTACTCAATTATTGGCGGTCATTAATTGGCAATCATTAAGTTCTAAAAGGTTGCCACCCGAATGGAAACCCCTGTATTACTGGCACAGCGGGAAATTTTCTGTCAGATACAGTTCTCTGTCTAATAACAGGCTTTGTGCTATAAGGCTTGAAAATCACACATCATTGTGTTCAATCAACCAGCTATCATTACTCTCTGTCACCAACTGAAAACAATCACCTTTTCTACTGTCCCATGATTACAGCCCTATTAACAAAGGCTGCCAGCCTTTGAATGCTTGATTGCACCATTTCTTTGAGTTTCTCATGGCAGGTTAATGTGCAGTGAGGATGCTAAAAAGCCACAGTTAAACATGTCATCACTGTTACCCTGTGGCAAATGAAACTGCCATTGGGAGTGCATTGCAGCAAAGATTCTCCGATGAACCCTGCCAATCACTGACAATTTACATAGCACTGAGAATCTTGCATCATATTCCATCATACCTAGACTGTTATTTGCCTTTGTAGATAATTGCCAGTCACTTTGAAGAAGAAAAAGAGAGGGAAAGAAATGAAATTCCTGATACCAAATTCTCATAGCCTTTTCCTTATCTCTATGTGACAGCATCCCTTACTTCTTTGAAAGCCTGAAAACCTTTGTTAAAATGTCAACGTGTCATACTCTTCAATGTAATAAAGTGACTGGAGCTCTTTGCTATAAACTAACCTGATTCAATGGAATTAAAGCTCATTAGTATAAAGTATTTCAATGCAACGTTTTCCATTAAGTCAATAATCACCAGTCTGGACAATAACGTTGTGAGCCAGTTAGATTTTCCTCTTTAACATTTAAAATACATTAAGAACATTCAGCCCCTCAAGCATGTTCCGGTATTCAATTAGATCATGGCTGATCTGAACCTTAACTTCATTTACCCACCTTTGCTTTTAAAGCAATTATCTAATAAAAACTTGCCAGTCTCTGAGTTGAAAGCTTCATTCGACCTCTCATCAACCACAGACATTCTGGGGAAAGTTCCACTCCACTTGATGTGAAAAAATGCACTCAGGCTTTACTGCTAAACTGACTTCACCTTAATGTTTCCCCTCATTCTATAAGATCACCCCTCAACCATCAAAACTCAAGAGAGCACAAGCCAGGTTTGTGGAACCTCGATCAGATGCTTTCAAACTGAGCAATGTCCTTCTCAAGGGACAGTGAGATTTGACAACTAGGAACAACCCAAATCCGAGAAAATATGTTGACAGTATGTTTTGTGTCACTGAAACAATCTTGAGGTTGAGCAGTTGTGAGAAGCTGCAAATCATCTCAATGAACTATAAGACGATGGAGGTGACACTGAACGTTGGGGAGTGCAGACACATTGAACAATACCCTCCAGTCAGAAGCAAGGAGGAGCTTGTGCAAATGTACCCTGAGTGTTTTAATGAGAGTTGGATGCTGTGAAGACTTTGAGTCTAGCATCATTATTGATCCAGCGATGGGACTAGTGACTCATCCCCCATGCAAAGTACCAACTGGAAAAATTGGAAGAAAAATCTGAGAGGTGGAAGAAATGAAGATGATCATCAGGGTCACAGAGCTCATAGACTGAGTAAATTCCAATGTGGTGAGAGTGAAACCAAAAGGCCTGGGTCTCAACGATCCGAATCAAACAATGATAGGGAATCACAACCTTATCCCAAGAGTGGAAAAGATCACACCAGCACTGGCAGGGACAAATGATACCAGAAATGGCTACTGGGATGCGAAGCTTGATGAGGAATCTTTGCTGCTGACAACATTCAACACATCCTTTGATCTTTAGAAATTCCTGTGTCTGCCTTAGTGTGACACAAGATGTGTTCCAGGAGAAAGAGATGGGCCATACTGAGGATGTGAGGGAGCAATCGGCATAACCGATGCAAATCAATGAGAAAAGATCATGATCACCATCCACGTAAAGCCATGGAGAGAACCAGGAAAACTGGGATCAGGCTAAAGGCAGACAAGTGCATTGTAAAGGTAACAGAATGCCAGTTCCTCGGAATGGTGTACACATCTGACAGAGTCCAGCTGAGTATAGAACAAGTTACAACCATCTCTGAGATGGAAGCTTTAAGAGACAAGAAGGAGTTGAAAAGTGTCCTTGGTTTGATCCATAACATGAGCTCTTTCACACCTCACATATCAGAGCACACAGCATGCCAATGAGAGCTAGTGAAAGAAATACCAGCGTTCAGAGTCACACGAGAGGTGTTTCCATAAACTCAAAGTAGTAGAATGCAAGAAAACAAGTCAGAGATGATTGTGGCTTTTTCTGTAAGAAGTTTAACAACACCAGGTTAAAGTCCAACAGGTTTATTTGGTAGCAAAAGCCACACAAGCTTTCGAGGCTCTGAGCCCCTTCTTCAGGTGAGTGGGAATTCTGTTCACAAACAGAACTTATAAGACACAGACTCAATTTACATGAATAATGGTTGGAATGCGAATACTTACAACTAATCCAGTCTTTAAGAAACAAAACAATGGGAGTGGAGAGAGCATCAAGACAGGCTAAAAAGATGTGTATTGTCTCCAGACAAGACAGCCAGTGAAACTCTGAAACAGTGAAACAGTGAAAGCTTGTGTGGCTTTTGCTACCAAATAAACCTGTTGGACTTTAACCTGGTGTTGTTAAACTTCTTACTGTGTTTACCCCAGTCCAACGCCGGCATCTCCACATCATGGCTTTTTCTGTACTCAGCAAAGGATTGTTTGGTGGGCGGCATGGTAGCACAGTGGTTAGCACTGCTGCTTCACAACTCCAGGGATCTAGGTTCGATTCCCGGCTTGGGTCACTGTCTGTGTGGAGTTTGCACATTCTCTTCGTGTCTGCGTGGGTTTCCTCCGGGTGCTCCGGTTTCCTCCCACAGTCCAAAGATGTGTGGGTTAGGTTGATTGGCCATGCTGAAATTGCCCCTTAGTGTCCTGAGATGCGTAGGTCAGAGGGATTAGCGGGTAAATGTGTAGGGATATGGGGGTAGGGCCTGGCCTGCAGACTCGATGGGCCAGATGGCCTCTTTCTGCACTGTAGGGATTCTATGATTCTATAATGATAACAACTCGAACAATGAGACAACATCAAACAGCATCAAGTGATACAACATTAACAACATTAAGCATGACTCCTACAACACCCTTCAGCAACACACACAACATGCTTGTGTGGCGCACCAACTCACCACTGGGAGAGATGAATGCCAAATCCACAAGATGGAGGTACAACACCTACCACTCAACGATACAATGAACAATGTTTTTACAGCTATAAAAGACTCTGAAGGAGTTCAGTTTATTTCTAAAAGTTTATTGTTAATCTTTAGTTAAAAAGAATTAATAATTGGAAGTTACATTGATTTGGAAGCATTATATTTGTTCAAGAAAGAAGGATGTTATGTTGTTATATTATTTGTAATAGGAACTAATTGTTCTCAGAAGTACTTCTCTGGTGCCATCTTTTTCTGTTGCAAACTGTCATGTGCTGAGTAACAATGTATCAGAGCACCAGCCTCATGGAGGGATGCAAGAAGAATACTTGAAGCTGCCGCATTTCAAGTGTAAAGTGTGATTATTTCTAATTTATGGGAGAGATTTGGCCCAGTTTAAGCTTCTCATGATCCAACCCACTACATTTAATCGTACCAACATATTGCTTTTTGCTTCACCTACTGACCTAGTTCTCTTCAACACATTTCACCTTGACCACTTAATGTGGCACTCTCTGAATAAGAAGTTTCTTCTGAATTCCTTATTGGATTTATGAGTGACTGTCCTATACTTATGGGCCCTAGTTTTGGATTCCTGCATGTTTGGAAGAATTTACCCTATAACTAGAATATCAAATCCTTCCATAGTTTTAGAAAACCTCCGCAAGGTCCCCCTCAGCTTTTTCTTTTCGAGGGAAAAAGACACGACCTGTACAACCTTTTCTAATCATTAAGCCATATGGACGTGGCTATCCACTGAAAACTTACTTTAAAAGTAAGAAAAGAAAACTTACTTCAGAGACAGTGGCCAGAACTTGATCACCCCACCCACCACGGAATCGGTGCTGGCAAGGGTCCAACAACGGAAATCTCTGTTGACCTCGGGTGGGTATTTCCAATCTCGCCCAAACGAGGCCGTAAAATTTCGCCCATTAACCTATTTTCAGTAGATTCTAATGTTGTTGGCAAATTAAATTAAATTATAAAGCCATTTTTCATGAACAGTTCTTTCTGAAACAGAAATCAAAAAAATATTTATAATTATATAATATAATCATGTTGTAGCTTTATCGAACCTTAGTTAGGCGGCACTTGGAATATAGTGTTCAATTCTGGTCGCCACACTACCAGAAGGATGTGGAGGCTTTGGAGAGGTCATGTTGCCTGGCATGGAGGGCATTAGCTATGTGGAGAGGTTGGAGAAACTTGATTTGTTCTCACTGGAATGACAGAGGTTGAGGGGCGACCTGATAGAAGTCTACAAGATTATGAGGGGCATGGACAGAATGGATAGAAGCTTTTTCCCAGGGTGGAAGAGAATTACTAGGGGGCATATGTTTAAGGTGCGAGGGACAAGGTTTAAAGAAGGTGTACGAGGCAAGTTTTTTACACAGAGGATGGTGGGTGCCTGGAACTCGTTGCCGGGGGAGGTAGTCGAAGCAGAAACAATAGTGACTTTTAAGCGGCGTCTTGACAAATACATGAATAGGATGGGAATAAAGGGATACGTTCCCCGGAAGGGTACGGGGTTTTAGTTCAGTCCGACAGCTTGGTCGGTGCAGGCTTGGAGGGCCAAAGGGCCTGTTCCTGTGCTGTAATTTTCTTTGTTCTTTCTTTGTTCCTTGTTTAAAATTGCAAGGCAATCTTCATATACATCCTTGAACCCAGTTAAACCAAACCCAGGCTATGAATCTAATCTTGAAGAAGAAAGTCAATGATTTTTCCATTGATGGTTTGATTTCCTGTGGTGTTCAATCAGAAAAAGATAATTGGATTGGAAATTGCAGATGGAAGACAGTTGCCATTTTATCTCATGCATTCTGTCCTTACTTTGGAAGATATTTGGACTTTCTGCAACATTTTTCAAAACAGAAACATTTACAGTAATTGGGAAGCAGAGAATCGGAATTAGGAATCTATGGCTGCCATGTTCCAGCCCTTCCCATTGGCAGGATCCCCTGATCCCGCTGAAGGCGACCCCACATGGTGGGTTACCTGGCAGCAGGGCAGGTAAGCCATGCAAAATACCATGGACTTCGGCAGGTCTGGGAGGTTCTGCCAGTGGCCAATGGTGAGCCATCTCTGCCATGAGAAACACACCATGGAGATGGGGGAGGAAGGAGGGGTGGAAAATCCCAGCCTATTAGTTGAATTTCTCCCTACACTACAGACAGCGGAACTGGAAGATGAGAACTGAAGGTGCTACAGTGCCAGCATTGATGGGAGAGTGTAATCATTATGAAACAGGTTTCTATAGGAAATTTCCATTACATGTTTGATTGCAGGGAATTACAGTGGGAAAAGTGACAAAAGATAGATTCTGAAAACGCGAACAAGAAGTGGACATAACATTATTAACATATTTAACTTAATTTATTAAATTCCAATTTTGAATTAATATTTACACATTGATTTTTAAGTTGAAATGGCATAACATCTTCAGAATTGAGCTATCTACATAATAATGTAGAAATTAGTGCTGGCAATGGTATATTAGAATGGATTTTAGAGTGTCAACGCGAGTGGGAAAAACAGGCTGGAGACTGTCTCCTGCACTGCCGACTTTTCCCACCATATGTCTTGACACTTAGGGGCGACCTTGAACCCACGGTCACCGTCCATGCGAATGCCGGTGACGGTTCAGGGTCTGGAAGTCACAGACCTCGCCGGTGATGTCATCAGGTTCACACCCAAAATGGGCATGAACCTGCTTTGCATGAATTTGAATACATTTTAATGTCATTAACCCGCCGCCTCACCAGATATTGAGCCCCCGCCATATATGAACACCGCGCCAGAGTGACATCACGTCAGCGCAGTTTACACCAGGTTCCACTGGATGTGAACCTGTCATGGTAGTCCCCCCGGGGTGAAAAGGTAAGTATAGCCCCCAGGGGAGAGGCCCATGGCCAGGCAGTGGCCCTGAGACCGGCATTGTGGGCTGGGGCAGAGGTTCATAACATGTTCTGTTTGGTGCACCCTTTAAAGATGGCTGCGTGGAGTTTGCATGTTCTCCCCCCGTCTGTGTGAGTTTCCTTGGGTGCTCTGGTTTCCTCCCACAATCCAAAGGTGTGCAAGTTAGGTGGATTGGCCAGGCTAAATTGTCTTAGTGTTCCAAGATGTGTAGGTTAGGGGGATTAGTGGGGAACATGCATGGGGTTGCAGAGATGCAGCCTGGATGGGATGTTCTGTCAGAGTGTCAGTACAAACTCGATGGGCCAAATGGCCTCCTTCTGCACTGTGGGGATTTTATGATTTCCCCCCTTAGGTGGGTTGAGCCTGTCCCACCAGCCACTTAGCCTCCTGAAAGATAGGGGCACCCATTTTAAAGCACACCAGCATGTAAAAAAAATGGAAAACTAACACCCCATTGATACGCACCTCCCCCTCTCCACACCCACCGTCCCCAACTTCCAGACACAGAGCACCTTTCCCCACATTGGCACAGATACCCCTCCCCCCAATGGACACAGAACCTAGCCTGTCCTCCCTCAGAATCCCCGGTACCTCCCCCACGGAAACATTCCTGACATTGTCCTCTGTCACTGCCCCCTGTCAATTTCAGGGGGCAGTGTCTAGGACAGTGCCTGGGGGCTGTGCTGCACAGGCAAGGCCTTCCCCCACCCCCAGCCTGGGAGCTGTTCGCATTCTGTTAGCCAGGTGCACGTTGTGGGGCGTCTGTCACAATTCATGTCAGCATGCCCTCGCACCTCTGTGAATGGACAGTCCCACGTGGGGGGACAATCAGACGCAAAAAGCTGATAATGAGATTTAAATGAATGGGAATGGGAATCCCGACGATTCTCATTATGACATTGGCGGGGCTGGGAACAATCGAGCGGGGAAATCCCCCCCGCTCCGGGGTAAAAGCCATTTTGGGAGACCTTTGGGATTCTCCACCTCCACCACCATTCCCCTTCTCCCGAAAATAAGTTAGGTTATCCACACCTTAATACAATCACATAACATTCTTCTGTCCTCTGCTTTGATACAAATCTTGATTTTTCTTATTTTGAAATATCTTATGCACTCTCTAAAAGGATATGCAGCATTGCTGAAGAAATGAGTGAAGCATTCATCCACTAATATCACAGTCGTTTTGACCTTTGTTTCTGAATTATGTCTACAAATCCAAATACATCTGAATTCTTATCTCCACAATTGAAAATGGTTGGACTGTATTGAAGGATGCCTCAATATGGAAATGAAAATCAGAAAGGAATATTTCAAAAACAATATACTGCTGGGAATAGATCCAGGGGTTGAACACTTTCCACAGCATCTCTGATATTGACTTTTAACCCAGGATAATTTAAGCAAAAAACTACAGATGCTGGAATCTGACCATAAGACCATTAGATATAGGAGCAGAATTAGGCCATTCAGCCCAACGAGTCTGCTTCGCCATTCAACCATGGCTGATACGATTCTCATCCCCATTCTCCTGCCTGCTCCCTGTAACCCCTGATCCCCTTATTGATCAAGAAATTATCCATCTCTGTCTTAAAGACACTCAAGGACCTGGCCTCCACAGCCCTCTGTGGCAATGAGTTCCACAAATTCACCACTCTCTGGTTGAAGAAATTGCTCCTCATCTCAGTTTTAAAGGAGCGTCCCTTCACTCTGAGGTTGTGCCCTCGAGTTCTAGTCTCTCCCCCTAGTGGAAACATTATTTTCACTTCCACTGTATCTAGGCCTTGCAGTATTCTGTAAGTTTCAATTAGATCCCTCCTTATCCTTCTAAACTCCATCGAGTATAGACCCAGACTCCTCAACAGCTCCTTCTATGACAAACCCTTAATTCCTGGGATCATTCTTGTGAACCTCCTCTGAACCCCCACCAAAGCCAGCACATCCTTCCTTAGGTATGGGGCCCAAAACTGCTTTCAATATTCCAAATGGGGTCTGACCAGAGTCTTATACAGCCTCAACAGTACATCCCTGCTCTTGTATTCCAGCCCTCTAGAAATGAATGCTAACATTGAATTTACCTTCCTAACTGCCAACTGAATAGAGGATGGAGGAAATTCTCAGCAGGTCTGGCAGCATCTGTAAGGAGAGAGAACAGTTCTAGTCCTTTTGGCTCTTCATGAGAACTGAAGAGAGGGAGAATGTTAGATACTAACGTGTCGCTGTGAGAGATTGCAACAAAAAGTAGCAACTTTAAAAACAAAAGACAGTTGGCCTGGTATGGGAGGGGGAGGGGGAGAGGGGAGGGGGAGGACTAGTAATTTAACAGGAAATTTAATTTGTAGTTTAAAATTCAACAAGTTCCAATAGTTGTAAAAGATAATCCAATGTTCCAAACAGAAAACTCCTGAGAAACATGAAACCAAGAGATTTATAATGACCACTGACATTGTGCTGGTCAGAATCTTTGCAAAAGGCTGTGGTCATGAGATTAACATCAACCATAATCAACCAAGTGGCAACAGGAAAAGATCTATTTCAGCCGCAAGTGTAAACTGGCTTAGACTTGCAATTTCATTCTATTAGTATTGAGTGTGCTTGCTTAACTTGACCATTTTATCTGAAAGGCCATCTTATACTAATGCGTGAACGGAAAAGAAGCCGTAGAATCATAGAATCCTTACAGTGCAGAAGGAGGCCAGTCGGCCCATCGAGCCTGCACCAACAACTATCCCACCCAGGCCCTATCCTTGTAACCCCATGTATTTACCCTGCTAAGCCCCCTGACACTAAGGGTCAATTTAGCATGGCCAATCAACCTAACCCGCACATCTTTGGACTGTGGGAGGAAACCGGAGCACCCGGAGGAAACCCACGCAGACACGTGGAGAATGTACAGACTCCACACAGACAGTCCCCAAGGCTGAAATTGAACCCAGATTCCTGATGCTGTGAGGTAACCACTGTGCGGCTGTGCCGGCATGTTGATGTTGATAACCCTTTACTTCAAACTAACCTAATACAGCAAAATACTGAAGATTTTGGAATCTGAAGCAGAAAAAGGGAAAACTGGAAAATCTCAGCAGGTCCAGCAGCATCCGGAGGGAAAGAAAACAGAGCCGTCATGGAAGGAGGGTCATGCGGACTCTAGTGAAATGGTGCAATGACAATAATCTCTCCCTCAATGTCAGTAAAACAAAGGAGATGATCAGCAACTTTGGGAAGCATAGTGGAGAACATGCCCCTGTCTACATCAACTGGGATGAAGTGGAAATGGTCGATGAACTTCAAGTTTCTAGGTGTCCAGATCACCAACAACTTGTCCTGGTCTCTCCACGCTGACTCTATAGTTAAAAAAGCCCACCAATGCCTCTACTTTCTCAGGAGGCTAAGGAAATGCGACATGTCCACTACAACTCTCACCAACCTTTACAGATGCACAATAGAAAGCATCCATTCCAGATGTATCACAGCTTGGTATGTCTCCTGCTCTAACCAAGACCACAAGAAACTACAAAGGGTTGTGAGTGTAGTGTAGTCCATCACGCAAACCAGCATCCCATCCACTGACTCCGACTACAGTTCCCGCTGCCTCGGAAAAGCAGCCAGCAAAATCAAGGACCTCAAGCCCCCAGACATACTCTCTTCCACCTTCTTCCGTTGGGAAAAAGATACAAAAGTCTGAGATCACGTACCACCGTCTCAAGGAAAGCTTCTTCTTCCCTGTTGCCATCAGACTTTTGAACGACCTACCTTATATTAAGCTGATCTTTCTCTACACCCTAACTATGACTGTAACACTATATTCTGCACCCCTATGTACTCTATGAACGGTATGCTTTGTCTCTATAGTGCACAAGAAACAACTCTTTTCACTGTATCCCAATGCATGTGACAATAATCTAACTATCCTATGTTAGAATTTTCAGTTGTAAATTTCGTAGTCCTTTAACAGAAGCTGTGAGAATGAGATCTGTACTATTCAATGTTGGCCTTGACTGGCTCAGTTCTGGTCTGATGAATGGATACCTATATGGCTTTAAGGTAAGGAATGTATCTTGAAACAGCCTATTATCTTAAGATTTAGGCAATGTGCGCAATTTAGTTGATCTCAGCTTTGACTAGGCTGATTCTGGGGATGCGGGATTGACGTATGAGGAGAGATGGACTAGCTTAGGATTGTTTTTGCTGGAGTTCAGACAATTGAGGGGGGATCTCATAAAGACTTTTAAAATTCTAACAGAACTAGACAGGGCAGATGCAGGGAGGATATTCCTGATGGTGGGGGAGTCCAGAACCAGAGGTCACAATCTGAGGATTCAGGTAGTCCATTTAGGACGGAGGTGAGGAGACATTTCTTCACCCAAAGAGTGGTAAACCTGTGGAATTCATTACCCCAGGAAGTAGTTGATGCCAAAACATTGAATGTATTCAAGAGGTGGCTGGACATAGCACTTGGGATGAACGGGCTCAAAGGTTATGGGGATAAAGCAGGATTAGGCTATTGAGTTGGATGATCAGCCATGATCGTAATGAATGGTGGAGCAGACTCGAAGGGCCAAAAGGCCTCCTCCTGCTCCTATCTTCTATGTTTCTATGTCATCAAAATGTCAGCTCATTTCTCTCCTTACAGATGCTGCCAGACCTGCTGAGATTTTCCAGCGTTTTCTCCAATGTGCACAATTAGCCAGGACTAATGAAGTTAACACCAACAAAATTATTGACCAGTTACTCATTTAAAACAACAAGGACTAAAGTGAGGAGACGCCACATTTTTAGGTATAACAGGAGGTCAAGGGAACCATCTTGTGGTGCGTACCACGTGAAGGGAAATCAGTTAGATCTCAGGGGACCGAGGTACGATACCTGTCAGTATGGAGATTGTGACAATAGTACTGGCCCAGGGATAGACGGAAATTCCTTCAGCGGTGATCCCAGGAAGGTACAATGCTTTTCAGAGGCAGATGTGAATATCTGTCAGCGTGAAGTGTTGAGGTCATTTTTTGCTTCTTCTGGTTTGGCCATCCAATGGAGGACATGCATTTTATCGAGTTTCGTTGTTAGGTACGCTTAACATTTGTTTTCTTTTATTTGATAAGTTTTAACTCATTGAGTAAGTTGATTGATAAATATTTAGTTGATTGATTAGTCTTTGGTCAGTGTATTGGTCAATTTTACTTACATTCAATAAACTTTAGTTTTAACTGTTAAATCAATGTCTGATCTTTTATATCTCCGTCAAGCTCAAACAGTTTAAAGGGTTAATTTGAGATCCAGTAATTTCAATTACATTAAATCAAATCTACGTTTATCAAAAGGCCCTTGTTGAATGTAGAATGGTAACTGAGTTGCACTGAATATCATCATCAAGAGAGAAAAATACTCCAATATGTCGACGAAGCCAATGCTTTCAATTCCATTGTCTATATTCACACTTTCAACTCACCAAATAGGACAAAGATTGATGAACTGTTGACCCACCGAGCTTATAATGCGGTAACATAATACAAACCACCTCAATTTGGCAAAGGATAGCTGAACAATGTATATGTTAGCTATGAGTGAAATATAGGTTAACCCTTTTGGGCAGCATTAGAGCTTCCATCCCTGCACCAGCTACAATTTACAATGAGGTTCTGGTATCTAAATAAAATTAATAAAGGATGTGATCCATTCCCCAACCCCAACCCCCTGGAATGTCTAAGCCCCCATTCCTAAATGGGATGATGCAGGCAAGATGGAAACAGAATGTTAGAAATTCAGAGAATGAGCATAGACTGTGTTGAGAAGTTGGCAAATCATTCATGAAGGCATTTGATCAGTGAGAGAATCATTTGTAAGAGAAATGAGGAATGTTTCCAGAAAGAAAATGTTGCTGCAAACTTGCCAGAATTAAATAAGATATAATATAATAATATCATGAAATTCTGTCTGTTTCAAACAAAACCATTCATTATCGCTTCTTCTGTTCCATGCTGAGTGCAACGTGGGGCAACTCATTGTCACACACTGCTTAAACATCAGGTCGTCTGTGCCACGTGTGAAGGCTCCCTTATATGTGGACAACCTTTTAGCCTCTTGACTCCACCTCCATTGGCCACAAGTACCTCTCTGGGTGGTGAACTCAGTATTCAGAGACTGAAATGCAAAGTTTCTGTTTCTTGGCCAGAAAATTGGTTGAAAGAAATCCAATTTACACATGGAAGGTGCATGCCATGGCCAAACAGATTGATTATCAATGTGTAAATCATTCCAATGTGCCTGATGGCAGGTGATAAGAGTGGGGGCGTTTCCTGGTCAGCCATACTGCAGAAGACAATTGCAATACTGCAGGCAAACTGCAGTAATTTGCCAAGCATAATCATGGACCAATCCAATGGAAGTCCATGGTCGCCCACACCCTCTTAGAGCATGGGGACTGGAGGCGGAGGATCAATAAAAAGAATTGAACTAATCTCAAGTTCCCCAAAATATTTAACAATAACATATCAACTACTCAGTAAAACCGAGCTGTTGAAATAAATTCAGCTGTCATAGTCTCTCCATTTTTGATTTGGTGTTAATTAATTAATATGTTAGTTAGTCCAGCTTTGCAAAGGGGCCTGAAACAGACATTAGTCATCTTGCTTTTATAGCAGACACAATCCTCTTTTCAATATGGCAGATTGTACGCTTCCGATGGATTCTTGGACATCCATTTTAGGCCTGAAAAATGAAGAAACTGCCATTTAAAATCTAGGTTTATATATTTTTGGTCATGAGGTAATCAATCTCAATAACTCAGTAAAAAGTTGCTTGATATAAGTTAACTGCATAGTTTACATTAGCTACATAGGTAGGGTTCTGAAGACTGTGGAGGAACAGAGAGATCTTGGGGTCCATATCCACAGATCTCTAAAGGTTGCCACTCAAGTGGATAGAGCTGTGAAGAAGGCCTATAGTGTGTTAGCTTTTATTAACAGGGGGTTGGAGTTTAAGAGCCGTGGGGTTATGCTGCAACTGTACAGGACCTTGGTGAGACCACATTTGGAATATTGTGTGCAGTTCTGGTCACCGCACTATAAGAAGGATGTGGAAGCGCTGGAAAGAGTGCAGAGGAGATTTACCAGGATGCTGCCTGGTTTGGAGGGTAATTTTGAGGAAAGGTTGAGGGAGCTAGGGCTGTTCTCTCTGGAGCGGAGGAGGCTGAGGGGAGACTTAATAGAGGTTTATAAAATGATGAAGGGGATACGTTCAAAGACTATTTCCTCGGGCGGATGGAGCTATTACAAGGGGGCATAACTATAGGGTTCATGGTGGGAGATATAGGAAGGATATCAGAGGTAGGCTCTTTACGCAGAGAGTGGTTGGGGTGTGGAATGGACTGCCTGCAGTGATCGTGGAGTCAGACACTTCAGGAACATTTAAGCGGTTATTGGATAGGCACATGGAGCACATCAGGATGAGGGAGTGGGATAGCTTGATCTTGGTTTCAGATAAAGCTCGGCACAACATCGTGGGCCGAAGGGCCTGTTCTGTGCTGAACTGTTCTATGTTCTATGTTCTACATGGTGAGATCTGAAGGACGCACCATAAAATGCTAACAGTACCATTGTCCACCATGCCGTGTAGGCTTTTCTAGATCTATGAATACAGGGGAAGTTGAAGAATTGACTAGCAGTGAGGAAAATGTTTTCACCCAGAGGGTGGCTGGGGTCTGGAGGGAACTTCTTGAGAGTCTGGTGGAGGCAGCTTCAATCACGGTATCAAAAGGGAATTGGATTGCTATCTGAAAAGAAAAAATGTGTACATTTTTCAGAGATAAGACAGGGGATTGGGACTAGGTAGAATGCTCTTTCGGACAGCCAGTGCAGACTCAGTGAGCTGAATGGTCTCTTTCTGGGAAATTGTGAGGTTATGCACTTTGGTCGGAAGAACAGAGGCATAGACTATTTGCTAAATGGGGTGAGAATTCAGAAAGCAAAAGCGCAAAGGGACTTGGGAGTTCTTGTTCAGAATTCTCTTAAAGTTAACTTGCAGGTTTAGTTGGTAGTTAGGAAGGCAAATGCAATATTAGCATTTATTTTGAGAAGACTAGAATACAAAACAGGGATGCACTACTGCAGGGTTTATAAGGCTTTGGTCAGACCACATCTGGAATATTGTGAGCAATTTTGGGCCCCATATCTAAGGAAGGATGTGCTGGCCTTGGAGAGGGTCCAGAGGAGGTTCATGAGAATGATCCCAGGAATGAAGGATTTGTCATAGGAGGAGCTGTTGAGGAGTCTGGGTCTGTACTCATTAGAGTTTAGAAGGATGAGGGGGGATCTCATTGAAACGTACAGAATAGAGTGGACATGGGGTAGATGTTTCCACTCATAGGCGAGACTAGCATCCAAAGGCACAGTCTCAGAGTAAAGGGATGACCCTTTAGAACTGAGATGAGGAGGAATTTCTTCAGCCAGAGGGTAGTGAATCTATTGAGTTCATTGTCACAGAATGCTGTGGAGGCCAGGTCTTGAGTGTACTTAAGACAGAGGTAGAGAAATTCTTGATTGGTAAGGGGATCAAAGGTTATGGAGAAAAGGCAAGAGATTGGGGTTGAGAAGCTTATCAGCCATGAGTGAATAGTGTAGCATACTCGATGGACCGAATGGCCTAATTCTTATGGTCTTTTGGTCTTTCTGCACTGTAAAGAATCGGTGATTCTGCAGACACTTTTATGGCATGGAGAATGTTTCATTGATCAAATGTTTTCAGATCTCTCACAGGCACTTTAACACAAAAAACATGGGGGAGCCTCACCATGCCTTGCAATTGTGGTTCTGAGTCAGATGGGCATGGACGCAAATTCCACTCCAGAGACTTAAAGCAGGTGGACTCTTCAGTGCAGTACTGAAGGACTGCTGCACTGTCAAATGTGCCACCTTTAGCCTGGGGAACTAAACTGAGGCCCCTTCTGCCCTTTCAGGTTGATGTAAAAGAACTTTTGGCACTATTTCTAAGAAGAGCAAGGGAATTCAAGAAGATTATCATCCAAGATAAAGCAGCCCATTTGATCAACACCTCATCCAGCAGCTTAAACATTAACTCCCTTCACCACCGATTCACCATGACCACAGTGTGTACCATCTACAAGAGGCACTGCAGCAACTTGCCAACAACAGCACCTTTCAAACCCGCAACCTCTACTACCTGGAAGAACAAGAGAAGCAGGCACACAGGGACACTGCCACCTATATGTTCCCCTGCAAGTCACACACTCTCTTTAATTGGAACTAGATTCTTATCCTTCATTGTCAGTGAATCAAAATCCTGGCATTCCTCACCTAATAATATTGATAACCACATGGACAGCAACAGTTCAAGAGTTCGGTTCATCACCATTATCTGAAGAGGCAATTAGGAATGGATAATGCCAGTGACTGAAAATTAAGAATAAATATGTACCTGGCTACAATCTCTCCCATAATGTCCTTGGAAACATTTATCTTTCAATCAAAATCACAGAAAAACGTATTATAAAGTCATTCTTGTTTGTGAGTTCTTGCTGTGCATTTCTTACAGCAGTGACTTCATAAAGTGCAAATTATCCTATGCATGAGAAAAGCACTATAAATGCAGTATATATATTTGGATATGCAAGTTGTTTAAGTCTTTCTTTAAATATTGGAAGTGGCTTGAAAGTCTCTAATGAGGGAGGGTGGTGTTGTGGAGGTGATAATTGTAATGTAGTTCTCCCAGTGAGAAACTCACACGATTGGGTCAGTCACCAGTTTTACACTTCACCTAATTTCAAGGGACAAACTGAAAGGATGATCTCATTGCATAAGCATCCGGCTGGCTGGGTGAGGTTAACATTTCACAACAGAACAAGAAATGGGAGCAGTAATATGTTATACAGCCCTCCTGAACCTGCTCTGTCACGCAGCAACATTTTGGCTGATCATCTGTATCAAATTCATTTTCCCACCTGATTCCTATAACTATTAATTCCCCCAGTGTCCCAAAATTTATCTCCACAAAATGTGTTTTATCCAAGATTTCAATCATCCCTCCTACCTCTCACATCTTGACTTGGTTGTTCCATTTTATTCCTTTCATTTAGTTATATATTTAGGGGACAGGATAGATTAGCAGTTGAACATCAGACCCTGGAGTTTCCTCCACACTTGCACCCAATATTTGCAAACCAATTACATGGTTTAAAAGATCTTGAGCCATACCTGACTTGTGTGCAACAAGTCTACACACACACCCCAAATATCCTCGATCTTTTATATCTGTCCATCTGAATGAACCTCTTTGGGGTTTAAGACCTGCCCCCAATTCTCAAATCCAAAAATCCTCCAATTATACTTTTTTTTGTTCATGAAATGTGGGTGTTGCTGGCTGGGCCAGCATATGTTGCCCACATCTCTAATTGCCCTTGAATTGAGTGACTAGCTAGGACATTTAATAGTCAACCACATTGCTGCTGGTCTGGAGTCACCCTTCCATTAAAGGACATTAGTGAACTAGATAGGTTTTCAGGACAATCAACAATGAACAAAGAACAAAGAACAGTACAGCACAGGAAACAGGCCCTTCGGCCCTCCAAGCCTGTGCCGCTCCTTGGTCCACCTAGACCAATCGTTTGTATCCCTCCATTCCCAGGCTGCTCATGTGACTATCCAGGTAAGTCTTAAACGATGTCAGCGTGCCTGCCTCCACCACCCTACTTGGCAGCGCATTCCAGGCCCCCACCACCCTCTGTGTAAAAAACATCCCTCTGATGTCTGAGTTATACTTCGCCCCTCTCAGCTTGAGCCCGTGACCCCTCGTGATCGTCACCTCCGACCTGGGAAAAAGCTTCCCACTGTTCACCCTATCTATACCCTTCATAATCTTGTATACCTCTATTAGATCTCCCCTCATTCTCCGTCTTTCCAAGGAGAACAACCCCAGTCTACCCAATCTCTCCTCATAGCTAAGACCCTCCATACCAGGCAACATCCTGGTAAACCTTCTCTGCACTCTCTCCAATGCCTCCACGTCCTTCTGGTAGTGCGGCGACCAGAACTGGACGCTGTACTCCAAATGTGGCCTAACCAGCGTTCTATACAGCTGCATCATCAGACTCCAGCTTTTATACTCTATACCCCGTCCTATAAAGGCAAGCATACCATATGCCTTCTTCACCACCTTCTCCACCTGTGTTGCCACCTTCAAGGATTTGTGGACTTGCACACCTAGGTCCCTCTGTGTTTCTATACTCCTGATGACTCTGCCATTTATTGTATAACTCCTCCCTACATTATTTCTTCCAAAATGCATCACTTCGCATTTATCCGGATTAAACTCCATCTGCCACCTCTCCGCCCAATTTTCCAGCCTATCTATATCCTGCTGTATTGCCCGACAATGCTCTTCGCTATCCGCAATTCCAGCCATCTTCGTGTCATCCGCAAACTTGCTGATTACACCAGTTACACCTTCTTCCAAATCATTTATATATATCACAAATAGCAGAGGTCCTAGTACAGAGCCCTGCGGAACACCACTGGTCACAGACCTCCAGCCGGAAAAAGACCCTTCGACCACTACCCTCTGTCTCCTATGGCCAAGCCAGTTCTCCACCCATCTAGCCACTTCTCCTTGTATCCCATGAGCCTTAACCTTCTTAACCAACCTGCCATGTGGGACTTTGTCAAATGCCTTACTGAAATCCATATAGACGACATCCACGGCCCTTCCTTCATCAACCGTTTTTGTCACTTCCTCAAAAAACTCCACCAAATTTGTAAGGCACGACCTCCCTCTTACAAAACCATGCTGTCTGTCACTAATGAGATTGTTCCGTTCTAAATGCACATACATCCTGTCTCTAAGAATCCTCTCCAACAACTTCCCTACCACGGACGTCAAGCTCACCGGCCTATAGTTTCCTGGGTTATCCCTGCTACCCTTCTTAAACAACGGGACCACATTCACTATCCTCCAATCCTCAGGGACCTCACCCGTGTCCAAAGAAGCGACAAAGATTTCCGTCAGAGGCCCAGCAATTTCACCTCTCGTCTCCCTGAGCAGTCGAGGATAGATGCCATCAGGCCTTGGGGCTTTGTCAGTTTTAATGTTCCCTAAAAAACCTAACACTTCCTCTCTTGTAATGGAGATTTTCTCTAACGGGTCAACACCTCCCTCCGAGACACTCCCGGTTAACACGCCCCTCTCCTTCGTGAATACCGATGCAAAGTATTCATTTAGGATCTCCCCTATTCCCTTGGGTTCTAAGCATAATTCCCCTCCTTTGTCCCTGAGAGGTCCGATTTTCTCCCTGACAACTCTTTTGTTCCTAACGTATGAATAGAATGCCTTAGGATTCTCCTTAATCCTGCCTGCCAAGAACATCTCGTGACCTCTTTTTGCCCTTCTAACTCCCCGTTTGAGATCTTTCCTACTCTCTCTGTATTCCTCCAGAGCTCCATCTGTTTTTAGTTGCCTGGACTTAACGTACGCCTCCCTTTTCATTTTAATCAGATCCTCAATTTCCCTGGTTATCCACGGCTCTTGAATCCTACCTTTCCTATCTTTCCTTTTTACAGGCACATGCCTATCCTGCAGCCTTATCAATAGTTCCTTAAAAGACTCCCACATGCCAGATGCGGACTTACCCTCGAACATCCTCTCCCAATCAACATCCACCAATTCCTGCCTAATATGGTCTCATGGTCATCATTAGATTTTTAATTCCATATATTTCTTGAAATCAAATTCAAATTTCACCATCTGCCATGGTGGGGTTTGGATCCGGGTCCCCAGAGCATTGTCTCTGTATTACTAGTTCAGTGACAATACCACTACCCCGAATAGACTCAAGGGTAGGGAGGAGAATCTGAATATTGTGAGCAGATTTTAAGGCACTATGAGAAACAAAATGTTAATTTTCTGGTCTTTTAGTTGCAAGTTATTGAGCGTTCATGCCAAAACAATTTCCTTACTTCTCCATCTCCTCTATTTCTGGTAAGGTATAAATGACATCTAAAATGGTAAAGCTCACTCAGTTGCCACTAAATGAACAGCTTGCGCCGGATGTGCAGGATTGTTGATTAAATGAATTGATAATTTTAGATTTGACACTCAAAGAAGAAAGAAACTGTTATGGATTTCCTTGGGCTCTGATTGTTGATCCTGATCTATGTGCACACATTTTCAGCATGGGTGCATGTGGTGAGATTTGGTTGGTACTTTGGCATCTTTTTTGGCATCGGCAAAGTTGGTGAAAATTTGAGTGCAACTTCTCGGTTGTGTCCATGAAGGAAACATCAAACTCCGTGTCCATGATTGAGAAAACTCAACCGGAGATAACTTGTTCAGAACTAAACATGTTCATCTTGGCTTCAGTCTTGAAAGCTGCTATATCTTCCAAGAGCAGTAATTGATATTATTTATTTAACTTTAATGCCTTGTTCCATCCTATTTGTAATAATTCCATTACCACCTCATCTACTGCTCTGTGCAGACAATTTTAGCAATGCCATGCTGATTAGTTTTGTCAGTCGCTGTTCCTATTATGTAAAGCGTAAACCAAGCTGCAGATTTAAATTCCAACACATTTTGCAACTGTTAAATGATAAAGCGATTTACAAAGAACTGATTATTATTGACTATTGAAAATGATTGGACTATTTTATTAATAAAAATTAACATTAAAAGAGGAAGCAAGAAATCAGTATGGTTGAATTTGCATTAACTGTTAATTGCCTTTGAACAGCATTGCTCTGCATTGTGGGTAACTTGATTCTTATGCAGTTGAAACTGGGCATTAAGCAAAGTAATATTACCTGTGCCCAGGGGGAGGGGGAAGGGCACAGTGTATTGCCCAGGGTGCCGTGTTTCGATGAGATTTTAAACTGCTCAGGTGGAGATAAAGTTCTCGCAACAGTACTTAGAAGAGAGGAGTCCTACCCTCCAGTATGCTAGCCAATATGTTTCCCTCAACCAACATCTCATTGAATGGCTGAGCAAACTCGATGGGCTGAATGGCCTACTTCTGTTCCTATATCATATGGTCTTATGCTCTAACATCCCTAAAACAGATTATCTGGTCATCATCTCAGAGAGCTTGCTGTGGTTGCCAACTTTTCCCTTCATATGTCCTTCATTGATTGAGAGACATTTTGAGATGTCCTGGAGTCATGAAAACCTTGTCATGAATTCCAGTTCTTTCTTTTCTCTTTGAAGGCACTGGCACAGAGGTTAATTTGTTTTATTGTTTTTTATCTCAGTCATTTATCCTATTTAATGTTACAATCCATTACTGGATTGGCTGGAGTAGGATCCACATTCACAAAGTCTCTATGGGAAAATAAATTACCTTGGTAAATAATACTTAGCATAATATTTACTTACAACTATACATGGGCTATGATTACTCTAACAAATCTTTATCATGTTTTTGCTTGAACACGAATTGCATCTGTCCTGCTACAAGTTTGCATTGTCAGTGACTGATGTACTGCATGCGCACAATTAACCAATTTGTCTCGTGATACTGTGTTCAACTGGCTTTTGGAAATCCTCCTCAGCCACATTCACTGTCCGCGCACAATTTTCTGAGTTAACCATGCAGAAACATGCTAAAGTCTCCAGGGTTTCCAAGATAATGAGATTTTACTGTAAACTCTCGAGGGTTTGCGTGTGTGGGGGTGTCAATGAATAAATTTGTTCCATACAATGGTTGGGGGGGTAGAGGGGGGTGGGGGTGGGTTGGGTTGTATGGAGTGACTATGTTTTTACTCTGTGCAATTATACATTTACTAATTATACATCTTCCTTGGTCTAAAATATTTGATGCATACAGTTAATTATTTGTAAATGTGAACTGTTCATTTTTAATAAGCATATGACAATTTATCAGACGGGAATAATAAGCAACAATATTATTAACATGTTAGAAAACGATAGCTTTGTCATAGTATTGACTTGTGTATTTTGGGAAGATCATTCTCATGCCAAATACATTTGAACGTATCTCTGACAGTCTGCTTGTCTCTGACAATCTGCAGCATGAAGACAAATAAAGATTATTACAAAGAGCAGAAATTTTAAGGCATGGTTACAGTTTTCCTCACCTAGGTTCTCCTTGGTTTTTACTTTTTAATTTCAGTGTACAAGGATTCATACAATAATTCGTATTGCTTCGTATCAGATCTCCGATCGAGGATTGTGGCTTTCCATTTGAAGTGACCCCTCATCAGGATTAAAAACACTTGGAAGGTGCTGCTGTAGTTTTTTTTAGTTTATTTATTAGCATCACTAGTAGGCTTACATTAACACTGCAATGAAGTTACTGTGAAAATCCTCGAGTCGCCACACTCCGGCACCTGCTCAGGTACACTGAGGGAGAATTTAGCATGGCCATGCACCTAACCAGCACGTCTTTCAGATTGTGGGAGGAAACCGGAGCACCCGGAGGAAACCCACGCAGACACGGGGAGAATACGCAAATTCCACACAGACAGTGATGCAAACCAGGAATCGAACCCGGGTCCCTGGCGCTGTGGGGCAGCCATGCTAACCACTGTGCCACCATGCTGCCCACTCATTCAACACTATAGGGCCAGGCAGTAAAGTCCAAACTGTCCACTATTCTAATTGGCTCACATTTTCTGCCAGTGTTTGTAATTCATTTTTGGGGCATAGGTATCACTGGCAAGGCCAACACTTATTATCTAGCGCCATTTGCCCTGGAAAGGTTTGATTCTTTCTGAGCCACCTCAGGGCAGTTCAGATTCAACCACATTACTGCGAAACTGGAGTTAGATAAAGACCAAATTGTATATGGTTGGTAAGTTAGAGGAGATCACCTCACATTCTTTTAAACTCTAGAGCAACGGTGCACTGTGGCACACTGCTGTGCAGTGAAGACCCCCCAGTGTGCTGCAAGAAAAGATTCAAAATGAATCAAAATTCATGTAATGAAACTAAAACTAACCTTTGTCTTCAGCTCTGTGATTGGCATCTCCAAGACCCGCTGAATCTTGGGCCTCCTGTGCATGTGCGTTTGGGAAAGAGCCACATGCACGGTCTAGATTTTTCATGTTGGTAAGGCCCTTGCAGATGATCAAAGAACAAAGAACAAAGAACAGTACAGCACAGGAAACAGGCCCTTCGGCCCTCCAAGCCTGTGCCGCTCCTTGGTCCACCTAGACCAATCGTTTGTATCCCTCCATTCCCAGGCTGCTCATGTGACTATCCAGGTAAGTCTTAAACGATGTCAGCGTGCCTGCCTCCACCACCCTACCTGGCAGCGCATTCCAGGCCCCCACCACCCTCTGTGTAAAAAACATCCCTCTGATATCTGAGTTATACTTCGCCCCTCTCACCTTGAGCCCGTGACCCCTCGTGATCGTCACCTCCGACCTGGGAAAAAGCTTCCCACCGTTCACCCTATCTATCCCCTTCATAATCTTGTACACCTCTATTAGATCTCCCCTCATTCTCCGTCTTTCCAGGGAGAACAACCCCAGTTTACCCAATCTCTCCTCAAAGCTAAGACCCTCCATACCAGGCAACATCCTGATAAACCTTCTCTGCACTCTCTCTAACGCCTCCATGTCCTTCTGGTAGTGCGGCGACCAGAACAGGACGCAGTATTCCAAATGTGGCCTAACCAGCGTTCTATACAGCTGCATCATCAGACTCCAGCTTTTATACTCTATACCCCATCCTATAAAGGCAAGCATACCATATGCCTTCTTCACCACCTTCTCCACCTGTGTTGCCACCTTCAAGGATTTGTGGACTTGCACACCTAGGTCCCTCTGTGTTTCTATACTCCTGATGACTCTGCCATTTATTGTATAACTCCTCCCTACATTATTTCTTCCAAAATGCATCACTTCGCATTTATCCGGATTAAACTCCATCTGCCACCTCTCCGCCCAATTTTCCAGCCTATCTATATCCTGCTGTATTGCCCGAACAGGCAACGGGATTCTTTGGGAGGCAAGGGATGAGATCGCAGAGCCTTTGGCTTTGATCTTTGGGTCCTCGCTGTCCACGGGGATGGTGCCAGAGGACTGGAGAATGGCGAATGTTGTTCCTCTGTTTAAGAAAGGGAATAGAAATGACCCTGGTAATTATAGACTGGTTAGTCTTACTTCGGTGGTTGGTAAATTGATGGAAAAGGTCCTTAGAGATGGGATTTACGACCATTTAGAAAGATGCGGATTAATCCGGGATAGTCAGCATGGATTCGTGAAGGGCAAGTTGTGCCTCACAAATTTGATAGAATTTTTTGAGGAGGTAACTAAGTGTGTTGATGAAGGTAGGGCAGTTGATGTCATATACATGGATTTTAGTAAGGCGTTTGATAAGGTCCCCCATGGTCGGCTTATGATGAAAGTGAGGAGGTGTGGGATAGAGGGAAAGTTGGCCGATTGGATAGGTAACTGGCTGTCTGATCGAAGACAGAGGGTGGTGGTCGATGGAAAATTTTCGAATTGGAGGCAGTGCCGCAGGGATCAGTGCTTGGTCCTCCGCTCTTTGTGATTTTTATTAATGACTTAGAGGAGGGGGCTGAAGGGTGGATCAGTAAATTTGCTGATGACACCAAGATTGGTGGAGTAGTGGATGAGGTGGAGGGCTGTTGTAGGCTGCGAAGAGACATAGATAGGATGCAAAGCTGGGCTGAAAAATGGCAAATGGAGTTTAACCCTGATAAATGTGAGGTGATTCATTTTGGTAGGACTAATTTAAATGTGGATTACAGGGTCAAAGGTAGGGTTCTGAAGACTGTGGAGGAACAGAGAGATCTTGGGGTCCATATCCACAGATCTCCAAAGGTTGCCACTCAAGTGGATAGAGCTGTGAAGAAGGCCTATAGTGTGTTAGCTTTTATTAACAGGGGGTTGGAGTTTAAGAGCCATGGGGTTATGCTGCAACTGTACAGGACCTTGGTGAGACCACATTTGGAGTATTGTGTGCAGTTCTGGTCACCTCACTATAGGAAGGGTGTGGAAGCGCTGGAAAGAGTGCAGAGGAGATTTACCAGGATGCTGCCTGGTTTGGAGGGTAGGTCTTATGAGGAAAGGTTGAGGGAGCTGGGGTTGTTCTCTCTGGAGCGGAGGAGGCTGAGGGGAGACTTAATAGAGGTTTATAAAATGATGAAGGGGATAGATAGAGTGAACGTTCAAAGACTATTTCCTCGGGTGGATGGAGCTATTACAAGGGGGCATAACTATAGGGTTCGTGGTGGGAGATACAGGAAGGATATCAGAGGTAGGTTCTTTACGCAGAGAGTGGTTGGGGTGTGGAATGGACTGCCTGCAGTGATAGTGGAGTCAGACACTTTAGGAACATTTAAGCGGTTATTGGATAGGCACATGGAGCACACCAGGATGATAGGGAGTGGGATAGCTTGATCTTGGTTTCAGATAAAGCTCGGCACAACATCGTGGGCCGAAGGGCCTGTTCTGTGCTGTACTGTTCTATGTATTCTATGTTCTATGTTCTATGGGACTTGGAGCTGAAGACAAAGGCCCCATGCGTCTGCACAAAAAGCAAAAACTCAAAAAGGGCGCAAAAACACTGGGAGAAGTGAGAGAGACAGGGAAAGGTTAAAAATAAACAGGTGAGAAGACAGGGAGAAGTTCAAACCGAAGTTCCCAGTAAGGGACAGAGACAATTGGAGATGTGCCTCAGATTTCTTTTATAGAGGTGTGCCATGACATATAAAAGATTGGGGACCACTGGTGTTGAGAATATAGTTTTAAAGTTCAAGCTTATTTATTAGTGTCACAAGTAGGCTTGCCTTAACACTGCAATGAAGCTACTGTGAAAATCCCCTAGTCGCCACATTCCGGCGCCTGTTCGGGTACACTGAGGGACAATTTAGCATGGCCAATGCACCTAACGAGCATGTTCTTCGGACTGTGGGAGGTAACTGGAGCACCCAGAGGAAACCCACGCAGACACAAGGAGAATGTGCAGACTCCGCACAGTCACCCAAGCTGGGAATCGAACCTGGGTTTCTGGCGCTGTGAGAGGCAGCAGTGTTAACCACTGTGCCACCATGCCACCCATACTGTGCCACAGTGCCGCCCAGCTTCCTCAATCTTGCCTCATAGGACAATCCTGACATTCCAGGAATTGTCAGGATTGTCAATCTACCCAACCTGCACATCTTCACTGCATTCCCTCTATGGCAAATATTCCACTCCTGAGCTAAGTAGACCAAAACTGCACACAATACTCCAGATCCAGTCTCACCAAGGCTGGATGCAATTGCAGCAAAATAGCTTTACTCCACTACTCAAATCTTCTTGCAATAAAGGCCCACAGACCATTTGCCTTCCTAATTGATTGCTGCACCTGTATGTTAGCTTTCAATAACGTATGAACAAGGACACCAAAATCCCCTTGACTCTCCCATATCTGACTTCCCAACCATGGACTTAGGTCTTACAATTGGCCTTTATTAGTGATTGGTGACCACATTTAAAGAAGGTAATAATGTTATGCAGGATTTAAGCACATAGAATGCACAGAGGTTCCAGCACAGTGACCTTTTATTCCACCAACATCAAACCTATAAGTACATTTGTGAAAAAGCTCATCTTAAAGAAATAAATTTTACAACTGTGGTGCGACACTCCTGACACACAAAATGTAAACTTTGAGAGTTCAGCTCCCAATCTGAGCCAGCCTACTATTATTACCAATCAGAGGTTTGTAAACATGAGGAATGACACCGCCACCAGCCATTGGCGGACTTGATTTAAATCTTTAATCTGCAAGTGGCAAGAGGTAATGCTCTCCATCATCAAGTCCTCGGTAGATTTTCGGGAAATCTCGTGGCTGAACTTGTCCCACTCAAACACACTGATGGAACCCTCCCACACAATGAGCCTGGCCCCGCCCATAGAAGTAAACAGCCTTCTTGTGACCACGGTGGCTCTGTTACTTCAGGCCATGTCATAGTCTACTCTTCGTGCCTCTGCTCCTTCTCTCTCCCTCTTCAGACTATCCTGAGGCCACTGGCTCTGCCCCCAGAGGGTGCTGCTTTCCATCATGGCCGCCTGCCAGCAGAGGTCCAGTTGGCAGAACTCCTCGATAATCCCACAGAAAGCAGGATCGGCATCAAGCCCCACGCCAAAGTTTGGAATCAGATGTTAGGACTCAGTTCGACTCTCCGTGATAATAAGACTATAAGGACATAAGAAAAAATACATGTGTAGGCCATTCAGCCCCTTGAGGCTAGCTCCTGCATTCAATAATGTCATGGTTGATCAGTTTGGCCTTAACTCTACTTTCCTGCCTGCCTCCCATAGCCCATAATGTCTAACTCAGTATTGAGTGTATTCAATGAGCCAGTCTCCACAAGGGGATTTGTTAGCTCAGTTGGCTGGACGGCTGGTTTGTGATGCAGAGAGACGCCGACTGTTCAGGTTCAATTCCCGTACCGGCTGAGATTATTCATGAAAGCTCCACCTTCGCAATCTTGCCCCTTGCCTGAAGTGTGGTGATCCTCAGGTTAAATCACCACCAGTCAGCTCTCCCCCCTCAAAGGGGAAAGCAGCCTCTGGGACTGTGGTGCCATTTCATTCACAGCTCTCCGGGGAAGACAAGTCCAAACATTAACAACCCTCTGAGAGAAAGAATTCCTCCTCTAAAATTCTGAAACATTGCCACCTAATTCTAGATTCCCCAATGAGGGGAAGCAACTTCTCAGCATCTGCCCTGTCACACCTCCTCAGAATTCTATATGTTTCACTATGACCACCTTTCATTCTCGTAGAGAAGGAAATATTAAAAATGCATTAAGCTTGTAATCATAGAATCCCTACAGTGCAGAAAGAGGCCATTCATCCTATCGAGTCTGTACCAACAACATTCCCACCCAGGCCCCATCCCCGTAACCCTGTGTAATTATCTACTAGTTCCCCTAACACTGAGGGAAAATCCAGCATGGCCAATCAACCTAACCCGCACATCTTTGGACTGTGGGAGGAAACCGGAGTATCCGGAGGAAACCCATGCAGATACGGGAAGAATGTGTAAACTCCACACAGCCAGTGACCTAAGGCTAGAATTGAGCGTGGGTCCCTGGCGCTGTGAGGCAGCAGTGCTAATGACCAGCTAGAGTTCATATGTTTAAGAAGCTAACCCACAAAATAGTCCAAATTATTTTGAAATATTCCAAATACTGAATTCTGACGAAAGTTAATATTAAACTTGAAATGTTAACTCTTTTTCTCTCCACAGATGCTGCTAGACTTGCTGAGTTTATCCAGCATTTTATGTTTTCTTAGAATAATAGAATCGTAGAATTCCCTACAGGCCATTTGGCCCATCCAGTCTGTACCCACTCTCTGACAAAGTAGGCCAATTCCCCTATCCAATCCCCATAACCTCACATTTTGGGACACTAAGGGACAATTTAGCATGGACAATCCACCTAACTGTGCATCTTTGACTTTCAGGTTCCTTTCAAATCTTTCAGATTTACGGCATCTGCGGTATTTCACTTTTATTATAGGGAAATATTTCTCATTACCTCATTAAAAAATCAAATCAGAAAGGTAAAACAGTGCCTTCAACGTATGGAATAAGTCACTTGAATCATATTGTACAGTTCAAGTGAAAAGCTCCATTGAGCAAGCCTGTAGGAAAATATGATGACATTTCTTCTCAAAAACAACACGTCCTTTTTCAAAAACAAAACCATATGGGACTTTTATACCATGAACTGCATTAACAGAGATTTCGATGAAAAGTAGCAAGTGTCAGTCATCATCAATGTTTCCATTCACGAATTGAATCTTCACTCAAAACTACCCTCAGATCTAAATATATTTGCATTTTGCAGGAAATACGCGCTGATCAAAGAGCAACAGGTTAGATAAGAAGCATCAGTTAATTGTTAACATGGGATCATGGTGAGGTGGAGTACGTTGAAAGGAAGGCAATTGAGAATATATAAAAAAAACATTTTTCACTTTAATCAATTCCCTTCAAATGGTTTAAGCCCTCTTCACTTTTTCCTTGCTTTGTTGAACTTCTGCGAACATACAGGTGCCCATCAGATCAAAGCCCCGTTCGATCAAACACAACACGTTTCAATGCTGATGCATAAAAACTGCTTTATGAGGGAAGATCTTAAAAAAAAGATTCAAAAGCAGTCTTTAAAATAAGCTGTTCACGTATACGAATGCTACTGGAGCTTTGCATATTCTGTTGATGTCTGCATTCATTAATTTCCTTTGTGTAATTAATTACTTTGAGGGAGAGCATGGAGGTTTCAGGAACACTGTGACCTTGCACTGGTAAGGGACCAGTGTCTAAATGTTGACCATGTTCATTGGAAATCCCTCAGATTGTTATTTTGTGGAGAGTTTGGCCCATTTATTTTAAACAGCTTAATACCCTCGCAGTGGAAAGGACAGATTTCCAATTCACGCGCTGGAATTACACAATGAGGTTTCAAGGTCAATGTTTTATAAGGTTTCTTGCACAGTAAACTTACTATAAACCCTTTTGAGGAGAATGTTTGGAAGCAACAGGCAACAGCATGCAAAAATGGACTTTGGAGGAAGTAAAATGATGGAGCTGAATTTTGACAAATATCTTTTCACATTTGGTGACTATTTACTTCACTGATATTCAAACCTTGGTTGCAGACATAGAATTCAGCTACTTAAAAGCCTCTGGGAAAATCGTCATCAACTTGTACTGTCTGACTCTGTGTCTCACAGTTTCAACAAAAAGAAATGCTGCAGTTATGATTTTCAGGAGTCATTTGACAAAGCACCATGCAAGAGGTGGAGCCCTTAAAGGAATGGACAAAAGCCATGGCAGACTGAATGAGTGTGGAAAGAATAGGGGACATGAAGTCCTATCTGGATTGAGATTTGGAGTTTATTTCCAGTCGAGGAAAGCAGGGCTAAGGGGATTTAATCAAAAAATTTTAGAATTATGAAAGGTTTTGATGCAAGTCAGGCGTTGCAACAGTTTTCGGCACTGCCCGTGACTGGTTCAAAGTGCTATTCAGAGCATCAATAACCCAGTCACCACCAAAATGTGCCAATGGTTTTGAGCGAATGAGCCCTTGGAGGAAAGGGGGAAATGCCATCAATAGATGGCAGTTGAGATAATCATTGAATTAGCAATGGCATTTGCAAGCTGCGATCAGTGATGGAGCCACAGTACAGAATGAGTCAATAACAGCACGACCATGAACAATCCCAAGCACAACACCAGGGTTCAAGTCCCTGCCTTAATTAAAGAGGTAGTTTGGACAGTTCCAGCTGGGATCTCCAATGATAGTTAACCAATAATGATGATGATTGACGGGATAAACAGGGAAAGGCTATTCCTTCTGGTCGAGAAATCAATAATGAAGGGTCAGCAAATTTAAAATAGCCTGAAAGTGATGGGTTAGAGGGATTAGGAGAAATCGATTCATACAGACAGGCTGCAGTGTTCGAGATGCTTTGTCACAGGGAACAGATCGGAAGAGACCATTTAACCTTTTAAAGGAATGGTACATAAACAGTTGGAGTAGAGGAAAGCACAAGCTTAGAGGGAGAAAGCTGGGCCACGGGATTCGTCTTGGATTGTTTGTGCAGAAATGCGTGAAACATTGAAACTTTTGAGCAAGATCAGAGACGGCTATTGGGGAAGGGATGCAAAAATCCAATAGAGGTTTTTAAAACTATGAAAAGGATAAGAGAGGGTAAATAGTGAAAGATATTTCCAATGGTGGGTGAATCAGTTGCAAGAAGGCACAGACTCCAAACTATTAAAGACGGCATATAGTGATTCTTAAAACTATATCAGATTATTTTGTATGGAATTCCAGGAATGAAACATTGAATACTTTACCAGAAGCGGCCACTGAAGCAGATGTAGAACACAACTGGATAGATATTTCAGAAGGATGAGTAGGAAAGGAAACAGAGAAAGGAAATGGATTAGACAGCTCCAATTGAAGATCAAGGGCCTTCACAGATGCGACGATTGAACAGGCTTCTCCTGTGCCCTAATTTCGAATAATCAGTAAATCTTTAGATTTCAAAGAAAATCAGCAAAGTGGAATCCCTGCTTTGGATGGACACTGTTTAAATCTTAACCCAACAATAAAAATTCTAGCAGCTGTCTGTGTGTGAAGTGAATTCAAATAAAACTGCCGACTGTGTCATAATCTTGTATTTGGTCTCAATCAAGCTAGTTTCCTTTTGCAATGAATGAGACCATTCACAGTGAGCTGAATCTTGGGCCAGGACTTTATGACCCCTCCTGCCCGGCGGGATGGTACAGTCCCACCCAACAGAATGGAGATTTACAACAAAAACAGAAAATCTCAGCAGGTCTGACAGCATTTGTGGGGAGAGAATAGAGCCAACGTTTTGAGTCCAGATGTAACTGCTTCGCCACATCCACCGGGGGAGCCACTCTGCCTCGGGGCCGTAAAATCCTGGCCCTGGAGTTAATACAATTCCCACCAGTTCATTTTAATTAACATTTGAAATGCCTTTGTCTTTTGACAATGCTGACGTGCAAATTGAACAACAATCATTATCTCCCCGAATGTGTTTGTCAGCATTTTTGTAAACTTAATGCATCTTTCTGTAACCATGTTCCATTCACATGGTGGGGAAGGGAAGCCTTGGATGGTTGTAGCAAGGTTTGCATGTGTTTTTTATTACCAGGATGTGGCTGTCACTGGAATTTATTGTCCATCTTGTATTGACCTTGAGAAGGTGGTGGTGAGCCCTCTTTTTGAATTGCTGTAGTCCAGGCTTTAAAGGTATACCCACAGTACTGTAAGGGAGGGAGTTAGAATTTTGACCCAATGATGGTCAAATAATGGTGATATTTTCCCAAATCAGGATGGCATGTAACTCATGTACCTGCTTCCCTTGCCTTAAGTGGTAGAGGTCATATTTGGAATGTGCTGTTGAAGACGCCTCGATGAGTTGCTGCAGTGCATCTCACTGTTTACTGGCAGTGGAGGGAGTTAACGTTTAAGGTGCTGGATGGGATGCCAATCATGTGGGCTACTTTCTCCTGGTTGGTTGTCAGGTTTCTTGTGTTTTTGGACTTGTCTCCAACCTGTTCTAGCAGCCATCACATTTATGGGATAAAGGGTCAGTGACCTGAAAGTTTGTTTCTTTCTCCATAGACGCTGCCAGACTTGCTGAGTATTTCCAGAATTTTCTGTTTTACTATTGATTATGTGGCTGTTTTAGTTAAGTTTCTTATCAATGATCCCCAGGATGTTAATAGTGGGGACTTGTAATGTCCTAACTATGTCATGGATTTTAAACAAAAAGAAAAATATGTGGTTTGCACAGATTGAAAAAGCAACAACAGATTTATTGCAGGAGGTGTTGCCTGTACACAGTTGAAAATGAAACTAAGGCAGGAGCCTGTAATTATTTGAGGAGTTGAGTTGGAAGTAAATATTATAATCATTAACAAGCATCCCCACTTCTGACCTTATGGTGGAAGGAAGGTCATTGATGAAGATGGTTGGGCCGAGGACACTATCCTGAAGAACGCCTGCAGTGAGTTGATTGACTTTTGACAACCACAACCATCTACAGTCCTGCTAGGTAGACTCCAACCAATGAAGAGATTTCCCCCTGATTCCTACTGACTTTAATGTTAATTAGGCTCTTTGACACCACCGTCAGTCAAATGTGTCCTTGATGCCAAGACAGTAACTCTCACCTCAACTCTTGATTTCAGCTCTTTTGTCCATGTTTGGACTAAGTCTGTAATGAAATTTAGAGCCGGGTGATCTTGCTGGAATCCCAAACTGAGCCTGAGTGAGCAGAATATTACTAACTGCTACTCGGTAGCACTGTCGAGTTATTACTAAGTTATCAGTTATTACTAAGTGCTCTTGATCACACTGCTGATAATTTCCTATCCCTCCCTGTTGTATAAGTCAGAAATCGATACACATTCTAGCCTTTTATCTGGCGGCACTTAGTAATAATGTTTGCTGTAAATTATCTTCACCGGTTGCTACGGAATTAATTTTTAGGTTTTAAATAATTGAACCATCTGTCTTTGTCAAGGTAAATAGAACCCAAGATTATAAAAAAAATAAACTTATGTAGTTCCCCCCACCACCTCTGAGAGTTTCAAAGCACTTTATAGGCAATTAAGTACTTTTGAAGTGTTGTCATCGTTGAAACATAGGAAATCGAGCAGCCAATTTGTACACTGCAAGCTCTCACTAACAGAGGTGTTGATTGAGGGACACATCTTGGCCAAGGGCCTGAGGAGAGCCTCACTGCTTTTCTTCAAAATCATGTCCAGCTGAGAGGGTAGACAGGGCCTTGGGTTAATTGAAGGCCACATCTTAGTGCTGCCCTGAAGAGACAACTTGAATGTATGCTCAATTTTCTGGAGTGGAACTTGAACTCTCAAGCTTCTGACTCATGGTAAGAGTGCTACCACAGAGCAAATAGTGACTCCCGTAAGATTCATTATTGCTGGATTGCCACCTTGAGACTTAAAGAGTATTATTTAATCAATAATAACAGCATGAAGCAGCAATTCTGGATCACTGGTGTGAAGTACTAGGGAGCGCCGTGAAGGCTTAGAATCTCTATTCAAGGTCAAAATGACAAGCGGAAATCAAAAAGGGAGAAACGATTGCAGAGAAAGTTTCCACAAGGTCACTGTAACAGAGCTCATAGAACAAGCCCTACAGTCACCTACTCATTTGTCCCATCAACTGAACTGACAAATAATGTCAAATGTGGAGGCTGGGAGATTAAGGAAAAAAAACATGAAAACCAACTATTGGTGCACTCAAGCATGCGTGCAGAGATGAAAGTGGACAGGGGCCCAACCGGCCCTCTGCAGCATGAGGTCCTTGGCCTTGTCTGATTGGGCTGCATCAGCATTGGTGAACCTGTCATTGTGGAAGTGTCCAACAGAAAGTTCAGGAAGACAGCGGAAGGCAGGATGGAAATGCTGGATGGGAGAAGGCTTGAGGATTTCTCCTGGGGCCTGGTAAAGCTCTCGTGGTTCTCCTGGAATGTTGAAAATGAGGATAAAATAACAGTAAATCTCAGGGACTCTCTGGCCCAGGTTGGCCTGGGGTGGTGGGGGTGTAGGAGTAATGATTGACTTCGGAGGGACGAACACAATGACTTGGAAGCAGTGGGAGGAAAGTCATGATGGCCGGCTACAACGGGGAGGAGCATAATATTCTGCATGAAGGGAAGGAGGATCACTCTGTCCTGAATTGAGGGGAAGAGGATCACTTTGTCCTGAATCGAGGGAAAGAGGATCGCTTTGGCTGTCAGGGGCACAAAAATGTTCCTGTGTGAAGGGGAATTACAATGTCCTTGGAGGGGGAAGGGGAGGGTGGGGCTGCAGGACCATTGTGTCGGGGGCGGGGGGTGGGGGGGGGGGGGATAGTGGCAAGGATGAATTATCCCATGATCTTGCTGCAGGGAAGCTGCCCAGCCAGCGTGCGCTCACATGGTTTCACTACACAGGCCTCAGTTAAAATTGCAGTTATGCTCCATTGGCATCTGATCCCAATTTGATTTAATTAAAGAAGGACCTGGTTGCCTTCTGTCAGGTGTTTCTCTCTCTCTTGCCTGTTGAAAAATAATAAGTCAAAGCAGCAAAGCACGGCAAGGCTGAGGACTCAGAGTGGGTAAATCAACTGCGGCCATTTTAATTGCCACCCACTGCTTCCTGTCAGCCAGGCAGGATTAAAATTAACATTTTATTCCTTACCATGTGATTGATTTGGGATTTACATTTCGTAAATACACTTAACTACTCAATGAATGTCAGTAAAATGGACAAGGTCCAAGTTAAAAATAAATGTTCTTTACTCTAGAAAACCATCACCATAGTATAAAGTATTCCTCACACTGCTGCATTGCCTACAGTGCAAAGCAAGCATTTGAATTTCAAAGAAAGTATTAAAAAGAATTGGGTAAAAAGCATGCAAGTTTAGGGGGCCTAACCTCAGAACAAAATCTCGATGGAAATATGAAGCAGTCCACTCTTATTAGAAATATTAGACAAAAAAAGAATAAAAACAACACACAATGATCTTATTACTACTTATTGTTCAGCTGAACATTTTGAATGCCCAATAATTATATCAGTACAAAGTGTCGCAGAATGACTGTCAAATCAACAGCGGGAAAACTGACAAGAGTGAATGCGAACATATAATTTTTTTTACAATTTTTAAAGAGTGCACTCTGATGACCTTGCACTGACAAGTAATTGGGAATTAAATATAAACGTATGCAGATGGTATATTGGCAGGAGTCACATGCGCTGAAATGTGCTTTATTTTGAATGTCAGTTCCACTTAACAAGGCAATGCATCTTCCTGCATTGGTTTGACAAATCCAAACTTTGTCCCAAAAGAAAATGAGTCAAAGAGTTATTTATTACAATCAAAATAAGGAATTTTGCTGTGTATTCTGCATCTAACTTTACATGAGTGAACTTAATGAGGCTGGTGGTTGATTTAAAATTCAGAAAAATTGACAAAACATAGATACAACATTTGTACAATGTAATCCATCCCGTCATATATCACTGTCAAAGTTCTATTTTCCTTTTGTCTTAAATAGATCTGTGATATGTAAGTTGTTGAATTGTACAGTAAACTAAGTACCTTATAATGGCCAATAGTAGTATGATAAAGGATTGTTAAAATTACAAAGCATTTGACACCATTGTAGTGGTTCGTGTTTACTGTACAAACACTTGATATTGAGGCATATCCATCTAATCCTCATGTGTGTAGTTAACCATTGTTGTTCAAAAGATATCAAGCTCGTGATTGAGAGAAAATGGATCAATCTGAGATCATTCTCAAGGACTCAAACTGTATTGACCTGAAGTTCAGTGTAGTTCTCTAACAGTTTCAGCTCTGTCCTGACACTAAACTTGGACAATTTCAATTGGATGTTAGGGCATCTGAAGTCAAGCTGACCAGGACTCTTTATTGGAAAGTCTGAATCCTCCCACTCAACCCCATAGGCAATAATGGGGAACAGTAGCATAATAGTTGGATTAGGCCTATAGCGTAAAGTTCTGGAATCATGAGATCTAAACTGAATCATGAGGAATTTAAATTCAGTTAACAAATTCAGCTGGAATCAAGGGCCGAAATTCCCCGACCTCGCCCGGGGCTGGGATTCTCCGGTCCCGCTACACTGAATTGAGGTTTGGCACAGCGGCAAATTCTCCGTTCTTGCTGGCAGTGGTAGCGGGGCATGTGAGACTGGGGAATTCCAGCCAAGACGTGTTGGTAATGGTGGCCGTGAACCTATCTGTCTTCTAATGCTCTTTAGGTAAGGAAATCTGCTGTCTTTACTGAATCTAGTTGATCTGGTGCTTAACTTCCCTCTCGAATAGCTTAGTAGTTAAGGGCGAGAGACAATAAATGTTGGTCTTGTTGGTGACACCCGCGTCTGACTCCACGTTACTCCCATGAGACTCTAGGACGCACACTGCATTAATGTCATAACAGTAGGGTAGATACATAGTGGAGACAATCCACACAGATGTTCCAGTTGCAATGCAAATATATTCTTCGTGAATAGAAAAGACAGTCTCTGAGTCATGTCTGCAGAGCTACAATCAGATAATGACCTTCATTTATTACACCTTCTTACAGCGCAGAGACGTAATCAGATGGATGGCAAATGACATGAGTAGATTTTGGGTGGTCTAAGAAATGAGTTTTAAAGAGAGAATTGAAGAGTGGGAGTTGTAGATGCAGAGGATGGAAAAAACCATGTACAACTCGATGGCCCCAACAGTAGGTTCCTCCACTGTCTTGCGAGCAACATAGAGAAAAAAATCCAAGTAGTGAGTCCCATGCCATCAGGCCGTCCCGCCAACAACTTAGAAAAGGCGTTCCGAAAAAAAAAAGAAATAGAACCTCTTTCCAAAACTCCCTACAAACATCACCCCCTGAATACCCTCACTCCCAATTATGTCCACCCCCAAACCCCCCCCCCACCACTGCATGGAACCTTCTCCCACTCAAGGGGCAGCGCCAGAGGTCAGTGCCAAGGGGCAGTGCCAGAGCATGGTCTTCTCCCCCCCTGAGCCAAGCACTAATCTGAACTCCTCTGGTACGCCAATGTGAATGGACAATCTAACGGGGGGCGGGGGGGGGCAGTTATCAAGCGTAGAGACCTGATAATTACTCTTCAATGTTTTCAAAGGAAAACCCAATGTTCACCATCTGGGTTCCCATTACACCTTGGCGGGGGGGGGGAACAATCGCTATGCAAAATCCCATCAGCGTAAATCTGTTTTGGGACTCCCACAGGATTTTACGCTCCCACCACCCCCCAAAAATATAGAAAATCCCCTGTAGAGGACCTTAGGGAAAGAATTCCAGAGTGTGGGGTGTAAGTTGCTGAAGTCATGGCTACCATTAAGAAATACGATACACAAACCGCAAATTGTAAGGACTAAATAATGACTTTGAATCAGATAATGTGTTTAGGAGCGTGTTACAAGATTTAAGAATGGGCTCCAATGATGCCAAATAGGGATTGTCCAATGCACAAGGTTTTGATTTGAATCTCAGATACATAATAACTTCATAATGTGCTGTGATATAGTATTTTTTCTACTGGAACATGAAGTTATAGTTTTTTTAAAGGGAGAGCGGAGGTAAAGGTACCAGTTCAGTAGTTTGTGAAATTATAGCATATGAACAGTCTGAATCCTAGAATGATACAGCTCTAAAGGAGACCACTCTGCCCATCTTGCTTGTACTTTCTATTTGAAACAGCTGTCCATGCAGTCCCGCTGCCCAGCTCTTTCCCCACAGGCCTGCAAATGTTTCCTTTCAATATATATCTAATTTCCTTTTGAAAGTTATTGCTAAATCTACTTCCACCCCTGCACTTTTTGGCAGTGCAGTCCAGATCATAACAACATGTTGTATAAAAATAAAACATTTTCTGCTTTACTCTGGCTCTCTTGCCAATGATCTTAAATCTACGTCCTTTGGTTACTAATCCCTCTGCCAGTAGAAAAGGTTTATTCTTATTTACTCTACCAAAATCTTTGATAATTTTCATCACCTCTATTAAAACTTCCCTCACCACATTTTTCTCTGCAGAGATCAATCCCAGTTTCTCCTGTTTGGCGGTTTGGTAATATTCTTTGTGTAGTCATTTTGTATTTAGTGGCTCATGTCTGCGTGGGAACAGACTGTAGTAAGTGAGGCTGGGTTTTCATCTTTGGGCTGAGTAGCAGATGTTGGGAAATTTCTCAGTTCAAGTTTAAAGTTTAAAGTTTATTTATTAGTATCACAAGTAGGCTTACATTAACACTGCAATGAAGTTACTGTGAAAATCCCCCAGTCCCCACACTCCGGCGCCTGTTCGGGTACACTGAGAGAGAATTTAGCACGGCCAATACACCCAAACAGCACGTCTTTCGGACTGTGGGAGGAGACCAGGGCACCCTGAAGAAACCAGTGTGCCTGTCAGCAGGAGAAAATGCGTGACAGGACAGGACTTTCATTGTTATTGGCAGGGGTGGGGGGGGGTTGGTGGGATGAGGGAGGACAGGGTGGTGGTGGTGGATGGACTGCCCTGCAGCCAAGCTGGCCTTCCCCAGAAAGAGTTTGGAGGCAGCCATGGGGGAAGGCTGTGGTACCGGCCTGCCTCAGTGGCATGGGACTTTGTCCCCAGTTATAAAAAATACAATCAGGCCCTTTAGCCCTCACCACTCACACCCACTTCCACCTCCACACACCCCCATGCCTCATCCATGCCAGCACCTGCTCCTCTTACCCTTCCCCATGGGCCCTCATATCCTGCAGGCCAACCTATGCTCACCACCCTCCCCATGGTCCTAATACCCTTCCTGCCTAGATATGCCCCTCCATCCATTCCCATAGTCCCTCATGCCAAGCTATAGGCCAATAAATGTGTCAATCACCCTGACTGTTTCAATTATCAATAGCTGAAATTGCAAGTATTTGACACCTCTTGATTCTGTGTAAAAGAAATGTGCCGTTGATAGAAGAGAGCAGAAAACCAGAGCTGTCAATCAATCAATCAATATTGTATCCGGGACTCAGGTGTTTTAGTAATCTAATGGATGTCTGGGCTCTTAGACAAGAATGCAAATAAGGCATAGCTGAAAACACACACAACCATTAGACTGTTGAAATAACTGACCGCCAGAGAAAACATTGCTTTGACTGACACCTCCGACTTTCTGATCTCTTCTGTCAATTGCACAATGTTTATTTCCCCAAATAGGGAGATCTCAAGTGCTTGATGTTTCTGCTATTGATGCATAAATGGCTTTGATTATCAACACTTCAATTGATCTGTAGTCAAAGGAGGCTTCTTTTCAGAAAGTGTCATGAATGAATGATTTTTAAAGCTTTTTTTTACACAGCATATTTTATACATTGGGTCCACTGGTTCTATATGTCTGCAAGTGTCTTAGCTCATGATGGGGAATAAAAGGGATCATGAGGAGGGGTGGCTGGGGAGCATAGCTTGGCATGGGGGCATAGCTTGGAATGGGACATGTGGTAGGAAGCTTTTAAACTTATCTTTTAAATGGTTCCCTCATCCAGACTATGGTTCACTACGCTTCCAAGATGCTGTGAGCCATGTCCTTTAAAAGCAGACCTATGGTCATGAAACTTGCAGAGGACTAGCACATACCTACCCCATGGCACAGTGGCACAGCGTTAGCACTGCTGCCTCACAGCGCCAGGGACCCAGGTTCAATTCTAGCCTTGAGTGACTGTCTGTGTGAGTTTGCACATTCTCCCCATGTTTGCATGGGTTTCCTCCGGGTGCTCCAGTTTCCTCCCGCAAAGATTTGTAGATTAGGTAGATTGACCATGCTAAATCGCTCCTTAGTGTCTCAAGATACGTAGGTTAGGGGGATTAGCAGGGTAAATACATGGGGTTACGGGGATCGGGTCTGGATAAGATGCTCTGTCGGAGAGTCAGTGCAGACTTGATGGGCCGAATGGCCTGCTCCTGCACTGTAGGGATTCTATTATTGTATTCTATGAAAATAGAAGCAGTCAGACCGGAAGTGCATAGTGCAAGCTTGAGAACCTGAACCAGCCCACGCTCTTAATTGGCACTGCTAAAAATCAGGAACCCTGGGAATAGGGTCACGATGCCCAGAATTGAGTCCTGGCCACCATTTCACCCCTCCAGTGAGACTCACAGACTCCATGAGAATCCAGCCCATGATATTTTACATACATTAATGCGAAGCATGGAAGCTGTTGTCTTTTATATTCATGTAGAAGCTCAGAGATTTGAAACAAATTGATTTAATTTATATTGAAGCAAAATACAGACGTTTGTTTGATCTCAATAGGCGGATTGCATGCTATGTAAATCATACCCAGGCAACCTTTAAGCTCTCACTTATTCTACTGCACGCTCCGTGTGGAACTGCAACAAATAATATGCAAAGATAAATTCAGTTTTTAAAAGGTTATCGCTTATACTTCAGGAAAACTAACTGGGCACAGACTGGATGCAGGACACTGTTAAATCCAATAATAATATATGGTGAAGTAATAAGTCTGAAGCTTGTCTTTTATCTTGGGGGGAATCTTACGAGAATTTGGCAGAGTGTCAGTTCTGGTGAGAAATCTGGCGTGGAACTCAACAGCGCCACTGACCGGAGTCCTCTTTGGACCTTGTGACTTTAACTGCAAAAAACAGAATGGGCATGGTTTACACCGTCAGCCTGGCTGGGATGGGACTCTTGAAGCTGGGAACTGAGCCCAGAGCTTCCTTCTGATCACTGGGAAAAAAAATTAAACTTGCCCCCTTCCCACTTCCACCACGGAGGTATCTGCAGCCTCCCTGACTGCACCCCCTGCCGATCATTGTCAGGATTCACCCCCATCCCCCAACCCTTCCCCTTCCAATCATTACCAGCATCAGCCCTCTGGCCCTTTTCCCCCCCAATCATCCTGGTATTGCCTCTGCCAATCCCTGCCAAAATTCCCTCCCCCTACTCCCCCCTACCATCATTGCTGGCATCCCCATCGCTCGCATGTCCACTCCCCCCCACCACTGCAAATAAATTGGTCCCTGCAAGTGATCCTCACCCAAGAGCTTGCCCCGTCGTTGCCCCCAGCACAGGCTGACCTATGCCAGGGGCATTGCCAGGGCACTGCCTGGCCATGTCGCTCTCCCCTGGGGGCAATACTGACCTTTGTGCCACTGGACGGATTCCCCTGACAGGTTCACGTCTGTGTGAACCTGTTATAACCTCGCCAATGTAATGTGACATCAGTGAGTTACGAAAATTTAGTGGGGGACAGATCAGACGAGGGGAGTGGTTCATTTAAATTAAATTTATTGAAATGAATGCTAATCAGGTTCTCGCCCATTTATGAGCTGAACCTGATTGCGTTGTCAGCGAGGGGGCGGTGAAAATCAGAAATCGCAATCTCGCCAACGTGATTCACAATTTTCGGGTTTAACTGGATCTTCAGCTCCCGCCGGCAAGCTCATGGATGGACAGTGTGGGCTCATGATTCTGTCCCTTACGTAAGTTTATTCTCACAGTAGTTTAGCGGAGTGACAACCTCTTTCTGTTTCCCCACATTCAACTGTCCCCATTCATAGAATCATAGAATTCCTACAGAGCATCACACCCAGGCCCTACATATTACCCTACGCATTTACCCCACTAATCCCCCTAACCTACACATCTTGAAATACCAAGGGACAATTTAGAACAAGAACAAAGGACAAAGAAAATTACAACACAGGAACAGGTCCTTCAGCCCTCCAAGCCTGCACCGACCATGCTGCCTGTCTGAACTAAAACCCTACCCTTCCGGGGACCGTATCCCTCTATTCTCATCCTATTCATGTATTTGTCAAGCCGCCCCTTAAAAGTCTCTATCATATCTGCTTCCACTACCTCCCCCGGCAGCGAGTTTCAGGCACCCACCATCCTCTGTGTAAAAAACTTGCCTCGTACATCTCCTTTAAACCCTGCCCCTCGCGTCTTAAACCTATGCCCCCTCAGTAATTGACTCGTCCACCCTGGGAAAAGGCTTCTGACTATCCACTCTGCCCATGCCCCTCATAATCTTGCAGACTTCTATCAGGTCACCCCTCAATCTCTGTCGTTCCAGTGAGAACAAACCACGTTTCTTCAACCTCTCCTCATAGCTAATGCCCTCCATACCAGGCAACATCCTGGTAAATCTTTTCTGTACCCTCTCCAAAGCCTCCATATCCATTGGGTAGTATGGCAACCAGAATTGAACACTACATTCCAAACAATTTAGCATGGCTAATGCACCTAACCTGCACATCTTTGGACTGTGGGAGGAAACCGGGGCACTCGGAGGAAACCCACACAGGCACAGGGGGAACGTGCAAACTCCACACAGACAGTGATTTACAGTATAGCTAATGATCATCACTTGTCTTTAACAACGCATTTAGTTTAACAGTGTAATTGCCAAAGGATGCAATTGGTGATATATTGACAGATGCCATTATGGTGGCAGCAATGTTTGTGAGAAGAGGAGAAGGGGTATGATTAAAGCAGCCAAGCAGAAGCTGGCAACAGTCTTTGGCATGTCAGTAGAGTCAGACTCCTGAAACTCCTAGCTCTACCTTACACCATTTTTATAAAATCCTTTATGGTGGTTATTGTGTATTCTAAAGCAATGTATCTCTGTGTGATTAGTCACATGACATGCTGTGATGTCACCAAAGGCATCTGCAGGTTTTTATTTCTCTGCTATGTTGGACTTTAATCACAGTAAGAAGTCTCACAACACCAGGTTAAAGTCCAACAGATTTTCACTCCATCTGACGAAGGGGCAGCGCTCCGAAAGCTTATGGTATTTGCTACCAAATAAACCTGTTGGACTTTAACCTGGTGTTGTGAGACTTCTTACTGTGCTTACCCCAGTCCAACGCCGGCATCTCCACATCAGGACTTTAATCAGGCAGACCTTGTAATTGGTTAGTTTAAGTAAATCACTGTGTAGCACCTCAGAAATCCTTTTTCCTTGTTGTTAATTTGTTCAGAAACAATTGCACATACACAACAGTGTTGAACACCAGTGGTTTCTTTGAGAGCCACCGATAAAGCCACAGGTAGAACATACAGTGCTGAATGCCTTTGGGTCAACTGCATTCTGTAGTGCGGTCTCAACTTTACAAAAGAGGCCTCGACAGGTTTCAGCCCCCCTATTTACATTTGCAAAGAGTAATATCTGTGTCACACATGTACCACAGATGCTTCTTGGGGCGGCACAGTGGCACTGCTGCCTCCACAGCGCTAAGGATCTGGGTCCGATTCCTGACTTGGGTCACTGTCTGTGTGAAGTTTGCATATTCTCCCCGTGTCTGCGTGGGTTTCCTCCGGATGTACTGGTTTCCTCCCACAGTCCAAAGATGTGCAGCTTAGATGAATTGGCCTTGCTAAATTCTCCCTCAGTGTACCCGAACAGGTGCCGGAGTGTGGCGACTAGGGGATTTTTGTGGTGAACCATCGTTGGTTACCACTGGGGGTTGTTCTTATGTTACTGTTGGGTTAGGGTGTTGTCACTGTGGGGGTTGTATAATGTTGTTGGGTTAGGGTGTTTACCTGTGGTAAATGTTATTATGGCACATCCCGGTGGGGCCCCGCCTCCGGAGGAGAGGTATAAGACCCTCTGCTCCGGCAGGACCCCTCCAGTCTGAACTGGTGTACTCGTGTTAGTTAGTTCCATTGTTTGATAATAAAAGCCTTCGATAACTGAAGCCTTGTTCCACGTGCTTGATTGTCGCGCATCAATTTTCACAGTAACTTCATTGCAGTGTGAATGTAAGCCTACTTGTGACTAATAAATAAGCTTTAACTTTTAACTTTTTTCTCTGCCTTTACTGATATGGTGCGCCAAACATTTACAGCACAGACCATCCACCATATCTAACGCATAAGCACCAGTTTTGTGCCTGAAAAACAGGAATAACACAATCAAGTTCCTAGACCAGTCACACTAGAATCATCACTGTGCTCCTACTACTCAATAGGTTCATGGCAGTTTAAACAAAGAAGCTCCATAAAACAATGAACAGCAGCTGACTTTCCATCACTATGCACCAATCAAAATAGAAGAAACATTATTTTCATTCATTTTTCCGACATGGGCACAAATGGCAAACACTTATTGTTCACCCCAGTCCTGACATTTGGCACAACTGATAACCTGTTAGGCCATGTTGGTATGGGGCAGAAGTCATATATCAGCCAGACTGTGTAAAGGCCACAGGTTTCCTTCCCTGAATGATATTAGGGAACGAGGGTGACGGTCAATTAGCTTTTAGTTTGCAGATTTTTATGAACTGAGTTCAAATTTTCAAATTGCCATATGAGATTTGACCTCATATTCTCGAGCTTATTATTCCAGTAAGATGACCACGACATGTCTGCAGCTCTTTACCTGAATGTCAGTGCGAGTGGGTGAAGAGAATTCTCCATGATGACTTGAAAAAACAAAATGTCGCAAAAAAAGTACAATTTGATACAGTCATTAACTGAGTTAACCGAATGTAACAGAACTTTCTCCTGTGATTTTCTTCATATCCATAGAACTAAATAATACTTTTCGGTCATCAATTAATGCTAACTTAGAAACTCCTCTTTAAAATTAATCACATCTGCAAAACCGTTGGGTTCAAATGACTGGCGACCAAGAATTTATAACAACAATAGTTTAACAACAGTAGTTTATTCGGTACTTTGAGCAGCTCTTACACTGCTTCCACTCTGTCTGCACCCCAGGGAGAACTCTTTAAGTAACCATATCACCCTTCAAATAGCCATGCTATCACGTGACCACTCAGTCTGCAGTATCAGTCATGAAAAGAACTTCATGCAGGAATGTCCACAGAACTCACTATATGGCCATCCATTTGATTGCTACATTGTCAATTGTCCCCCCCCTAATAGGAGAAGATTAGAGTATACCACATGGAATTTGTTCATTTCTACCTTTCCTGTTAGCTGAAATGCTGAAAGACCAAAGGACAGAGAGACACACAGACCAGAGTGAGGGGCAATGCATATTCATAGGACATCACCGGCAATATAATGCAATCAATTATAAATGTTATTGCCATTGAACAGCCAGAGCACAAACATCACCTTTTTACATTCAATTTCAAACAGCAGAATTTCATTCTTTGACAGGGAGTTGGGTCCAACACTAGACTTTCCTGTTTCCCCAGGCACTGTATTATTTTTATTCAGCAGCACGAGATACCATTTTTGCACCATCAAATAAATATTAATGAAGTCCTCGCTCTCACCTCCTGGCATGTTTTCATATGGGCAGGCCAAGTTATGACACAGGTACTAAAGTAGAAATTAGTTCACTTTTGAAAGCTCTTCAAAAAGTGTGATGGATTTTTAAAGATGAGGAACAGGGGGAGAAATAAAGAGCTGTGCAGATCTCAGGGAGTTTCACTCTGTAAGAGTTTGTGTCAGTCAATAGACAAGGGACATTGGCTGAAGAAAGGGATATTTGAGCATTTGTTTCAGAACCCCATTGAGTTAAGTGGAACACAATCAACCGCGAGGATTCCAGATTGATAGTTACCAGCCTGTGTGAGGTTAGTTGAATTGTGGACAGGTGCCATATATGCGTGGCCTGGGTTTCTTGGCTGCGTTTGGGTGAAACAAAACCCAGCAGTCACACCGCCGCACATGTGTGAGCTGGATCATTTGTAAATCATGTAACCCATGTCAAATAATCCACTGGAAACTCAGGACAAATCCCGGTGACAAGGTACAGTTGCTGGAATGTGGCTAAGGCCCCAGGGTGAGCAGTAAGTGGGTAAGGGTAGTCTGGGAAGAGAATGGAAATCAGTCATTGCGTGTTCCACATATTGTACCTGTTTATACTCCATGTGAATCAATAAACAGTCATAAAGTTCACAAACCAAGCAATCAATCCTGAAGCATAGCAATACTTCATAATGCAGTTAGAAATTATATGGTTTATATATGACATTATTTATTCTTTCAGAAAAACTGATTGAAAGTGGCATTGTACAAATAAAATTATGATGGTTCAAGTACATAAGCTCTATAAATCAAACTTATGTTGCATGGCTTCATCATTGCTGGATCCAGACCCCGAGACTCCTTTTCCAGCAGCACTCTGAGGGTATTTTTACCACGCAGACTGCAGTTGCTCAAGCAATCAACCCACCAGTATCTTCTTAAGGACAACTAGTGATGGGCAACAAATGCTGCCCTTAAGCAATGATGCCCACATACTAAGAATCAACATTGAATAAAAATAAGGCCCGGTTTGCTGATTACGATGCACATTAAGCTTCCCCTGATATTAACAGAAGAGTGCAGACTGTTCCCATTGTCTTGGCCAACATTGTTCTTGCAACCAATGCCACAAAAAAAGGACAAACTGGTCTCACCACCAATTGCTGGTCCTTGACTCTGCTCAAACTGGCTTCTTGCTTTCAACACAAGGCGTTTTGAACATTTTGGTACATGTGAAGATATGAAGACCGTTGCAATGCAACTGAGAGACATGATAAGGTGCTATATAAATGAACATTTCTGTCACAGGGATATTTAATAAGCAGAACGCTGCTTTAATCCTCAACATGGGCACACATCTCAGCACAAAGCATATTTCAGTAGGTATGGCGACATTTTAGAATTGAAAAGTAGAATTAAAAATAGAAAACAGCCAAAATAAAATTCTAAAAGATGTCTTTCTTCTGTTTAGACAGCAACTTGAAGTATCTAGCCAACCGAGCGAAGAGAATAATATTTTGAATTTACATTTGATTTTAACATCCCCATATCAAATGTAAACATCTCTTGCCTTTATTTTGACGCTAATATTTCCTGACAGGCTTTGACACTAATTGTCATTCACTAAAAATGCATTACGTTCTGAAGAGAAATTTATAAATTTAAGAATTGACATTTTTCATATGTCTAAATCATGAAAAGAAAAGTTACAGGCGTTTTGTTTAAAACAATGCGTTTGCCCCACATCTACAGCTGTTCCAGTGTATGAACAGTTTTTTTTCCCTGTCACAAAAAAAAAATCCCTTGAGCTAAAAAATTATAATTGATTTTGAAAAACCACAAGGATATGAGCAGATCATCATAATTGGATCAACATGCTCCAAAGGCTTCGGGCTACTTTAACTTTATTTCACAGCTGTCAGATTTCTTTTTTGGCTTCTTCATTATTGAACACAAATGGTTTGATTACAATATGTGGAACATTTGGCCATTCTAACCTGAGACAGGCTGTCTGCCATAGGGGAAGATTTGATAAGCGCTGTCAAATACACCACGATCGTTTGCACGTAGGTCTCACGAAACTCAACCCAACAGGCCAAAAATAAAAAAAAAGTGGATTGCTGATCACGACAAAATCTCAGATTTTTGAAGAAAAGACATTTGGAAACCATTTGGAAAAAGTTTGCCACACTTTCAGAAGCTTTGAAAAAAAAAACACACACGCACTTGATTTTTGATCAGTGGCAGCACTCCCCATCTTGAAGTCAGAAGTTATGGGCTCAGGTTGCACCCCAGCGGCTTCAACACACAACCCATGCTGATACTCAGGTGCAGTGCAGAGGGAGTGCTGCATTGCCTTTCAGTCGAAACATTCAATCGGGTCCCCTTTCGGTGGATGTAATGGATCCAATGGTGCAGTTTCAAAGAAGAGGGGGAAGGTTTTCCAAATATCTTGGTAAATATTTACCTCTTAACCAATGGATGAAACAGTCAAACTGGTAATTATCACTTTGCCAGTTGGAGGAGTTTACTGTGTGGAAATTGGCTGCAGTATTTCCTACATTACAACAGTGATTACACTTCAGAAAGTACTTTGTCAGCTGCAAAGTACATTAGGATGTCCTGGGGTTATGAATAATGCTACATAAATGCAAATCCTTTGTTTTCTTCAAGCACAGACATGGAAGAAGTCAGGACAGGGGTGGTTGGAGAAAGGTCAAGGGGAAGGGGCGGGGAGGGTGCTGTTGGTGAAAAGAGATGGTGAAGTGAGTGGAATTAGTAGCACTTACATGGTCACTAGACCATGGGGTCATGTTAAAAAGCATAACACTGCCCCACTGGTACATTGCTTCTCAACTCAACTTGTGCTATTGGCAGAACTGAGAATCTTTCAAAACCACTAAGGTATACTTATTTTGCTGTTACTTACATTTAGATGTTACCCCAGAGAGAGTTCTGCTGCAGCACGAGAACAAAGCTTTTATGTTAATGAGTTTCTGTTATAGGATTAGGGGTTTGACTGTAAAATATCACACAACTAGATTTCCACAAGATATTAAATTGAAGGAAGCGTGTTAAAGACAGAGGTAATGCAGCAATGTCTGCTTCTGATAATTCAAAGCCATTTTATGTGTAAAATATTACCCAACAATTCAAATTAAGCAATTTTAACATAAGAGGAGAGGAGTTCAAATTTGTTAACTAATGATAGCTCAAAGTGTTTATATTCACTGTTCAATACAATAGTTCATGTTCTCGGTGATATCTGGTTTAGTCTCTGTTTTATACTTCTACCTCTGGTTTCTGTGGGATAGAAACAATGACTAGTGCTGTTCTTGTCCAAACATTCAATACTCTTGGATCAAATTTCTCTCCGAGTGATTTAACAGAGGGTCAAAGTGGCACAGCGAGGAATGTGGTACATTATAAGTTCAGGCAAGAATAGCACCAATCAAAATTTCCATCTTGTGATGCATGCAGCATTTGGATCTGACAATTTTTCTTTACAAGCCTGAATAGTGAGTTCACATTGCGTTTGCAGGGAAAGGAAGATATTGTTGTATCACACACAAATATCACTAAAAGTTCAAATATTGTGTGACCTTTCCAATGTGAATTGATTCATGAATAAATGCCAATAAATGCTATCCTGTCGATCCAGCATTGAAGAAACCTCTTCAAACAAGCCATAATCATTCTTCTTCATTATATTTTGTTCATACCAAACATTGGCTATATCGAATAGGCAATTTATTTTTCTTTTACGGCTCATTACAAATTTATTTCTCCCTTTGCCTAAACACACATGAAGATAGTTCAGAGACAGTGAAGCCTTTTCCATGAGATTTATTACAACACCAGGCTTTGAACAGCACAGCAGAAAAGGTATATCATTATTGTAGCATAAGGGTCTGGCGCATATAGGGTTAATGTGGGACGGAGTACAATGCCGCTCACACAATGATGTAAGAGACCACATGGCTGGCACCTAGGTATCAGTCTAGTGTTGGACAGAGCTGTGTGCACAAGCAAGCATGGACACAGCTCTGAGCTTGGATGACCCTTTACTATATATGTGTACATAGTTCTTATAGTTAATAAATACATCCAGGTAACCTACTTAAGACTACGAAAACTTTAGTAAGACCTAGCAAATGGTATGCAAGATGGATGCAACATGGTGGCAGTGCTTGGAAAAACTCAGAATCTCAGAAAGATTGGTGCAGAAATTTAAAGGCTATAAAATTAAAGGCATAACATTCTTACCTGACTGAAAGAATCCAAATCAAAGACACAGAGAAAGATCACCCGAGAGAATTGGAAGAAGGGGGCAGATTTTACTCTCCAGTCCTGAGCAGATATCTTGAACCCTGGCACTGGGCAGCAACATAACTATCTGGACTCATGCTCTCAACTACAGAGAACAAAACCTATCCCCGTGGCAATGCTGTCTCCTCACGCTCCCACATTCCTCTTCGCTACCCCCACTTAAATGGCATCCTTCGGCATGGTGCCATGGCCAGCCTGCTCATCCACCTTGTAGCCCTTCTCCTCATCCACACTGTTAGCAAGCACCTTGTTGGACAAAGTCAGGGGCTAAAGGTCCTCACTACATGCTGCTTCACCTGACCTGCCTGACTCACACTCACATCTGCCTGTTCCTGGTTATTGACCAATTCTAAAGTCCTGCCTAAACTAAAGGGAGTGACTACCTCCTGGAAAAAATGTGTCCAGGTAACCCTCCCTCTCTCTGATGCCTCACAATGTCCACAGCCCAGACTCCAGCTCAGCAACTCAGAACCAAAGTTGCCTAAGTTGTAAATATTTTCCAATATCGTTGTTGGGGTTGCAGTGCATTCTGCAGATTCCTGCATGGTGCAGTCATGGCACACTATCAGCCCTGCCTTTTCTGTACACATTGGGGGCTGTTTTACCATTTTGATTCTCAGGGCTGAATCTGGGCGCAATTCAGGTTCGACTTGGAAACCTGTTCTCAGGCACCCCCATACGCACTTAGGCTGAAAAAAAAGTCGCGAGTCTGAATCGCGCTGTAGGCGGGGCTTATCGCGCCCGAAACGCTGCTGCTCCGACCGGAGCCTTCAACTGCGCATGCACAGTAAAGAAAATTGAAAACGCTCCCCTGTCACATCGCTCCCGGGCTGCAAAAAGCGGATAAAGCGGCCCGGGAGCGATGATCACCACAGACATCGCCCCACCCCCACAACATAGCTGCCCCCCCTTATCCACCCACCCCCGCTACTCCGATCCCCTGCCCCCTTTTCCCCACACCAATCGCCCGCAGAGTGGCAGCAGACCACTGCCCTTACCCGCCTGCCCTTGCCCCCACCCCCGCCCCCTCCCCCACCAGAGATCCATCTGGCCTGCCTCCCTCCTCCTCCTCCCCCCCCCCAAAAACAGAGAGCAATCTGGCCCCCCATCTCCTCGTCCCCACCCCACCAGAGAATGATCAGGCCTCCCTCCTCCCTCCCCCCGTCAGAGAATGATCTGCCCTCCCTCCTGCCACCAGAAAATGATCTAGCCCTCCTCCCTCCCCACACCCCCCCCCACACCACCGATCTGAATTAGAGAGCTGTTGGAAGCTCTGAACTTACCTCTTCAGAAGCTGGAGCGCCCGAAACAGATCTTTGCTGAGCATGTCTGTTTCGCGCCGAATCTGGATGGGCGAACGCAATGGTAAAGGGGGAAATGCTGGTGAGATTGGGCAACCAGCTCATTAAGTCAATTTAAATGCATGGGAATGCATTTAAATTGATGTCGCGGCCATTTTCGGGCCTTGGTAAAGTGGGCATCTGCGCAGATACAGGCATGGATCACGCTAATCGCTTCACGCCCGACTTTACCAAGTTTTTGCGCCCACGCAATGGTAAAATCGGGCCCATTGTTTCTTTCATTCATCAATTAGTTAATAATTTACACAGCTAATGTGATAGAAAATTACCCCCACCTAGCTTGGAGACAAGGAAGGAAACTCACCAGCCACTAGAGGCTGAGATAAAGTTGAAAAAGGAGCCCCCTTTTTCCCCTCTGCATTGAATATCCCACTTGAACCAAACTCTCAAACCTTCCCCCAACCTATGTCTGTCTCATTCAGGCATAGTCTGGTATCTGTGTGCACCTTTACCCCTTTCTTCATCTTCATCTCTTCATATATTTTCTTGGAAATGTAATGTGTTTTCAAGCTTTCTTCCAAGCATCCAACCATTTCCTTCCGCTCTGTAGTCTCTTTCTTGTACTTCGGTGACATCTCAAAATTTTATTTGCTCAGATCTTGAACAGTTTGGTTCATTGACAACTTTAGTGTCCCATGTGTTTTCATGGGTATATATGCAGCTTGAATCTTGAGTTTCAAGTCTTCCAACTCTGTTGTGATACTAACATTTTCCACCTTTGTTTGATTTCTCTTTTGCAGAGGTTGTTTATTTTGGGTTTCATCAAATAGCCTTCATTCTTTGATTTGATTTGATTTGTTATTGTCACATATATTAGCATACAGTGAAAAGTATTGTTTCTTGCATGCTATATAGACAGAGCATACCATTCACAGAGAAGGAAACAAGAGAGTGCAGAATGTAGTGTTACAGTCATAGCTAGGGTATAGAGAAAGATCAACTTAATGCAAGGTAGGTCCATTCAAAAGTCTGACAGCAGCAGGGAAGAAGCTGTTCTTGAGTCGGTTTGTACGTGACCTTAGACTTTTGTATCTTTTTCCCAAAGGAAGAAGGTGGAAGAGAGAATGTCCGGGGTGCGTGGGGTCCTTAATTATGCTGGCAGCTTTTCCGAGGCAGCGGGAAGTGTAGACAGAACCAATGGATGGGAGGCGGGTTTGCGTGATGGATTGGGCTACATTCACAACCTTTTGTAGTTTCTTGCAGTCTTGGACAGAGCAGGAGCCATACTAAGCTGTGATACAGCCAGAAAAAATGCTTTCTATGGTGCATCTGTAAAAGTTGGTGAGAGTCATAGCTGACATGCCAAATTTCCTTAGTCTTCTGAGAAAGTAGAAGCGTTGCTGGGCTTTCTTAACTATAGTGTCGGCATGGGGGAACCAGGACAGGTTGTTGGTGATCTGGACACCTAAAAACTTGAAGCTCTAGACCCTTTCCACTTCGTCCCCATTGATGTAGACAGGGGCATGTCCTCCCCTATGCTTCCTGAAATCGATGACAATCTCTTTCGTTTTGTTGACATTGAGGGAGAGATTATTGTTGCTGCACCAGTTCACCAGATTCTTTATCTCATTTCTGTACTCTGTCTTGTCATTGTTCAACCCACTACGGTGGTGTCATCAGCAAACTTGAAAATTGAGTTGGAGGGGATTTGGCCACACAGTCATATGTGTATAAGGAGTATAGTAGGGGGCTGAGAACACAGCCTTGTGGGGCACCGGTATTGAGGACGATCGTGGAGAAGGTGTTGTTGCCTATCCTTACTGATTGTGGTCTGTGAGTTAGGAAGTTCAGGATCCAGTCACAGAGGGAGGAGCTGAAGCCCAGGCCACAGAGTTTGGAGATGAGTTTCATGGGAATAATGGTATTAAAGGCTGAGCTGTAGTCAATAAATAGGAGTCTGACATAGGTGTCTTTCTAATCTAGGTGTTCCAGGGTTCACATACGTTCATTCATATTCAGCTGCTCAATCCACTGTCACCAGCCATTGCAATTCAGCTAATGTGTTAGGAAGTCCAAAAATTTATATTTTTAAGACTTCTGCAAGGTTCCTTGCTTCATCATCTCCCACATATGGTTCAACCAAATATCGTCTTCGCCCTTTCAGCACTTCAATGGGGGTTTTCTGTGCCTCTTTTCAAGCTCTGTGTACTTCAAACTTGAAGATTGATATATTTGGCAAAGGTCGTCAATGTTTAATTGAAGCTGGTTAAAGGTCCATCAATGCAATGTATTAGGATTAGTTCATCAACAGGTTCACCAAACTAGTATAAAAGGGTATTAATCTGGACTTTTCCTGACTTTCTACTTAGACCTGATGTTCTCCAGCAGTTAAAAAATTTCCTTCCCTAAGATTCCCAATTTTCTGTAACGCCTTGCCCTTGGGTGAGTCTAAAGTGATCTGGTAAGTTGGATTTCTGATCCATGATTTAAAAAAAATTAAAGAGTAGGTTCAGCTTTTAGAAGTTGATGAATTCATGATGGCTCCACCATTCATTTGAAGACAAAGGATTTAGCTGTGCTTGTCTGTTTGGGCAGGCTTCTGCTGCAATGGCATTCGCAGGCAACCTTGTAAAAACCTTAAGGAGGAAATAATTAAAATTTGAGAGAAATCTAGCTGGAAAAATAAAGAGTGAGAATTTCTCCAGCTATTTAAAAAAGAAAAGAGTTTATAAAGTGAGCATTGGTCCGATAGAAAGTGAGTCCAGGGAACCAATAATGGAAAATTGGGAGATAGTAGATAAATTGAACAGGTATTTTGTATCAGTCTTCATGATAGAGGATACAAGCAACATCCCGGAAATAGCTGTAAATCAGGAATTAGAAGGAGGGAGGTAATCAGGAAAATTACAGTCACCAGGAAAGTCGTAGGTAACAAGTTGCTGGAGCTGTGGGCTGACAAATTCTCGGATCCTGATGTGCTTCATCTTAGTGTCTTAAAAGAAGTAGTTGGTGAGATAGCTGATGCATTGGTTTTAATTTTCCAAAACTCCCTAGATTCCAGGAAGATCCCATTAGATTGGAAAATAGAAAATGTTTTAAAAAGGGAGGTAGACAGAAAGCAGAAAACTACAGCTCAATTAGCTTAATATCTGTCAGAGCCAGAACATTAGAAGCTATTATTAAATATGTTCAAGCAGGGCACTTGGAAAAAATCAAGGTAATCAGGTAGAGTCAACATGAATTTGTTGAAAGGGCAATTATGTTTGACCAATTTATTGGAGGTCTTTGAAGGAATCACATGTGCAGTGGATAAAGGAGAACCAGTGGATGTAGTGTACTTAGATTTCCAAAAGGCACATGATAACGGGCCACAGCAAAGGTTATTGTGGAAATTAACAGCACATGCTATAGGGGGTAACATATTGGCATGGATAAAAGATTGATTAGCTAACAGAAAACAGAGAGCAGGCATAAATGGGTCATTTTGGTTGTTTTTTGTATATAACAAGTGATGTGCCACAGGGATCAGTGCTGGGACCTCAAATTCTTATAATTTATATCAATGACTCAGGTCAAGGACCCAAGGTATGGTTGCTAAATTCGCTGATGGTACAAAGATACGTTGGAAAGTAATTTGCGAAGGGAGCCTAACAAGGCTACAAGGGAACATCGATAGTTCAATTGAGTGGAAAAAATATCTGAAAAATGGAGTCTAATATGGGGAAATTTGCAATTGGCCATTTTGGCAAGAACAATTTTTTTAAAATCATGTTATCTAAATGGTGAGAAATTACAGAACTCTGAGATGCAGATGGATCTGGGTGTCCTAGTGCATGAATCGCAAAAGTTTAGTATATAGGTACAGCAAGTAATTGGAAAAGCCAGTAGAATGTTATTTATTGTAAGGGGAATTGAGTACAAAATAGGGAGGTTATGCTTCTGTTATACAAGGCATTGGGGAGACCTAATCTGGAGTACGATGTACAGTATTGGTCTCCTTATTTAAGGAAAGATGTAAATGCATTGGAAACAGTTCAGAGAAGGTTTACTAGAATGGGCAGGTTGTCCTATTTGAAAAGGTTGGACAGGCTAGGCTTGTATCTGTTAGAGTTTAGAAGAGTAAGAGGTGACTTGACTGAAACGTGTACAATCGTGAAGGGCCTTGACAGAGCCGATGTAGAAAGGATGTTTCCTCTTGTGGGAGATTCTAGAACTGGGGGGTCGCTGTTTCAAAATAAGGGGTCTCCCATTTAAGGCACGGGTGGTGAGAATGTTTTTTTCTTGGCGTGAAAGTAAGTCTTTAGACCCCTCTTTCTCAAAAGGCAGAGTCTTTGAACACTTATAAACAGATGTAGATAGATTCTTGATAAGCAAGGGGGTGAAAGGTTATCAAGAGTCGGTGGGAATGTGGAGTTCAGGTTACAATCAGATCAGCCATGATCTTATTGAATGGCAGAGCAGGCTCGAGAAGGGCTGAGTGGCCTAATCAAACTCTTAGTATGAATATAGAGTAGCAAGAGAATGGAACCGTTCTCACAAAAAAGCATGACGAGTCTCAGAAACGGTTCACAGAAGCATAAAGATAGAATGTGATCTTGAAGGATTGCACATAGGAATTATACTCTGCCAAAGAAAAACTGATCTGTGCAGAGACTCAACTTTCAAAAATATACAAAAGATGCATTTAATAAGAAAATAAAAATATGAGAACCATGGAATGCCCTCAGAAGTAGAACACTTGAGAGAAAACTTAAAATGCTCCAATGATTAACTAGTTGAAATAAATTGGATCTTCAATTGAAACTTAGTGAACATCAAGTGTCACAAATACCTTAATTACAGAAAATGGTTCATCTTCAAGGACTAAGGACATTCTGGAAGATCTTTTGTTTTTAAAAAGACACGATCCCTTAAAGGGCTAATGCAAGATTGCTGCTGGTCCTGGAAGAGTCAACGTTTTACAAGAAAAGGTCATTAAGCAGTTTTAAAGAAGCTGGTTTTAAAGTTTTAAAGAACCTCTTGACCCTGGTGGTACAAAAGGGTCACATAGCGGTTTATTGCTTTGAAGAAACTGTTTTAAAACTGATAGGTTGGTTTTCCTTTGGGGGTAAAACAAGAAGAATTAACTGCTGGAAGACAACAGATCCTGAAGCTTCTGAACCAGTGCAAAGCAAAAAATGAATGGAAGTTGCTCCAAAATTGCTCTATATTCTGAGATAAGGTTTCCTTATCATTGATTATTTCTCAGACCAGTGATGAGAAAGCAACTGTATAACCTGGCTGCCATTTCAGGGGCTCCTGTGTTAATAAGCTTTGCCTTTCACTTGACAAATCTGGTTTTATAAAAAACAAAGATCTTTGATGTTTATTGAAGAAACCTGTGTATTGAGTGGTCATTCTGTGATTATAGGGAAAGCACATATTTGGCTGTATAGATAGCTGGAGACATCATTTAAATATATGTTTTGACCTGTGGAATAGTGAATCTGGAGGCAGATAGTGCACTCTGCCCATCTCGGTCGTAACACGAACTTCAGAAGTCTCTCCTAACCATTGTGCAAAATGCAACACCAGGGGATATAGCGTGGCCCTTAAGGGGGGACATTTCCCGAGGGCCACGTGATCAGTGAGGACCCTATGGATTCCCCGGCAGGAAGCTGAGCCAATTGGTAGAAGGGCACACATCACGGGTCGAGAAGGCACAGTTGGCACCAGGGAGTCATAAAGAGCAGTCGCATTTGTAATTTAGTCTGACCTTGTTGTGTATCAGTCCAAAGATGTGCGGGTTAGGTTGATTGGCCAGGTTAAAAATTGCCCCTTCGAGTCCTGGGATGTGTAGGTTTGAGGGATTAGCGGGTAAATATGTGGGGGTAGGGCCTGGGTGGGATTGTGGTCAGTGCAGACTCGATGGGCCGAATGGCCTCCTTCTGCACTGTAGGGTTTCTATGATTCTTCTATGATATGTACATAGGCAATAAAGCCTTTTATTATTAAAGTTGCATTTGAGTCGCCCTCAATCTATTACATTGGCGACAAGATAAAATATCAAAGTCATCAGGGATCGTAGTGTCCAGTTAGAGGGGGAGGAGTCTTGAGCATTGCGAGTAAGAGGAAGTGAGGTATGCTTATTTAGCAATGCCTATGAAAGGAAAGATCAAGCTATTTGACGCAGAAGTCAATGTCTGGGACAATATATAAAAAGACTGCGATATTACATCGTTGCAAATGAAATAAGCACAGAAGATAAGAAGGAGGTTACTTTGTTTACAGTCTGTCGCCCACAGACTTACAGCTTAGTGAGAACATTAACATCGGCAGACACTCCAGACACAAACTGTGGTGCTGGTCAAAAATCATTTTAATCCCTGTCCCTCGATCATTATGCTGAGATACAAATTTCATATGGCAATCTGTGAGCCAGGAGAGACAGTATCAGGCTTCATGGCAAGACATAGGGGACTGGCAGAATACTGTGAATTCAGCCCAGTCTCAACAGAAACGTTAAGGGACAGAATGGTCTGTGGTATCAACAGCTAAATAATACAAAAAAGGTTATTGGCGGATCAACCAAAATTACCTTCGAAAAAGCTGTTGCGCTGGCCCAGGCGACTGAATGTGCAGAATGTAGCAGAGATACACGATTTTCAAGACATGCCAAACGAGGTTAATCATTTGTAGCGAGAAACGACTATGGTGCAATACAGCCCAGGAGCAGGCGCAACCTGATAGAAGAAATGCAACAGTGAGGGCTGGAGTGTGTTTTCAATGTGGAGAAAGCACTCCCAAGAAGTTGTCAATACAAAAATTATGTATGCTTCAAGTGTAACAAGAAAAGCCATTTAAAGGCATGATGCAGTGCAAAACAACCAGTACAGTCAGCACAAAAACAAAAGGCAGTAACTATTAGGTTAGCTCCTTTAAACAATTTGGAGGAGGAGTCTGGCAAAGGATCCGAGTCATTCACCCTAAACCAGGTCCAGCTAAGCAAAGAGCCCTCAGTGGAGATAACTTTGCTGGTAAATGGCAAAGCAATCAGGATGGAGGTCGATACAGGGGTGGCAGCCACAGTCATCAGGGAACAGGCATTTTGTTATCTTCAAAAAGGACCCCAACCATTAAGACCAAGTGAGCCAGGTGCCGGGTTGTCCACATATACTGGAGGGACACTGCAGATTTTAGACACAGCAACAGTAACTGTAGCACATCAGAACCAGACAGTGAAGCTACCGGTTTTGGTAATCAAGCGTCACAGACTTTGTTTAATTGGCCGTGATTGGTTAAAGCAAATATGGCTAAACTGGCTGGAAATATTAAACCTGAGGGATGGAAGTTTTCAGGAGCTGCTGTATAAATATTCTGAGGTCTTTAGAGGGGAATTAGGATGTATACATGGAGCTAACACGTGGAGCTAACACAGGGCGGCACGATAGCACAGTGGTTAGCACTGCTGCTTCACAGCTCCAGGGACCTGGGTTTGATTCCCGGCTCGGGTCACTGTCTGTGTGGAGTTTGCACATTCTCCTCGTGTCTGCGTGGGTTTCCTCCCACAGTCCAAAGATGTGTGGGTTAGGTTGATTGGCCATGCTAAAATTGCCCCTTAGTGTCCTGAGATGTGTAGGTTCGAGGGATTAGCGGGTAAAATATATGGGGGTAGGGCCTGGGTGGGATTGTGGTCGGTGCAGACTCGATGGGCCAAATGGCCTCTTCCTGCACTGTAGGGATTCTATGAACACTAAAATCTATCTGGATCAGGAAGCAATGCCTAAATTTTTTAGCAAAAGTTAAACAGGTTCTGCAGTCATCTGCCTTGTTGCTGCATTTTGACCCAAACAAACCATTCATAGTAACCTGCAATGCTTCACTGCATGGTGCAGAAATACCCATTGACTTTGTTTCTAGAATGTTGTCCGGTGCAGAGAAGAAATATCTCAAATAGACAAGGAAAACTTGGCTACCATCTATGCTGTCAAAACATTTCATTAGTCTACTTATGGTCCACATTTTACAGTAGTCGCAGACCACATTATCATCTGATTGAATCTCTCACTGTGGCCTAACCAGTCGTTTGTACTCATTTATTGTGATTCCTTTATTACTGGACAAAGTGCACCATTTCTAAAACCTACCTCGCTATTGTCAATATCAGTGTCTACAGCAATGGGTACAAGGTGCTGGATTTTCATCTTTGAGGCTGGTAACAGGAGTTGAGAAATTTCCTGGTTCTGCATGCCCACCTCGGGAGAAAGTGGCAGCAAAGGCAGAATTCTCAGTTGTGTGGGGGTTTTGGAGTGGGGCCTGCATTTTTCACCCAGAAAGAGGTCAGAGGTTAGTAGCTGCCAGGTGACAAAGTGGGCTGATTAAATGCCCACCTCAGTACCCTGAGACTATGTCCCAGTTATAATAAAAAGTCCCTCTAGTCCTTGCCCCTCACACCCCCTCACCCCCACACACCCCAGGCCCTTACCAAGCCATCTCATTCCCTCACCCATGCACCATGGCCACTCATACCTTCCGTGCCAATCTATGCTCTCCACCTATCCCTCCCAATGACCTTATAACTTCCATGCCAAGCTATGATCTTACCTGTTCCCATTGGCCATTCATAACTTCCACTCCCAGCAATGCCTCCCCACCCACCCCCAGTGGCCTCTCAAAAGCCTACATGACAAGCTATGTTCCGACCCATCCTCCATGGCCACTAATAACCTCTAAGCTAAGCTATGGTACTTCCAGGCCCATTACCCACTATTTATGCTGCATAGAACTAGTGAACCCTATAATGGCAATAGGATGTGTTTAAAAAGCTTCAAAATGTCATTCACTCGCAACTCTTCATTTTATTAAGAAAATAAATTTTCACTATAGCCCAATAAAAATGTCAATCATATAGACCCTTCAAAGTATCAATAACAGAAACTGTGAGCACCTGAAACTGTTTTAATGTATGTAAATAAATATTGTGCACTTGACAGAATAGCTCAGAGAGCCAGAGCAGTTATTCAAGCAATATTTCCCCTGGGGTGCATTTGTTTCAACATTTTAATGGACACATGAGCACTCAACCTGTCCTCATTATGCATTCTATACAGTTGCTATTGGCTTATTTGTTTCTACGCAGATTGTATAGTGGGTGAATGGGCATGGCAGTGCCATAGCTTGGTATGGAGGTTATGAAGGATCATGAGTGTTGGATATGGGCATAGCCTCTGATGGAGGCTATGAGGGACAATGGCAGATGAGTGGAGGGGCAAAGGTTGGCATTGGGACATGGGTAAGGCCTTTTGAACTGAACTTGCTTTAACTCTGAGGTCCTTGAAAGGTTGGTTCAACTCCATGAAAACTGCAGGGGATGAAAAGTTACCTATTCCCACAATGGAGCTGGCTGGGCTGGCAGTGCAGGATGTGGGTTCATGACCCACAGCAGCTGGCACCTGCACTGGTAAAAATCAGAAACCCTGGGAATGAGGTAGGGAATCCCAGAATCTGATCTGGCAGCCATTTCCACACCTCCGCGGAGTCTCCCCAATTCCATGAAAATCCAATCCCAGGTAACACCATTTCAAAGTTACAATTATTAAGAAAAAATCACAGTCCAAAAAGATCTTTAACAATGATGAAAATCTAATCATTATTTTTAATCAGCGATGACATGATTTTATTTCTCAAGCATGCTATCCAGAGACAGATCATCTTTTATTCCTGTTACACTTACCGTAGTTTATTTAACCTGATTTTCACAGTTCAGTGCAGCTATTTAACCAACATAAAACACTAATTATATAGTCAGATTTTCTTCCTGGTCTACAGCTGGAATTTGCATGTTGAGGGCTGTGTTTGAGGAGATTTAAGCCTATGAAATAAAAATGGCAAAAAGGGGGGAACTTTCATGAAGGAATGCAATGAAATAGACATTCAATTATCTCTAAAGTGGCCTTAAACGGATAAATATGTATCATAGCAAAAAAGTAAAGTCACCATAGCCCCAAATGACAATAGGCTGATGGTGATTTAACCTGAGGATGACCACGCCTCAGGTGAGAGGCAAGGTTGAATAACCTTAGCTGGTACAGGAATTGAAGTGGAGATGCCAGCGTTGGGCTGGGGTAAACACATAAGAAGTCTCACAATACCAGGTTAAAGTCCAACAAGTTTATTTGGTAGCACAAGCCACAAGCTTTCGGAGCACTGCTCCTTCATCAGGTGAGTGGAAGTTGTGTTCACAAACAGGGCATGTATAGACACAAACTCAATTTACAAGATAATGGTTGGAATGCGAGTTTTTACAGGTAATCAAGTCTTAAAGGTACAGACAATGTGAGTGGAGAGAGGGTTAAGCACAGGTTAAAGAGATGTGTATTGTCTCCAGCCAGGTCAGTCAGTGAGATTTTGCAAGCCCAGGCAAGTCGTGGGGGTTACAGATAGTGTGACATGAACCCAAGATCCCGGTTGAGGCCGGGACACACGACAACACAGAATCGCTGAGCAGAAACTGATAGCCAAGTTCCACACACATGTACCTTTAAGACTTGATTACCTGTAAAGACTCGCATTTCAACCATTATCTTGTAAATGGAGTTTGTGTCTATATATGCCCTGTTTGTGAACACAACTCCCACTCACCTGATGAAGGAGCAGCACTCCGAAAACATGTGGCTTGTGCTACCAAATAAACCTGTTGGACTTTAACCTGGTGTTGTGAGACTTCTTACTCTACAGGAATTGAATCCATTCTGTTGGCATCATTAACTAGCTGTCCAGCCAACCGAGCTATACCAACCCAACTATACATGCAGTGGTGGGCACACTTACATAAGTCACTTTAGCTTTTCTAGTCTTACCTCACACAATGCATAGCAAGATAAGATTACTGTTTAACTTCATTGATCAGGCAATGTAGAAGCAAAACAGTCATGAGCTACAGCAGAGATCTCTCCAGCTCCTTCAATACATTACAGTTGCAAAAGAACCATTATTCTTCAGCAATGCGAACAAAAGCCTTATTCATTTATGCAGCGTTTGAAGAATTAAAATTAGATGTCACTATTTTGTGCCCATTCCCTCTTTAATGTTTCACTGTATACCTGCCGCCCTTTTCAGTTTTGCTTCTACAATTAATGGCTGTAACCAGTTTGTGCGTGTGTACTATTTTGTTACAGCTTTGATCTGTCAACTTTAAACACTGAGATGTTGAATACATTAGTGGCAACTTCCTGCAGGTGTTCATCGCTCGCAAGCTTGGGGCTTCAACCCGTACAGCAGAACCTGACAGCCAGTGAGAGACAGTCAGGGTAAGGAATGGGAGTTGATCTTTCTCTACACCCTAGCTTTGACTGTAATACCACATCCTGCATCCTCTCCTTTCCATCTCTATGAACAGTATGCTTTGTCTGTATAATGAGCTAGAAACAATTCTTTTCACTGTCTGCCAATACATGTGGCAATAATAAATCAAATCAAAGAATATAAGACAGTATAAATCTAGAGGCAGCAGGGGAGAAAGTGTGACATTTCTTATTATTTTTAATTTTGAAAACTGGAAGCTGAGATTATGAATACATTTGTTCAATTCAATTTCCCCAGCATAGGTTCATGAGATATTCAAAATGACAGCACAGGTAGGCCATTCGACCCATCGACTCAGCTTTGTCATTCAATAAAATCATGACTTATTGAATGGTGGCCTTAACTCCACTTTCCACCGTGTCCCAGGTAACCCTTAACTCCATTGTTAATCAAAAACACATCTCACTCGGTCTTGAATATATTCACTGACCCGTTTCCATTGCTCTCTGGGAAAATGAATCCAAAACACTAAGGACCCCCGAGAGGAGAAATTCCTCTTCGTCTCTGTCTTGAATGGAAGAGCCCTTATTTTTAAACTGTGCTCCCTAGTTTTGGATTCTCTCAGCATTCACCCTGTAAAGTCCCCTCAGAGTCTTTAATGTTTCAATAGGATCACTTCTCATTCTTCTAAACTGCAATAGGCATGGGTCCAACCTACTCAACCTTTCCTCCAAAAAAAAGGAGGAATTCTCCGGCCATTCACTCCTCACCACCGCTGCCAGCTGGAATGGAGAATTTGGCGCTCAGCCAAATCTCTCTTCACTGCAGAGAGACTGGAGAATCCCAGTTGCGGGCGAGGTCAGAGAATCCAATGGGTGGGATTTTTTGCCCCCCAGCAGCATGTTTCGCGGAGACAGCCTACCATAGGCCAATGGTGGGATCTTCTGGTCCTGCTGCTCTCAACGGGGTTTCCTGCCTGTGGTGAACCATCGTTGGTTACCACTGTGGGGTTATTCCAATGTTACTGTTGGGTTAGGGTGTTGCCACTGTGGGGTTGTTATAATGTTGTTGTTGGGTTAGGGTGTTTACACTGTGGGATTAATATACCTGTGGTGGATGCTGTTATGGCACATCCCGGTCGGGCCCCGCCTCCTGGGGAGAGGTATAAGACCCTCTGCTCAGGCGGGACCCCTCCAGTCTGGATTGGTGTACTCGTGTTAGATAGTTCCATTGTTTGTCAATAAAAGCCTTCAATCGCTGAAGCCTTGTACCTCGTGCTTGATTGTCGCGCATCAATTTTATTGACAAACACAAAACTCACGACAGTAAAGAGAGTATGGAGCAAATGCTGAAACCAGAGCGTCTGACGCTGGACCCACGTGCGGTCGGTGCCTCTAACACCTTCGACCACTGGCTGAAGTGTTTCGAGGACTACCTGGCGGCCTCTGCAGCAGTTACTACGGACGACGACAGACTCCAGGTCCTCCACGCGAGGGTAAGCGACACGGTCTATCTCGCGATTCGTGCGGCCACCACTTACCCGAGGGCCATCGAGCTCTTGAAAAAACGATACACGAGACCACCCAACGAGATTCACGCTCGTTACCTCCTCGCTACACGACGTCGGCAGTCGGGCGAAACCATGGAGGACTACGCCAATGAGCTCTTGCAGCTTGCCAGGGGCTGCGACTGCAAAGCTGTGTCGGCTGAGCAGTACATGTACGACCTCGCCCGAGATGCGTTTGTAGCAGGGGTAGGGTCCTCGTACATCCGGCTTAAGCTATTGGAGAAAGAGAACCTCAACCTGACCCAAGCGATGGAGATGGCTGAGATGCTGGAGGCAGCGTCGAAAAGCTTGGCTCTGTACCCCGAAGACCACGTGGAGACAACGTGGCAGGAGCAAGCACAAATCCCTCCTCGCCCCACGGGCTCGCGCTCCCATATCGACCCGACGACGGCGGCAGCTCCAGGCGGCCAGCGGTGCTATTTTTGCGGAGGAGCCAAGCATCCATGGCAACAGTGTCCGGCTAAAACGGTGATCTGCAGTCAGTGCGGTAAAAAGGGGCACTACGCGAAAGTCTGCCGATCGAAGCCCAAGAACGGCAGTGCAGCCTGTGACCCTCCAGAGCGGCGACAATCTCCTTCGGCGTTGCAGTACCCACGAGGTCAGCCACGACCACGTGCGAATCCAGGACGGCGCCATCGTGGCTGACGGAGGAGGAGGATGACCACCAGGAGTCGCTACGCTTGGCGCCCTCACCCACGTGCGATTCATGGGGGCAGCCATCGTGGTCGACGACGACCAGGAGCGACCAGCAGGGGTCCTCAGTATCAACCTCGGCTGCATGCAGTGATGTCCAAGGGCCAACGGAGGCGTCGATCTCTCTGGACCAGACAAAGCATCACAGGCTTGACTGTTCGATGATGAACATCAAGGTAAGTGGTCGTACTGTGTATTGTCTGTTTGACAGTGGGAGCACCGAGAGTTTTATTCACCCTGACACTGCAAAAAGGTGTGGACTCCGGGTTCTACCTGCCAAACAGACAATTTCTATGGCATCACGGTCCCGGTCTGTACCGATCCAAGGACGTTGTGTGGTAACCCTAGAGGTGCAGGGCACAATTTACGAGCGATACAGGCTCCTTGTGTTGCCGCACCTTTGCGCGCCAATTCTCCTCGGACTAAACTTTATGGTCCACATGAAGAGTGTGATCCTACAGTACGGTGGGCCACTCCCTTCGCTGGCAGTAGGGAATCAGCCGCAGCCTCCAAATTGCCCAAAGCGCCCCGCATGCAATCTTTCCACACTAAAGATCACCACACCCTCTTTATTTAAGAATCTGGTACCAGGCTGCAAGCCCATCGCTACTAAAAGTAGGCGTTACAGCGCTGAAGACCGGATCTTTATCAGATCTGAGGTTCAGCGGCTCCTCAAAGAAGGGATCATACAGGCCAGTGCTAGTCCGTGGAGAGCGCAGGTCATGGTGGTTAAAAGCGGGAACAAACCCCGGATGGTCATCGACTACAGTCAGACCATTAATCGTTATACGCAGCTGGATGCGTATCCTCTCCCGCGCATATCTGATATGGTCAATCAGATTGCGCAGTACCGGGTGTTCTCCACCATAGACCTTAAGTCCGCCTACCACCAACTCCCCATCCGCCCAGAGGACCGACAATACACGGCTTTTGAGGCGGATGGTCGTCTATATCAGTTTCTTAGGGTTCCATTTGGTGTCACCAATGGGGTCTCGGTCTTCCAGCGTGCTATGGACCGAATGGTGGACCAGAACGGGTTGCGGGCTACCTTCCCGTACCTGGATAACGTCACCATCTGCGGCCATGACCAGCAGGACCATGACACAAACCTCCAGAACTTTCTGCGCACTGCGTCTCGCCTGAATCTGACCTATAACAGGGAGAAGTGTGTATTCCGTACGCGCAGGTTAGCTATCCTGGGATACGTGGTGGAAAACGGGGTCATCGGCCCCGATCCAGACCGTATGCGCCCCCTTACTGAACTTCCCTTGCCCGCTAGCGCAAAAGCACTGAGGAGATGCCTCGGCTTCTTTTCTTATTATGCGCAGTGGGTCCCCAACAACGCGGACAAAGCCCGTCCGCTCATCAAGTCCACGACTTTCCCACTCACGCTGGAGGCCCAATTGGCCTTCAAGGCTTTAAAAAGCGACATTGCGAAAGCCATGATGCACGCGGTGGATGAATCCACCCCTTTTCAGGTGGAAAGTGATGCATCGGATTTCGCCCTGGCCGCCACACTGAACCAGGCAGGCAGGCCCGTCGCGTTTTTTTCCCGCACCCTTCAAGGTCCCGAAATTCGGCATTCAGCGGTGGAGAAGGAGGCTCAGGCCATTGTGGAGGCCATCAGACACTGGCGCCATTACCTGGCGGGGAAGCGGTTCACCCTGATCACGGATCAACGATCCGTGGCCTTTATGTTCAGTAATACGCAGAGGGGCAAGATCAAGAATGATAAGATCTTGCGGTGGAGAATTGAGCTCTCCACCTATAATTACGATATTATGTATCGTCCAGGGAAACTCAACGAGCCCTCGGATGCCCTCTCGCGCGGAACATGCGCTATCATGCAGGAGGACCGCTTGAACGCCCTCCATAATGACCTGTGCCATCCTGGGGTCACTCGGCTCTACCACTTCATAAAAGCCCGCAACCTGCCCTACTCGGTGGAGGATGTCAGGTCTGTAACGAGAAGCTGTCGGATTTGCGCGGAATGCAAACCGCACTTTTATCGACCTGACCGGGCACAATTGGTCAAGGCCACTCGCCCCTTCGAGAGGCTGAGTGTGGATTTTAAGGGCACCCTTCCCTCAACGGACCGGAATGTGTATTTTCTCAATATCATAGATGAATACTCCCGGTTCCCGTTTGTTGTCCCCTGTGCGGACACGTCGACTGCCACAGTGATTAAGGCATTCAGTGATCTTTTTACCCTGTTCGGGTACCCCTGCTACATACATAGCGACAGGGGCTCGTCGTTCATGAGTAACGACTTGAGGCAATTCCTGCTCTCATACGGGATTGCCTCTAGTAGAACCACGAGCTACAACCCTAGGGGTAACGGACAGGTGGAGAGAGAGAATGCTACAGTCTGGAAGGCTGTCCTATTGGCGCTGAAGTCCAGGGGCCTTCCAGTCTCCCGTTGGCAGGAGGTCCTTCCAAATGCGCTTCATTCCATTCGCTCCCTCCTGTGTACGGCAACCAATGCTACTCCCCACGAGAGGATGTTCTCATTCCCTCGGAAGTCGTCCTCGGGGATCTCCTTACCAGCCTGGTTGACGTACCCAGGACCCGTCCTTCTGCGGCGACATGTGAGGGCCCGCAAGTCCGACCCCTTGGTCGAACCGGTCCAACTCCTCCACGCCAACCCTCAGTATGCCTATGTGGCATATCCTGACGGGCGAGAGGACACGGTCTCGATTCGAGACCTGGCGCCCGCAGGGGACGTAGCAACTCCTGTCGCTCCTATACCCCCTGTCACGAACCCCCTTTCACTTCTTTCTTCCCCGGACGTGGCGCGGTCAGCACCGGGACCAGTGCATAACAGTTATACTCCCATGTACAGCTTGCCTGAGACTCGGAGATCGGCGCCACCACAGAAGGTACCAGGGTCCCCTGCACCACCACTTCACCAGGGTCAACCGGCCCGTGAGTCCTCGAGGGGACAGCCGGACGCTGTTTTGGAGAGAACGCCACCGCAAGCACCTGCTCCGGTGTCGCAACCGGTGTTGAGGAGATCACAGCGACGGTGCGGTCCTCCAGACCGTCTGGACTTGTAGATTTTGTATATATGTAATCTGTTTTCGCACCCCGCCGGCCTTTGTTTTCAAAGGAGGGGTGAATGAGGTGAACCATCGTTGGTTACCACTGTGGGGTTATTCCAATGTTACTGTTGGGTTAGGGTGTTGCCACTGTGGGGTTGTTATAATGTTGTTGTTGGGTTAGGGTGTTTACACTGTGGGATTAATATACCTGTGATGGATGCTGTTATGGCACATCCCGGTCGGGCCCCGCCTCCTGGGGAGAGGTATAAGACCCTCTGCTCAGGCGGGACCCCTCCAGTCTGGATTGGTGTACTCGTGTTAGATAGTTCCATTGTTTGTCAATAAAAGCCTTCAATCGCTGAAGCCTTGTACCTCGTGCTTGATTGTCACGCATCACTGCCATGAACCTGCAGTGGGGAATCACCGTTGGCTGGACTGGAAGATCCCACTGGCTGGGACAGCTGGAAAAATTTGGCCCCTTAATCTCAGGAATCAGGTTAATGAACCGTCTCTGAACTGTTTCCAATATTTCATTTGTTAAGTAAGAAGACCAATACTGTACATAGAACTCTCGGTACAGTCTCACTCGTGCCCTGTACAGTTGTAGTAAGGCCTCTCTAATTCATACTCCATAATCCTTGCAATGCAAGCCAACATTCCTTTTGCCTTCCTAATTACTCGCTGTACCTGCATGCTAACCATTGGTGATTCATGGGCCGGATTTCTCAGATGGAGCAGTTTCCTGAAACGTTAGTAGGTAACGCAATGCCGCCAATCACAACAGCCCTATAGCCATATTTGGAGACAGGATTTTGGCCCTCGCTCGAGAGAACATTCTGCCTCAGAGGGCTGTCACCAGGACAATTACAAGCAACCTCCAGATTCTAGGTCCTGGATTCCAGGACCATGTGGCTGTGGTGAGGAGATTTGAAGCCAGGAGAGTGTTGGGGATCTTACTGGAAAGGTCAAAGGGAGGGGGGAGCACCCGCAGAGGGCAGACCTTAGGTGAAGGGGTGGGGGGGAGGGACATGCGTAAAGAGAGTCCTTGAGAAAATCACCCAATCTGTGCCCCAGGTCCAAGCAGGGTAACCTGCTGGGTTTCTTTCCACCAGCCTCAAAATTGAGGCCAGGCAGCAAGCAGCCCTTAAGTGGTCAAAGGTGCAGACAGGTCAGGGGAAAGGGGCTGCAAGGGTGACAGAAAGGCCACCAGGGAATTTTAGGGGCCCTCTCCCTGCAAATCCATCGGTGGGAACCATAATATTCTGCCCCTGAGGGACATCCAGATCCCTCTGTACTGCAGAATTCTGCAGTCTCTCTCCATTTAAATACTATAATAATATAAAACATTATGTAGGATGCAACATGAATATTGTGTGCAGTTCTGGTCGCCACATTTGCAAAAACGTTCATGCTCCCTCAGCCCGAATACCCTTTGGATTGGGCTGATAACTTACATTCCCCATGTGCCTGCTCCTTCCAGTGTGAATTGTAGGCCCGCGAGCCAGGGTGATCCTTCCTGACTCTCCTTCTCAGCTGCACTGCCATACCCTCCAACCTTGTCCTCTTTCTGATGGTTCTTATTGGAATGCTGTCAGATGGCCCATGCTCCGCACCTTTCAATCCTTTCATTCTGTTCCATGCCCTGGGCCAGACAGACTCATTCAGCACTGATGTTATTTCCATAATCAGAAACAATGGACTCCATTAAAGTGAGGCATCGCTGGCTAAGAAGTAAGTAAAAGTTTCTCTCCTTCCTTGAGTGTTGTGAATGCTGTTTATGTGATGGCAGTTGTCTGAGGCTGTTTGTAGCAATGGTGTCAGCTTCTTCATTGGGTTATCAGATGGCAGCCATCGTGTGTCACCATTGTGATAATGTACCAATAGTCCTTCAATGGTACCAGTTCTGCTTTGGTGTTAGAATGTTTGAAATTAACCCCTTTACAGTATAACCTGCCTCTGTTTGGTTTGTGTTGAGGTACAAGCTTTTTGTTTACTTGCGTCCATTGGTTTTGGGGTTTTCTATAAAACCCAGTTGGTGGGGATTCCGAACTGACACAGAAAGGATCTAATTGCACGAGAGAGGGTACAGAGAAGATTTACAAGAATAGTGTCAGGAGTGAGAAATTGTAGCTATTAAGAAATATTGGATTGGTTGGGGTTATTCTCCTTGGAGCAGAGGAGGCTGAGGGGAGATTTGATTAAGATATACAAAATTGTGAAGGGTCTGAATGAGTGGATGGGAAGGGCTTCTTTACTTTAGCAGAGAGTGATTAGGGGACATAGATTTAAAATAATTGGTAGAAGGATTGGAGATAGAGATGAGGAAAGGTTTTTTCACTGAGAGGGTTGAAGGACTTTGGAAGTCACTGCCTAAAAGGGGGTAGAGGCAGAAACTCTCAGTTTATTCAAAAGCTGTCTGGATATGTATCTCATGTAATCTTGGGGCTATGGCCCAAATGCTGGAAAGTGTGATTCGGCTGGGTGGCTCGTTTATTGGTCAGCATGGACACTTTCTGTGGCAGAAACCTTTCATGATCTGATGATTCCATGAAGGAATATGCTGTTTTTCTATTCTTCCCGACAAAGTGAACAGTTTCACATTTTCCCAATCCATCAGCCAATTTTTAGCCCACTCACTTAGCCTATCTATATTCCTTTGCAGACTCTTTGCATCCTCCTCACAACTTGTCTTCCTACCTACCTTTGTATTATCAGCAAATTTGGCTACAATGCAGTCTGTCCTTTCATGCAGGTCATAAATACAGACCATAAAGAGTTGAGGTCCCAGCATTGATCCCTGTGGCAGTCCACTAGTTACAGTTTGCCAACCTGATACTAACCCATTTAACCCACTCTCTGTTTTTTTTGTTAGTTAACAAAGTCTCTACCTTTGCTTATGCATCACCCCCAAAATATGAGCTCTTGAGCAGTAATATTTTATGTGGCACCATATTGAATGTCTTTTGGAAATCTAAATACACCTCAACTATTCGTTCCCCTGTATCCACCTTGTCTGTTACGTCCTCTAAGAACTCAAATAAATTTGTCAAACACGATTTCCCATTCACAAAATTGACTCTTCCTGATTATATTATAATTTTCTAAATGTCCTGCTATTATCTCCTTAATAACAGATTCTAGCACTTTCCCAGTGACAGATGCTAGACTAACTGGCCCCTAGTTTGCTGCTTTCTCTCTGCCTCCTTTCCTGATTAGCGATGGTTACATTTGCAGTTTTCCAATTTGCTGGGGCCTTTCTGGAATCTGAGGAATTTTGAAAGATTACAAACAATGCAGTTTTTATCTCTGTAGCCAATTATTTTTAAGACCCTTGGAGAGTGCTTCCCAAACTTTTCCCTGGTGTTATCCCATGTCAATATCTTAGATTTTGTATGACCCCCAGAGTGGTTGGAGAGTCACCTCAACTGCTGGTTTGGTGGGGGAGCAGGGATATAGGGCAGGATTTTACAGCGTCACTTGTCCCGAAACCGTAAAATCCCACCGGAGGTCAACAGACCATCCCATGATAGGTGGGGCGGTAAAGTTCTTGCCATTGTTTTAGTTGCTGAGGGAGTGGGGTTAACTGCCGGGGGGGGGGGGGGGGGGGGGGGGTGGGGGGGGGTGGGGGAGGGGGGGGGTGGGGGGGGTGGGGGGAGGGGGGGGGGTGGTGTGGTGAACCATTGTTGGTTCCCACCAGGTAGTGCTGAGCCATGGTCTGGCCAGTACTATGAGTCCGTATATATGTTACTGTTGGGGTTAGGGTTGGGCTGTTCTACCTGTTAATATAGTCCTTATGGTACACCCCAGTCGGCTCCGCCTCCTGGGAGAGGTATAAAGGTCACTGCTCTGCCTGGTGACCCTTTAGTCTGGGATCGTATACTGTATATAGTAGCTCCGTTATTGTTGGCAATAAAAGCCTTTATTTCCCGAGTACATCCAGCCTCTCGTGTGTTATATCGCGCATCAGGGGGTTGTGGGGATTAGCTTCAGCTGCTGAGCAGGAATTGGGAATGAGTCGATCCTTAGTGGGGAAGGGGTATTTTAGCATCTGATTGGGCAGCGCAGGGGGGCTGGTAGGGAGAGGGATGTTGCGTGCTTTAGCTGTTGAGTGGGTTGGGGTTTGTTTGGATGTTTGGTCTCCTGATGAGGTTCAAGAGGGCCTGAGCAGAACGAGTGTGTCTTTGAGCTGCTAAGCTGGGGGAATTGCAAAAAAGCAAAGCAATAGTCTTCTCAGTACTGTCAGCATTCACTCTTCATGTCAACTGAGGACAGAAGACTAATATTTTGCATTCCAGGGAGAGAGAGAGAGAGAGAGAGCAGTTCAACATTTGTCTTCACAACCCTGACGAAAGCTGAATACTCAATTGACTGAATTAAAACCTTGGCATTAAAGAGAAGAAATTGAACACAAACTGGACTCTTGCATGTTAAAGTTTTATTCGAAAAGCGGCACAGAAATCAGTGTAACACCTCACATTCACACTCTGCAATCTAAGTTTCTCGAAGAAACTTCCTTCGTAATGGTATTTCACTCCGATCCGTTTGCTTGCCCAGGGCTACTGACCTTCACCGGTTCCATCTGGCAAACAAGTGATGCAAGAAGGATCAAACACGAGGTGAACTTCTTGCTCTGCTGGAAAGTGCCTTTTTACAAAGGATCTAACTTCAGCTCCTGGTAAAATTACACAGGGAAATTATACAGTAAAGGTTGCTCTTTTCAGGAGGGAAGAGGACAGCAAGTCAAGTAAGTGCTTTAAACAATGTACTTCTGTGCAACGCACTTGAAAAATCCAAATACAACATAGTGATCCGCCCTCAGGAAACAGAAAATCAACAACCTACAATCAAACTGAGATCGAAACTTTTAACAGATAATTATCGTAGTGAAGTGACAGATTAAATCTCCACCTTGTTCTCAGCAATGTATCAGTTTAACTTTCATCTGCTTTTTAATAAACTATCCACATGTTTACAGGAAGATTTTTAAAAAGTTTATTTATTAGTGTCACAAGTAAGCTTACATTAACACTGCAATGAAGTTACAGTGAAAATCCCCTAGCTGCCACACTCCAGCACCTGTTCAGGTACACTGAGGGAGAATTTAGCATGGCCAACCCACCGAACCAGCACGCCTTTCAGACTGTGGGAGGAACCGGAGCAGCCGGAGGAAACCCATGCAGACATGGAGAGAATGTGCAGACTCAGCAGGGACAGTGACCCAAGCCGGGAATTGAACCTGGCGCTGTGAGGCAGCAGTGCTAACCAATGTACCACCGTGCCACCCCCATGCATTTAGACAAATAAGAGCCCCAAACCTAGAGGAGAAATCAAGTCATGTTTCATTGTATTGACAGGCATAAGGCCAATTGTGTGCACACCATATAATCGCCACACGTGGTCAATGATCCATTTTATTGCTCAGTGTGCATGTTAATTGTTTCATTCTGCGTAAGAAAGTTTGATTGGCATCAAAGTGCTGCAATTGTTAAGTTCCCCTGTGAAGCTATTTCATTGATGTTGTTCCAGGAAAAACCTGATGGTATTGGAGCCAAGGGCAAACTCCTGACCTCAATGCCGTTTCTTCAGCATCATTATGGGCGTGATTTTCCCACCCCGCTACACTACTTGACCAGTGTAGTGGAGCGGGAAATTTAAGCAGGACCCAAAATTCAGATTCCCATCCAGCAGCTGACAGGTGGCTAACTTCCTGGGCCATTTTTTTTTAACATAATCAGCCTCACACATTTCCTCTGCATGAGGTTGATTATGTTAAAAAAAAATTCAGCAGGTAATTTAAATCCTTTTGGTGAGCTCCAGATGGAATTGTCTGGGCTCACTTGGATTGCCGAACCTGCCGCTGAAGGTTCCCACCAGCGGGGATTACAGCTGGTCCCCAGCAATGGGGACCAGACGTGATGGCTTCTTTGGTGGGACTGGAGGCCATTGAGACCCCTCAGGAGGTCAGGGGCAGGGGGCAGTGCCGACCTGACAGTGCCAGCCTGAGACCCTGACAGTGCTAGCCTGGCACCCTGATACTGTCTATCTGGCACACTAGCACTGCCAGCCTGGCACACTAGCACTGCCCATCTGGCACAGGGCAGTGCCAATGGGGTGGGGTCTCACTGGGCTGGGCCTCACAGGGGTGGGGCTAGATGGGAGCAGAGCCAGATGGGGGAGGAAGAGTGGACTCAACATCAGGGGTGAGGGCTGGTAGTGGGGCCGGCCATTGGGGATCGAGGCCAGCCATCAGGGGTTGGGGCTGGACATCAGATGTCAGGGCCTGCCATCGGGGGTTGGGGCCAGCCATCGATGGTGGGGGGGTTGGGGCCAGCGATCAAGATGCTGGGGGGGGGGGGGGGGGTGCGGCGTGGAGGAAGTCAACTTTCTCCAGTACTGGTATCAGTGCCTCATGAACCAGAACCCAATTCTCTCGCGCCAGTCTTTGAGCCACACATTCATTTCCCTAACCAGATTTGTCCAATGCCAATTTGCATATTACCATCTGCTTTATACTGTCACACGGTCATAATTACCCCATTGGTATTAGAAGTGCACCTCAAATCCATTGGAAATTAAGTCCCCCACTGTCCTCAGCCCAAATATCCACTCACCCATGCCTACATCCATGGAAAAATGCATGCTGCAAATTCTAGCCTCTTACACTTCCCTCATTTTCTTCATTCCATCATGAGTTTGGCTGACAGGCCTAAGCTCTGTAATTCTCTTAGAAAACCTCTCTACATCTCTCCTTCAAGTCTCTCATCCAAACAAAGTTTTTTTTAGCCAAGGCTTTGGCCGACAGTTTGCTAGCTCATTTGGTCAGATCTGATTCCGTTCATGTAAAGCGCCTTGCAAAGTTTTACTATGTTAAGGGCACAACCAAGACTCTCCAGCTGTGATTCTAACAGCTCTGGGCCAATGGGCAGGAGATGGGTTGGCCGGTAAAATGCTGGGAAGGGGCATGAGCACTGGGAAGACTCCCAGTGGTGAGCCGTGTATCAAAAAGGCTGCCCCCTCCAACCACTGGATGGAAGCGGGCAGCCAATTTGATAATGAATGGCACAAGTAAGGGGCAACATTTTGCCAGTGTTGGGGTGGAGAGATTGGCAGCTGCATAGAGCTGACCTCTCTGTAGCTTCCATGCGCAACAGGCTTTGAGGAACAAAGAGGGGACTTGCGGGTAGGTAAGACAGCCCCCGTAATCGCAACAATTTGGGGAAAGACGGTAGCTTAGTGAGACTGTCGCTGGACAAGTAATCCAGGGGCCCAGCCTAATGCTCTGAGGACATGACAATTGGTGGAATTTAAATTGACTTCATAAAATCTGGAATTAAAAGCTACTCAGTAATGGTGACCATGGAACTATTGTCAATGATCATGAAAGCTCATCTGGTTCTCTATTGTCCTTTAGGGAAGGAAATCTACCATCCTTACCTGGTCTGGCTTACATGGACTCTCTACTGCCCTCTGAGATGGCCCAGGAAGCCACTCACTTCGAGGGCAATTAGGGATGGGCAACAAACGCTTGGCCTTGCCAGTGACACTCATATACCCTCAAAGAATAATTTTAAGAAAGATTTCCCCAAAGGGTTTTTCCCTCCAACACAGGGCCTCAGGATGTGACTTCTTTGTTTTCACACCTGCAGTGGGCCTGAAGTATCCTGTATTCCTCAGCAACAGCCACTTCACAGAATCACAGAATACTATAGTACACAGGAGGCCCTTTGGCCCATCGAGTCTGCAACAAGGCATGAAAGCCTCTGATCTGCCCACCTATTCACACTTGCCAACACTTGGCCCATAACCTTGAATGTTATAGTGTGCCAAGTACTCATCCAGGTACTTTTTTAAAGATGTGAGGCATCCCGCCTCCGCCACCCTCCCAGGCAGCACGTTCCAGACCATCACCACCCTCTGGGTAAACAAGTTTTTCACAATGCCTCCTAAACCTCCCACCCCTCATTTTTAACTTGCGTCCCTTCATAACTGACCCTTCAATTAAAGGGAACAGCTGCTCCCTATCTACGCTGTCCATGCCCCTCATAATCTTAAACACCTCAATCAGGTCACCCCCTCAGTCCTCTCTGCTCCAGAGAAAACAACCCTAGCCTATCCAATCTTTCTTTATAATTTAAATGTTCCATCCCAGGCAACATCCTGGTAAATCTCCTCTGCACCCCTTCCAGTGCGTTCACATCCTTCCTATAATGTGGCGACCAGAACTGCACACAGTGCTCCAGCTGTGGCCTCACCAAAGTTCTGTACAACTCCATCATGACCTCTCTGCTTTTGTAATCTATACCCCGATTGATAAAGGCGAGTGTGCCATATGCTCTTTTCACCAACCTATTAACCTGCCTTTCCGTCTTCAGAGATCTATGGACAAACACGCCAAGGTCCCTTTGTTCTTCGGAACTTCCAAGTGTCAGACCTTTTCCTTGTCAAACTACTCCTTCCAAAGTGTATCACCTTACACTTTTCAGCCTTAAATTCCATCTGCCACTTATCTGCCGATTTGACCATCTTGTCTCTATCTTCCTGTAACCCAAGACACTCAACCTCACTGTTAACCATCCGGCCGATCTTTGTGTCATTGGCAAACTTACTGATCCTACCCCCCACATAGTCAACATAGAAATCATAGAAACCCTACAGTGCAGAAAGAGGCCATCTGGCCCATCGAGTCTGCACCGACCACAATCCCACCCAGGCCCTACCCCCATAACCCTACACATTTACCCGCTAATCCCTCTAACCTAGGCATCTCAGAACACTAAGGGGCAATTTAACCATGGCCAATCAACCTAACCCACACATCTTTGCACTGTGTCATTTACATAAATGACAAACAACAGGGGGCCCAGCACTTCTCTCAGGTCTGCCAATTGCCAATTGGGGGGTTGCTTCCAGGATAATTGCTGATGTGGTCCCAGTGCCAACCAATTGTCAGACTTCCACTGTCCCCCCACCACTCACCCTCCTCTCCCATCCTCTCCCCCACCTCCACACCACAAGCTATGTTTTCTCTGAGATTACGAGTGCATCTTGTACTTAACGACATCCAAGAATGACTGCCCAGCAGAAATCGGAATGGTAGTTGCCCTAGATTTGGAGGCATCACATGGCCTATGATGTCAGGGTTCCACTTGTTGCCATATTTCCCGGGGTTCAGTGTCCCAGATATCCATCGTCACTCGATCAGAATTCTCATTATAATGTAATCTAGGTGAGGGCTGCTCGACTGAATGGGATGTGGTTGATTTGCATGAACTCCTAGAAGGTAGGAAGTGAAGCAAAAAAGCCTCAAACAGGTGCTTTCAGAATTATTTTCTTGTTGCCTGCAGAATCAGGGGTGATCTACTCAGCTCTGGCTTTGGATACCCAGGCTTCACCCTCCTCCACTCCGGCCCTCCCCCATAATCTGTTTTCTCTTCAGCAGCCTCCCTCCCATCAAGAGCTTCAAAGAATTATAGATTAGTCTCTGACGCAGCTATACAAAGACCATTTGTTTCTTTCATGTCCTTTGACCACTAGATATATTTGATTGGTAGATTCAAATCATCCAATCACATTATGATCACTTTCCGTCCAATTGTTGTGTGGATTTAGCAGTTTCAATGCGAGGATGCACGTGCTGGTGACCAATCACAGCTGCATGGGGTGGGGGCGTTTGTAGGGGAATGGATCATGTGGTGACACAATCAGAATACCAGAGTTGCCAACTCTACCCTACATTGTTGCCTAGCAACCATATCACTCAGCATCATGCTGGATAAGTTGGAGCCTGTGATTTATAGTGGGGTGAAATGGTGGGCCACTGCATCCTGACCATCCACTTTGTGCCCAGAGCTCAAATTCACACTGCCCATGTTTTAATTGGCATGTTTCAAAAGTTTATTTTTTAGTGTCGCAAGTTGGCTTACATTAACACTGCAATGAACTTACTGTGAAAATCCCCTAGTCGTCACACTCCGGCACCTGTTCGGATACACTGAAGGATAATTTAGCATGGCCAATGCCTAACCAACATGTCTTTCGGGTTGTGGGAGGAAACTGAAGCACCTGGAGAAAATCCACACAGACACGGGGAGAATGTGCAGACTCCGCATAGGCAGTGACCCAAGCCGGGAATCAAACCTGAGTCCCTGGTGCTGTGAGGCAGCAGTGCTAACCACTGATGTTTCAGTGGAATGGAAAGTTGCTGCACTATTCCTAATCTCTCATGAATTGCCTGTACCCATCAGTGAGTGAACAAGGGAAGACTTGTTTTGCATATACCTAAAAAAAAACCAAAGCAATGTCACGACTGCATTTCAATCTTCTGCTGTGAGGTCATTGTCTCCTGTGGCACATCACCAGCAACCCCATTCCCTAACCTAACAGTGCAGCTTGCCCTCTTGATGGAGTTATTAGGAAAGTTTCTTGCCGGTATGTTCTTCATGTTCATATTCTTCCCTTTCAGTTTCTAATGCACAGGTCGAGGATAGCTGGATTTATCTAAAGGAGGCTGATTACAAAATGGAGCAATTGGTGCTTCAGGTGAATTGATCCTTGGCTAGACTCTATCAGTCTGGAGTACTGAGTTCAGTTATGAGCACAACACATCAGGAGGAATAAATTGGCCTTGGAAATGAGAGACCATGGATCAACAAGAATGTTCTACAAAATTTGCCCACATTCCCTGGAGTAGAACGCTAAGTGGGGACTTGGATTGTAGGGTTTTGAATAGCAAAACAATTTGACAGGGTAGATAGAAAGATATTAGTTCCTCTGGTCAGGGAGTCAAGTATGCAGGGACATAACTTTAAAAATTAGTGCGAGGCTATTTTGGAGGGAAGTCAGGAAGCACGCAAAGTGCACAAAGGTCAGGAGAAATCTGGAATTCTTTCCCTCAAAATGCCTTTGACATTGGGACATTCGGAGCTTTCAGGATGGAGATCAACAGATTTTTTTTGGCAGAGGGCATCAGGAATATGCAGTTATGGCAGATTAGTTAAAACCTAATCAAATAGCACAGCAAGTGCTCCAAGGGGCTGAATGGCCTGATTTTGTCCCTATGATTAGTAAATAAAAAACAATTAAACATGAAGTCTGTCACTCAAGGATTTGCAGGTGACATTAATGTATTTCGTTTGATTTCTGTATTTTTTTCTCAATCTCAGTGACGAATTGGCAAACAATTATTTCTGACGTTTCCCAAAGTCTCCAGAATCGCTGCTAAATTGCATTGCTGATGTTGTACGATGAAAGGTTGCCGTTTCAGAACCAGATCCCTCTCACACATGAAAGAAAACAAAGGGGGGGGGTAAAGTATCGATGATGGCCATTGAATCCCTCCCTGAAAAATGGACAAATCGCACAGAAATATTTGATGGGTCACGTGGGCAGATATTTCCACACTTGATTCCATTTTAAACAAGGCCTTTATATTGAGGACCAATACCCAAAACCACAGGAAGATTTTTTGAAATGCAAAACAGGGACCTCCGCCAGTTGCTTCAATTTTTCATGGCGAGTTTTTGATTTTACCTGTGCTGAAGGTATTGATTTCTTGTACCCTGGGTGGGTTTTACGGCCTCGCTCATCCCGAAACCATAAAATCCCATCCGAGGTCAACGGACCTTTCCATGGTCCGCCCCTCCCCCTCTCCAATTCCTGTGGTGAGATGGTCCTAATGCTGCCCCTTCTTGACAACATCGGCAATTGATCATTTGTGAGCTTTAACAGTGAATGTTGACAGCTTATATGTTTTTTTCATTCACAGGGTGTAAGGGTCACTGGCACAGTCAGCATTTGTTGCCCATTCCTAATTTTCCCTGAAGCTGAGGGGCTTTAAGGCTGTTTCAGAGGGCAATTAAAAGTCAACCACTTTGTGGTCTGGAGTTACGTGTAGGCCAGGCCATGTAAGGATGGCAGAGTTCCAACCCCAGTGGCCATTCCGGCTGGAGGTCTGTGATCCGGCTGGAGGTCTGTGACCAGTGGTGTTCCGCAGGGCTCTGTACTGGGGCCTCTGCTATTTGTGATATATATAAATGATTTGGAAGAAGGTGTAACTGGTGTAATCAGCAAGTTTGCGGATGACACGAAGATGGCTGGACTTGCGGATAGCGAAGAGCATTGTTGGGCAATACAGCAGGATATAGATAGGCTGGAAAATTGGGCGGAGAGGTGGCAGATGGAGTTTAATCCGGATAAATGCGAAGTGATGCATTTTGGAAGAAATAATGTAGGGAGGAGTTATACAATAAATGGCAGAGTCATCAGGAGTATAGAAACACAGAGGGACCTAGGTGTGCAAGTCCACAAATCCTTGAAGGTGGCAACACAGGTGGAGAAGGTGGTGAAGAAGGCATATGGTATGCTTGCCTTTATAGGACGGGGTATAGAGTATAAAAGCTGGAGTCTGATGATGCAGCTGTATAGAACGCTGGTTAGGCCACATTTGGAGTACTGCGTCCAGTTCTGGTCGCCGCACTACCAGAAGGACGTGGAGGCGTTAGAGAGAGTGCAGAGAAGGTTTACCAGGATGTTGCCTGGTATGGAGGGTCTTAGCTATGAGGAGAGATTGGGTAAACTGGGGTTGTTCTCCCTGGAAAGACGGAGAATGAGGGGAGATCTAATAGAGGTGTACAAGATTATGAAGGGGATAGATAGGGTGAACAGTGGGAAGCTTTTTCCCAGGTCGGAGGTGACGATCACGAGGGGTCACGGGCTCAAGGTGAGAGGGGCGAAGTATAACTCAGATATCAGAGGGATGTTTTTTACACAGAGGGTGGTGGGGGCCTGGAATGCGCTGCCAAGTAGGGTGGTGGAGGCAGGCACGCTGACATCGTTTAAGACTTACCTGGATAGTCACATGAGCAGCCTGGGAATGGAGGGATACAAACGATTGGTCTCGTTGGACCAAGGAGCGGCACAGGCTTGGAGGGCCGAAGGGCCTGTTTCCTGTGCTGTACTGTTCTTTGTTCTTTGTTCATTAGTGAACCAGATGGGTTCGATCAGCCACCATGGTGGGATTTGAACCCACATCCCCAGTGTATTTGGCTAAGCCTTTGTATTGCTCGTCCAATGACGTTACTATTATACCATGGGGCCAGGGACCTAGGTTCAATTCCAGCCTTGGGTGACTATGTGGCGTTTGCATGTTCTCCCTGTGTCTGCGTGCATTTCCTCTGGATGCTCGGGTTTCCTCCCACACTCCAAAGGTCTGCAGGTTAGGTAGATTGCCCATGCTAAATTGTCACTTAGTGTCCCATGATGTGTAGGTTAGATGGGGTTACAGGGATAGGATGGAGCAGAAGACCTGGGTGACATACTCTGTCGGAGAGTCAGTGCAGACTCAATGGGCCAAGTGGCCTCCTCCTGCACTGCAGGGATTCAATGATTCTTCACGGCTCTCCATTACAATAAGGAGGGGTGGAAAAAAGGAATGAAGGAGGGAGGAAATGAGGAAGGAAGGGAGGGAAGAAAGATAGAAATCAACTAATATTTATAAAACATTTTTTTCAAGCTTAAAACATTTGATGTGTAGTCACTCTATCAATATAGGAAACATGACACAATTTGACAAATAGCAATGAGATATATTACCAGAGAACCCTTTCTTTTAATGATATTGTTTGATGAAATTTGGCCAGCAAACTGGGGCGAGCTACCCTGTTCTTCGATGAAATAATGCCATAGGATCTTTTATGACCCAAGCTGAGATGGCAACCGGAATTTTACCAGCGCGCCCACCCCAGAATCAGGTCAGGCAAAGCTCGCAAAATAGAATTCTCTGTTGCCTTCGGGCGGGATTTGATGAGCCTTGCCCGAGCAAGGTCATGAAACCCTGTCCGGCAAATGGAGAATCTCACCGCAAAGACAGTACCACTGACAGTGCAGCATTCTCTCAGTACTACACCTTTTCTCTACTCAAGCTGAACTTTCTGACTCTGAGGTGACAATCTCATCATCTTCACATGCCCATTTTTAATTGGGACCGCTGAAAACTGATGAGGAGGACTATTATTGAATCAGCAAAAGTTGCAGTCACCTTTCACACATGAACCTGTATAAACAAATTTGTGTCCCAACAACCAAGTAATGGGCTTTTCATTGACTGCTGGAGAAATGTTTGTCAGGACACCAGGAGAACATCTGCTCTTTAGTAACCGCAAAGGAACACTTTAAACAGGAACTCAGAACTTTGTTTCATTATCTTATTCAAAGAACTGCATCTTGGAACCATTCCCAGTACCTCAGTTTGCATTCAACCTGGACGGAGGTTTTAAACACACTGATAAAGGGGTGATGATTCTATCAAGTGGGCCGCAATGATAAGACATAATTAATGCAAATAATTTGACCCAATTTCATGGGTTATAGCTTTGTATAGCTAATGAACATTACTTGTATTTGTTTTTGGATGTGACCAGGCAGCAATTACTTCCCATCCCAAGTCATTCTCAGGATATTAAGAATCAATCAAATTGGACTAATTTGAATAATACAGCAATCCAACAGATGACGCAGTGATTTTGGGAGAGGTGATATTTTCACTGAATCAGTAACCCACAGGTCCAAGGTAATGTTCTGGGGATCTGGGGTCGAATGCCATGGCAGATGAAATTTTAATGTAATTTTAAAAGTCTGGGATTAAAAGTCCAATGAAACCCATGAAACCATGGTCAATTGTTGTAAAAACCCATCTGGTTCACTAATGTCCATAAGAACAAAGAACAATACAGCACAGGAACAGGCCCTTCGGCCCTCCAAGCCCGTGCCACTCCCTGGTCCAAACTAGACCATTCTTTTGTATCCCTCCATTCCCACTCCGTTCATATGGCTGTCTAGATAAGTCTTAAACGTTCCCAGTGTGTCCGCCTCCACCACCTTGCCTGGCAGCGCATTCCAGGCCCCCACCACCCTCTGTGTAAAATATGTCCTTCTGATATCTGTGTTAAACCTCCCCCCCTTCACCTTGAACCTATGACCCCTCGTGAACGTCACCACCGACCTGGGGAAAAGCTTCCCACCGTTCACCCTATCTATGCCTTTCATAATTTTATACACCTCTATTAAGTCTCCCCTCATTCTCCGTCTTTCCAGGGAGTACAACCCAGTTTACCCAATCTCTCCTCATAACCAAGCCCCTCCATACCAGGCAACATCCTGGTAAACCTCCTCTGTACTCTCTCCAAAGCCTCCACGTCCTTCTGGTAGTGTGGCGACCAGAATTGGATGCAGTATTCCAAATGCGGCCGAACCAACATTCTATACATCTGCAACATCAGACCCCAACTTTTATACTCTATGCCCCGTCCTATAAAGGCAAGCATGCCATATGCCTTCTTCACCACCTTCTCCACCTGTGACGTCACCTTCAAGGATCTGTGGACTTGCACACCCAGGTCCCTCTGCGTATCTACACCCTTTATGGTTCTGCCATTTATCGTATAGCTCCTCCCTACATTATTTCTACCAAAATGCATTACTTCGCATTTATCAGGATTGAACTCCATCTGCCATTTTCTTGCCCAAATTTCCAGCCTATCTATATCCTTCTGTAGCTTCTGACAATGCTCCTCACTATCTGCAAGTCCTGCCAATTTTGTGTCGTCCGCAAACTTACTGATCACCCCAGTTACACCTTCTTCCAGATCGTTTATATAAATCATAAACAGCAGAGGTCCCAATACAGAGCCCTGCGGAATACCACTAGTCACAGGCCTCCAGCCAGAAAAAGACCCCTCCACTACCACCCTCTGTCTTCTGTGACCAAGCCAGTTCTCCACCCATCTAGCCACCTCCCCCTTTATCCCATGAGATCCAAGCTTTTTCACCAGCCTACCTTGAGGGACTTTGTCAAACGCTTTACTAAAGTCCATATAGATGACATCCACGGCCCTTCCCTCGTCAACCATTCTGGTCACTTCTTCAAAAAACTCCACCAGGTTAGTGAGGCATGACCTCCCTCCCACAAAACCATGCTGACTATCGTTAATGAGTTTATTCCTTTCTAAATGCGCATACAAACTATCTCTAAGAATCTTCTCCAACAACTTCCCCACCATGGACATCAAGCTCACCGGCCTATAATTACCCGGGTTATCCTTCCTCCCCTTCTTAAATAACGGGACTACATTAGCTATCCTCCAATCCTCTGGGACCTCACCTGCGTCCAGTGACGAGACAAAGATTTGCGTCAGAGGCCCAGCGATTTCATCTCTCGTCTCCCTGAGCAGCCTTGGATAGATTCCATCAGGCCCTGGGGATTTGTCAGTCTTTATATTCTCTAACAAACCTAAAACTTCCTCCCTTGTAATGGAGATTTTCTCCAACGGTTCAACACTCCCCTCCGAGACACTCCCAGTCAACACATCCCTCTCCTTTGTGAATACCGACGCAAAGTATTCATTTAGGATCTCCCCTACTTCTTTGGGCTCCAAGCATAATTCCCCACTTTTGTCCCTGAGAGGTCCGATTTTTTCCCTGACAACCCTTTTGTTGCTAACGTATGAATAAAATGCCTTGGGATTCTCCTTAATCCTGTCTGCCAAGGACATTTCGTGACCCCTTTTTGCCCTTCTAATTCCCCGTTTGAGTTCTTTCCTACTTTCTTTGTACTCCTCCAGAGCTCTCTCCGTTTTTAGCTGCCTGGACCTAACATACGCCTCTCTTTTCTTTTTGACCAGTCCCTCAATTTCCCTGGCTATCCACGGTTCTCAAATCCTACCCTTCCTATCCTTCTTTTTTACAGGCACATGCCTGTCCTGTAGCCCTTAAAAGACTCCCACATGCCAGATGTGGATTTACCCTCAAACAGCCTCTCCCAATCAAGAGCTGCCAATTTCTGCCTAATCCCACTAAAGTTAGCCTTGCCCCAATCCAACACCTTACCCTTGGGACACCACTCATCCTTTTCCATCACTATCCTCAAGCTAACAGAATTGTGGTCACTATTTGCCACATGTTCCCCTACCGAAACTTTGAAGACTGACCGGGCTCATTCCCCAGTACTAGGTCCAGTATAGCCCCCTTTCTAGTCGGGCTATCTACATATTGTTCCAAAGAATCCTCCTGTATGCATTTTACAAATTCCTCCCCATTCAGAGTCCCAGCTCTCAGCGATTTCCAGTCTATACCAGGGAAATTGAAGTCTCCCACAACAACCCTATTTTTCCTGCACCTATCCAGTATCTCCTGACATACCCGTTCTTCCACTTCCCTTGGGCTGTTGGGGGGCCTGTAGTACACCTCCAACATAGTGACTGCGCCCTTCCTGTTTCTAAGCTCCACCCAGAGTGACTCGTTACACGACCCCTCTGAATTGTCCTCCCTCTGCACCGCTGTAATATGCTCTCCAACTAATACTGCTACTCCCCCACCTCTTTTGGCCCCTCCTCTGTCTCACCTAAAACACTTGTACCCCAGAATATTCAGCTGCCAGTCCTGTCCCTCTTTCAACCAAGTCTCCGTCACCGCAACCACATCCAAATTCCTCGTGAGCATTAAGGCCCTAAGTTCATCTGTCTTACCTGCTACACTCCTTGCATTGAAGAATAAGCACTCCAGACCTCCAGGCCCAGTGAGGTCATCCTCCCCCAGAGTGCTCTTCTTCTTTGCCAGCCTTTTCCCAGCCCCAAGCTCGTCCCCAGCCTCTACATTTGTAGACCTAATATTTTGATCCCCACCCCCCTGCCATACTAGTTTAAACCCCCCCGAACTGCACTAGAAAAACTCCCAGCCAGGATATTCGTGCCCTTCCAACTTAGTTGTGACCCGTCCTTCTTGTACAGGTGCCATCCTCTCCTGAAAACTTCCCATTGATCTGGGAAAATGAAGCCCTCCCTCCTGGACCAGTCCTTTAGCCAAGCATTCAATTGTACTAACTCCCTATTCTTAGCCTCACTGGCACGAGGCATTGGGAGCAGCCCAGAGATGGCCACCCTGGAGGCCCTACTTTTTAGCCTATTTCCCAACTCCCTGAATTGCTCTCGTAGGATCCCCCTGCTCTTCCTATCTACGTCATTTGCACCAATGTGTACAATGATATCCGTTTCTTTATCTTCCCCTTTTAAGATGCCTCCTATCCGCTCGGAGACATCCATGACCCCAGCACCAGGTAGGCAGACTACCATCCTGGAGTCCCGTTCACACCCACAGAATCGCCTGTCCGTGCCTCTCACCGATGCATCCACCACCACTATTGCTCTCCTAACCCTTCTCTTTCCTTTCCGGGCCACAGAGCCTGACTCTGTGCCAGTGACCTGGTCACTGTGGCTTACCCGTGGAGAGTCATCCTTCTCCACACTATCCAAAACAATATACTTGTTTTGGAGTGGGACAACCACAGGTGACGCCTCCACTAATTGCTCACTCCCCTCCCCTCTCACACCTGTCGCCGAGCCCTTCCTATTATGAGAGACAGCCACTGGAGTACTCTCTGGTACGTTACCCTTCTGACCATTACTCCTCCTAACTGTGACCCACGTGTCTTCCTCCCGATGCCCTGGTGTAACTAGTTGCCTATAACTCATGTCAATTATTCTCTCATTCTCCCTGACTAGACCAAGGTCAGCAATCTGCAGCTCCAGTTCCGTGACGCGGTCCCTCAGGAGCTGCAGTTCCACGCACCTGGTGCCAATGTGAACCTCCGGGAGGCTAGGTGTTTCCAGGAACTCCCACATCCCACACCGGAAGCACCGAACTGGCCTATCACTCATAGTTACGCTTATCCTATATAGATTTGGATAAAAATAACTTACCTTGCCTCGCCCTGTCCCCGAAGCCCTGTGAGCCAAAGCCTTAAAGCTCACACTCTGCTTCCCACACACTCCACTGCCCGCTCCCGATGCTGCCCGCTGTATACTGCAGCCTACCTTTTATACTTCGCGCGCTTAAAAAACCGTTCCCAGACTCCTTAGCAGCCCACTTCCAGTTTTCACTTTAAACTTAAAATACTACTACAAAAGTAAAGGCCAAAAAAAAAACACACACTAGCTGACTAATTAAATAAATAAACAATTCAATCAATCTCTCACCAGCACTCCTGCATCCAATCACTCCCTCTCTGCTTGCTCCAGTGGAACAATGAGGGGGAACCTCCCAGGTAACTGACTTTTAAAGTTAAAATAAAAACCCTTCCCAGACTCCTTAGCAGCCCACTTCCAGTTTTCACTTTAAACTTAAGAAAAATACTACTACAAAAGTAAAGGCCAAAAAAAACCACACACTAACTGACTAATTAAATAAATAATTAATTCAGTCAATCTCTCACCAGCACTCCTGCATCCAATCACTCCCTCTCTGCTTGCTCCAGTGGAACATAAGGGAAGCAAATCTGCCATCCTTACCTGGTCTGGCCTACATGTGACTCCAGACCCACAGCAATGTGATTAACTCTTAAATACCCTCTGAAATGGCCTAGCAAACCATCAGTTCAAGGACAATCGGGGATCGGCAACAAAGGTTAACCCAGCCAGCAACACCCGCATCCGATGAATGAATAAATAAAAAGTGACCAGACTCATGGGCCAGGAATTTAAGGCCTTGTTCATCCCAAAATCCATTCCCATTGTCTGCCCTTAACCCACTCCAATTCCCGTGGCGGGCGGGGCGGTAAAATTCTGGCGATGAACACAGTTTCACAACTTGCTGCAGCAGGATTTGAACTCACAATCTTTGGGGTAGCAAGCCTCAAATGAGCTACTCTGCACATAAAAGTTTCTTATTAATTCACCTAAACTCAATAAAACTGAAGGATCCCTATGGGGTGGTGAAAATAAATCTCGAAGAACACAATGATTCATATCAGGAAAAACTGCAAATATTCGCGTGGAGCCACAATGACTTTCGAAATTCAACCCTGCGGTACTTGTTCCAACCCACACAGAGCTGAACTTATTATGTTAATAGCATATGCTTTGCATGTTGAGAGATACACTATTTTTTCTGCACACACCATTTGAAAACCCAGCACTTAATGCTGCTCACATCCAACCCTAAAATAACACATTCATTCGTATTCATCATTAGAAATTGGCCTTCTAATTTTGAATGGAGAAATTAGCTCCTCCAATTCACTTGTCTTACAAGGCAAAGAAATTGTCTTATGTACAATGGTGAAATGAGAGACTAGGCTAAAGTGCTTGCAAGTAATTAATCAATATAATGAGAAAATGTGCTTTATAATATGAGGAATTCATATTTTACTCTGATAGATTAATTAATCTTTACTGCATATTTTTTCACGAATGTTAATGGCAATGCAAAGAATTCCATTTGCTTTAAAATTGCTGCCACTGTTTGGATGTCTTCCATTATCTGTTGGACAGATCTGGAAATTAGATGTGAATAAAGTAATGATGAGAGTTATTGTAATACAAATTACTCTTAAGTGCTTTCTGATTGCACTTATCGCTACTGGGAAATACCCTTCCTGCTTAAAGAAACAGCAATAATAAATAGTAGGTAATGAACCTTCTCCAGGCCCTCCTTATAAACAAAACTCCAATTATTTTATCGCGCAATGGTTATACTGAAAGACTATTAGAGGTGTTTCAATTTTGGTGTTATCCTGAGTACCAGCGAGAGAATTTGAAAAAGTTGTATAGTTTATAGTTATGGCAAAACATCTCTCTGAGATGTTTGGAGCGGCACTGTGGCACAGTAGGTAGTACTGTTGCCTCACAGCGCTAGGGACCTGGGTTTGATTCTGGTCTTGAGTGACTGTGTGGAGTTTGCATGTTCTCCCTGTGTCTGCGTGGGTTTCCTGCTGGTACTCCGGTTTCCTCCCACAGTCCAAAGATGTGCAGGTTACATGGACTGGCCATGCTAAATGCCCCTTAGTGTCCCATGATGTGTAGGTTGGATGGATTAGCCATGGGAAATGTGCAGGGTTATGGGGATAGGGTGGAGGAGAAGGCCTGGGTAAGATACTCTGTTAGAGAGTGGCTGCAGACTCGATGAGCCGAATGGCCTCTTCTGCATTGTAGAGATTCTATGATTTCATTCTATGATTCATTTGGTGTAATTTTCCAGGGAATATGCACAAATCTTCCAAAAAGGAAGGGGAGGGTCTACTGTGATTTCTGTTCACACCTGTCTCAAATTGAATATGTCGTGATGAGAATAAAGTTAATTTATTCACTCACATGATGAACCTTTATGGTGTGAAAAGTCAGTCAAACGAAGAAGGTGCAGCCAAATTTCAGAGGCTGCATTAGGCCACCAGAACCTTCTGATTGTTAAAACAATCTCTTTAAAAAGAGAAGACATTTTTCTCGGGATCCAGACATTGCTGGCAAGACTGGTATTTATTGCCCATCTCTAATTGCCCTTGAGAAGGTAGTGTTGAGCTGCCTTCTTGAGCCACTATAGTCAGTATGGTGAAATTGAAAGCATACAGCAGTTGGGTAAAGGGTGATCTAGGATTGCATTTGGACTGGACAATGTATCCGTAAAATAGAGAAGGAAGTAAGACTATGTCCATTGAAAGGTATGGGAGCTTTCTCAGGAATGATCATATCCTTGAAATGAAGCCGCGTTGTAAGGTTTGTGTGAGTTTGTGCCATTCCTACACAAAATGAGAACTGATCCTTTTGACAGCCTGGATGGGGCTTTCCAGCCCCTCTTGCCTCCGGCAATCATTCGGTCCCACTGAATGTCAATGGGCTTCTGACTGAACCACTAAATCTCCTGCAGGTTTTGCCATAATAGGGTAGAAAAAATAGTCCTAAGGAGTCTATTTAGGAAACTAATTCCTAGACTCATGATCATGGGAGCTCCTGTCCTTGCTGTCACCAAATGCTTAAACAGTTACTAACTGGCAACCAGGCCTGTCCCATGGCTGCATGGTCCTCCAATTCTCTGGCTAACCGTGTACAGTCATTGGCTGCCCACGCTCTCCTAACACACCACTCCTTCCTCTTAGGCTTTCAGGATGAAGAGGCCAGCATCGAGGACAAATACTGAATGTGGTCTCATCACAACAGCACTCGTCAAATACCAGAAGAGACCTCCAATCCAGGAAATTATGATAGGAATAGCCTGGAAGCAATGGCAAGTGAGCAGCAGTAAGGATGAGTAAATGGAAGTATCAGAATATGAGCAACAACAGGAGTAAGGTAAAATAGCAAGTTGACAAGGTGGTTAAGAAAGGAAATGGTATATTTTATTTTGTAAATCGGGACAATTGGATATAAAAATGCTAAGCATTTGTTTGGGCTTCATCAGGGACACCACACTTTAGGAACGATGTTAAGGTCTTAATGACAATTCAGAGGAGGATTACCAGGATGATACCAGAGATGGGAGCCTCCCATGATGCAGAGAGATTGGAGAATTTGAAAATGTTCTCCTTAGAGCTGGAACAATAAGTGGAGACCCAATGTAGATAAAAGTTAAAGTTTATTTATTAGTCACAAGTCGGCTTACATTCACACTGCAATGAAATTACTGTGAAAAACCCCTAGTCGCCACTCTCCGGCACCTGTTTGGGTACACTGAGGGAGAATTTAGCATGGCCAATGCACCTAACCAGCATGTCTTTGGACTGTGGAAGGAAACAGGAGCACCCAGGGGAAACCCACGCAGACACGGGGAGAACATGCGGACTCCACACAGACAGTGACCCAAGCCAGGAATCGAACCACTGTGCCACCATGCTGCCGTATTCAAAGTATTAGGAGGTTTTCATGGAGCAAATGGGGAAAAGTTATTTCTTCTGGCAAGTCAGTTGGTAAACAAAGGTCATAAATAATTGAGAAAAGAACAAAAGGGAAATGAGGAGAATGTTTTTTCCCACACAGGATTGTTAAGATTTGCTACACACTACCTGAAAGGATGGTGAAATCAACAGGAATTTTCAAAAGACAATTGGACATAGAGAGAATTGGATGAGGTGACTAATGTGTAAGGTTAAAGGGAAAAGGCTGTATCCTGGGGTTAAATTTCACAGGTCTTTCAAAGAAATGTGTGACGGTACTGTGCCTTTATGAAATATATTTTAATCATGTTTCTCTGCAGGGTGTTTTGAGTAGTCCCTGGCACTTCATCAGAGCCATTTTGTCTGCAGCTGATGTCCTCTATTATTACTGAAGCAGTATAATTGACATCATGTTTGTTTTAATTTGAACTAATGCAATGTTCCATTGTTTTAGTGTTCCCCTGGGATTGCAGAGAAGAGCTTGATTGGGATAATTGACAGGTCAGATCATATGACTGGGGACAGCTAGACTTTCACAGAGAATTCCAGCTTAGTTTTTCAGCTGCTGTTTTGAAAGCTACAGAGAGAGAAGTCTCTGAAGTCTGAAAACAGGAAGCTGCTAGAGATTAGATGTACTTCTCTTTTTTGCTGTCTTGAGCATATGTCCTTCTCTGAAAACCGCTGCTTGATCCCTGTCCAAAAGTGTTTAAAGTTTGAAATCTAGTATCAAGTGAGCATTCTTATTTTCGTGCTAATTCTGAAAAATGGTGTATGTCTATGGGATATTGTTTTTAAATTGGAACAACAGAGAATGCTAGCTGTTATCATGTTTAAGTCTTGTAATTGGTAGCAGTTATACTAATTCTTTTTGTTACGTTCTAACTGTGTTCTTGAATGAACTTTGTTTGATAAAAGCTTCCCAGTGCATCACTTGAATCAGACCTGGAGTGAAACAACTTATGTTCACCAATGCCAAATTCAAATGGAAAACCTGGGGTCTAGGCTAACCTCATAAAACATCTTGGAGTTTCTGGCCTGGGCCTTAACAAATGTCACTCACAGAACAGTCCAAATGGCTCCTTCTGTACTATAAAGGTCTATGATTCCATGAAGGGAGAGTTAGGTGAAGTAGGCAGCTGTGGTGGGATCACATATTCGTAGCTCACGGAGCTGTAGATTTAATTATATTCATTAATCAGCGGAAGCTCTCGCGCTGTTCTTGGGAAATTCCCAGAAGTGTTGTAAAGAAGAGAAACATAGCAGTCAATCGGTTGGGGGCAGGGGCTGTGGCGTGGGAGTGGCATAGTGTGGTGTCACTGGATTCGTAATCCAGAGGCCCAGGATAACCCTCTCGGGGACACTGGAATTTAAATTCACTGAATCAAATCTGGAATTGAAAGCTCAGTAATGAAACTATCACAGATTGCTGTAAAAATCCATCTGGTTCACAAATATCTTTTCGGGAAGGAAATTTGCCATCCTTACCTGGTCTGGCCTACATGTGACTCCAGATCCACAGCAATGTGGTTGACTCCAAATTGCCCTCTGCCTAACAAGCCACTCAGTTCAAGGGCATTTAGGGATGGGCAATAAATCCTGGCCTTTTCAGCTTTGCCCGCATTTCACAAAAGAATCTAAAAAGTAAATTTATACACACAGTGAAAAGTCATAATTAAAACAAATGCCAGGACATTTTAGCTGTGATGGTTGAGGCATACACCTTCCTGCTCGACTTTAGAAAGTTCTATGGGACCTTTAATGTTTATATAAGTAGGCTATGTGCTTCATCCAAATCACAACAATTCTGAAAACATAATGTTGCACTGAATTGTCAGCCAAAGTGCCCGGTGAACCCGTAAACTTTTGCCACAGCAGCAAGTGAAGTCAAACCACTGAGTGAAGCCAAGAAAAAGCTCTTGCTGCCCAAACTCTTGGAGAGAAACACTGGAAAATAATACTGACATTAAACAATCCCTCTCCCACAAGCGCACAAATACAGTTCATTTCCAGCTATGCTGGTATTTGCATACCACAGCCTCCTTACAAGTGGTGAGTTTTTGGCAGTGCAGAAGCTTTTTCTGCCCTGTCACCCATTTTACTTTGGGCAAAATGAATACACACAGCCTGATCTCAGTTTTGCCATGTTTGCAATCGCTTATAATATTGAAATCATTTTGATATTAAACAAAGGCGCAGACATCTTAGATTTGCCTTAAAGGCTACAGGATGATTGCCATGAATAATGGGAACAGACCCAGTGAGCTTGACCTTCATCTGATCTTCTGACTCCCAAACTCATGTTACAATCCAGTGCTACCAGCTGAAGCAACTTAAAAATGATGTTACTAGTGAAACTTTTATGAGTCTAATATTAAAGAAGGGGAACTGTCAAGAGATCAGTCTATATAGTGCCGGGAGGCATTATAAAACATTCCAGCGAGAGCTCTTGGGTTTTATCTTCCCTTACAAAGATACTTCAATTTTTTCATAATAGCACCCTACACATTACTTGCATGTAGCTATCTTATTATCTTCAAAAAAAGGTAAAGATATGTTAATATCAACACATTATTTTCTTTATTGCATTTATATGTTAAGCTCCGAACTAAAACTTTGAGTGGATGATTGCATAATTCTCTGGTGATTAATTTATTCTGACGAAATAAATAGTGATGTCTTGAGGAGTGTACATATTACAGAGAAGGAGGTGTTGGAAATCTTAAAGCGCATCAAGGTAGATAAATCCCCGGGACTTAATGAAGTGTATCCCAGGACATTGTGGGAGGCTAGGGAGGAAATTGCGAGTACCCTAGCAGAGATATTTCAATCATCGACAGCCACAGGTGAGGTGCCTAAAGATTGGAGGGTGGCAAATGTTGTGCCTTTGTTTAAGAAGGGCTGCAGGGTAAAGCCTGGGAACTACAGGCTGGTGAGCCTAACATCTGTAGTGGGTAGGTTGTTAGAAGGTATTCTGAGAGACAGGATCTACAGGCATTTCGAGAGGCAAGGACTGTTTAGGGACAATCAGCATGGCTTTTGAGTGGAAAATCATGTCTCACGAATTTGATTGAGTTTTTTGAAGGGGCAAATGAGAAGGCAGATGAGAGCAATGCAGTTGACGTTGTCTACATGGACTTTAGCAAGGCCTTTGGTAAAGTACTGCATGGTAGGTTGTTGCATGGTTAAGTCTCACTGAATCCAAGGTGAGGTTGCCAATTGCATACAAAATTCACTTGATGACGGAAGACAGAGGGTGGTTGTAGAGGGTTGTTTTTCAAACTGGAGGTCTGTGACCAATGGTGTGCCTCAGGGATCAGTGCTGGGTCCACTGTTATTTGTCATTTATATTAATAGTTTGGATGAGAATATAGGAGGCATGGTTAATAAGTTTGCAGATGTCAGCAAGATTGGTGGAATAGTGGACAGTGAAGAAGGTTATCTAGGATTGCAACAGGATCTTGATCAATTGAGCCAGTGGGCTGATGAATGGCAGATGGAGTTTACTTTAGATAAATGTAGGTGATGCATTTTGATAGATCAAGCCAGGGCAGGACTTACTTAGTTAATGGTAGAGCATTGGGCGAGTTATAGAACAAAGAGATCAAGGGGTACAGGTTCATAGCTCCTTGAAAGTGGAGTCACAGGTGGACAGAGTGATGAGGAAGACATTTGGCATGCTTGGTTTCATTGGTCAGAACATTGAATACAGAAGTTGGGACGTCTTATTGAAGTTGTACAAGACATTGATAAAGCCACACTTGGAATACTGTGTACAGTTCTGGTCACCCTATTATTGAAAGGATGTTATTAAACTAGAAAGAGTGCAGAAAAAATTTACTCAGACGCTACCGGTATTTGATGGCTTGATTTATGAGGAGAGGCTGGATAGACTGGGACATTTTTCTCTGGAGCATAGGAGGCTGAGGGGTGATCTTATAGAGGTCTATAAAATAACCTTCGTAGACTAAAGTACCTAAACAAATTCAAGGGAAATTCCCCGAATGAGTGATTCATGTTGATGTGGACTCTGAATCTGCTCATGGAAGCATAGAGGCATAGATCAGCTAGATAGTCAATATCTTTTCCCAAAGGTAGGGGAGTCTAAAACTAGAGGGAATAGGTTTATGGTGAGAGGAGAGAGATACAAAAGAGTCCAGAGGGGCAATATTTTCACACAGAGGGTGATGAGTGTCTGGAATGAGCTGGCAGAGGTAGTAGTAGAGGCGGGTACAATTTTGTCTTTTCAAAAGCATTTAGACAGTTACATGGGTAAGATGGATACAGAGGGATATGGACCAAATGCGGGCAATTGCGACTAGCTTAATGGTAGAAAAAGGGTGGTGTGGATATGTTAGGCCAAGGGCCTGTTTCCATGCTGTAAACCTCTATGACTCGATGATTCTAAGCAATAAAAAAACTAATATGATGGCCTCCTGTAGCGCTGTAAATCTTTCTATGCTTCCATGCTTCTACAATGAGCAGATTCAGAGTCCACATCAACATGAATCACTCATTCGGGGAATTTCCCCTGAATTTGTTTTAGGTACTTCAGTCTATGGAAGTTATTTTCTTAAATGTCCAAAGCAATTTGGCACATAGGAGGTGGAGACCACACTCAGCCTTTTTGCGGATCTGGATGTAGGCCAGACCAGGTGAGGATGGCTGATTTCTTTCCTTAAAGGACAATAGAGAACCAGGTGGGATTTTTACAACAATCGATGATAGTTTCAAATATAAAAACCAGAAGTGCTAGTTAAACTCAGCAGGTCTTGCAGCATCTGTGGAGAGAAACAGAGTTACCCATGATGGATTCACCATCACTGTGACTCAAATTAAATTCCAGATTTATTAATTAAATTCAAATTCCACCAGCAGCCATGGTGGGAATTGAACCTATCCCCACAGAGCATTAGCTTGGGCCTTTGAATGATTAGTCGACTTACATTATCACTTGGCCACCATCGCCCTCCCAATGGCCTTACTCAACATCAAAAATCTATCATTCTCAATTTTGAATTTTACAATTGAACCAGCCTCAATAGTTCCTCTAAGGTAAGAGTGGCACTGGACTAGGTGTTATTATTTAATTAAATAAAAACAGAAAATGCTGGATAAATGCAGCAAGTCTGGCAGCATTTGTGGAGCGAGAAACAGAATTAACGTTTCAAGTCCGTATGACACTATTATTTAATGCTTCTGGTACCTACAAACATTTTAAAAATTCATTCATGGGACATAGGTGTCGCTGGTTGGCCAGCATTTATTGTCCATCCTTAGTTGTCCTTGAAAGGTGGTGATGAGCTGCTTTCTTGAATTCCTGCAGTCCATGTGCTATGGGTTGACCCACAATGATGTGGAGATGCCGGCGTTGGACTGGGGTAAACACAGTAAGAAGTCTCACAACACCAGGTTAAAGTCCAACAGGTTTATTTGGTAGCAAAAGCCACTAGCTTTCGGAGCGCTGCTCCTTCGTCAGGTAAGTGGGGGGTTCTGTTCACGAACAGGGCATATAAAGACACAAACTCAATTTACAAAATAATGGTTGGAATGCGAGTCTTTGCAGGTAATCAAGTCTTAAAAGTACAGACAATGTGAGTGGAGAGAGCGTTAAGCACAGGTTAAAGAGATGTGTATTGTCTCCAGACAGGACAGTTAGTGAGATTTTGCAAGCCCAGGCAAGTCGTGGGGGTTACAGATAGTGTGACATGAACCTAAGATCCTGGTTGAGGCCGTCCTCATGTGTGCGGAACTTGGCTATCAGTCTCTGCTCAGCGACTTTGTGTTGTCGTGTGTTGTGAAGGCCGCCTTGGAGAACGCTTACCCGAAGATCAGAGGCCGAATGCCTGTGACCGCTGAAGTGTTCCCCAACAGGAAGAGAACACTCTTGCCTGGTGATTGTCGAGCGGTGTTCATTCATTCGTTGTTGTAGCTTCTGCATGGTCTCCCCAATGTACCATGCTTCGGGACATCCTTCCCTGCAGCGTATCAGGTAGACAACATTGGCCGAGTTGCAAGAGTATGTATCGTGTACCTGGTGGATGGTGTTCTCACGTGAAATGATGGCATCCGTGTCGATGATCCGGCACATCTTGCTGAGGTTGCTGGGATTTTGGGTTCATGTCACACTATCTGTAACCCCCACGACTTGCCTGGGCTTGCAAAATCTCACTAACTGTCCTGGCTGGAGACAATACACATCTCTTTAACCTGTGCTTAACCCTCTCTCCACTTACATTGTCTGTACCTTTAAGACTTGATTACCTGTAAAGACTCACATTCCAACCATTATTTTGTAAATTGAGTTTGTGTCTTTATATGCCCTCTTTGTGAACAGAACTCCCACTTACCTGACGAAGGGGCAGCGCTCCGAAAGCTAGTGGCTTTTGCTACCAAATAAACCTGTTGGACTTTAACCTGGTGTTGTGAGACTTCTTACTGTGTTTACCCCAGTCCAACGCCGGCATTTCCACATCATGACTACCATCGACACCACAAACTGCTGGCTCCAAGTGGAGAGGATCTCCAAGAAGATCGCGCATATTAACACAGACATCAAGTTTCTACAAAGATGCAAGAAAGCAGACAAGATACCGAAAGGACTACAGATCATGAACCCACTCAGGTCAACCTATAACACAGACTACGCTGAGAGACTTTGCCGTCGCACCTCTCTCACACTCCTCAACCACCTCATACACCAGCTCTACAGCAAATGCCGCATCCTGGAAACCAAGATAGAGTGCATATTCTCAAGTTGCGCTCAGGACGCAGACCAGCTGCGAAACTCTGCCAAGCAGATGAGACAAAGGAACTACGCCATCTACATGCTCACCAAGAACAGGAAACTTGAGAAACTCGGCATCACCACCAGCAGCAACCAAGCCTCCCCCGGTACCACAGTAGAAAACAGTACCACTGCAGGGAAGTTCATTGTCAACTTGTCAGACTACACACTTCAACCAGATGAAATCGAAGTTCTCAGCCAAGGGCTCAGTTTCTCCCCCACCACTAAAATAGACCCCATCAGTCTCTCAGCAGACACAGAGCAATTCATCAGGCGAATGAGGCTGCGGGAGTTCTTCCACAAACCCCAAGAGTCCAACAGCGAACACAATGAGACAGCGAATGAACCGGAACAGCCGACAGAGAGATCCGCAGTGCAGCAACCGAAGAGGAAAGAGTCAAACTGGACTCCTCCGGAAGGCCGCTGCCCTCGATTTGACATGTATGCCCAAGCCGTCAGGAGGTGCATCAACACCAGATTCATCAGCTGCACTCACAAGACAGCCCCGAACTTCACCCAAGCACAACGCAACGCCATCTGCGCTCTCAAGACCAACCGCAACATTGTCATCAAACCAGCAGACAAAGGAGGGGCCATCGTCATACTGAACAGAACGGATTACTGCAAAGAAGTGTACCGACAACTGAACAACGAGGAACACGACAGACAGTTACCCGCAGATCCGACCAAAGAACACACCCATCAACTCAACAGACTGATCAAGACCTTTGATCCAGACCTTCAGAGCACCCTCCGTGCTCTCATTCCATGTACTCCCCGCATTGGAGATCTCTACTGCCTCCTGAAGATACACAAGGCAAACACACCCAGCCGTCCCATCATATCGGGCAATGGGACTCTGCAAGAACCTCTCCGGCTACGTCGAGGGCATCCTGAAACCCATTGTACAAAGAACCCCCAGCTTTTGTCGCGATACTCTGGACTTCCTACAGAAACTCAGCACACATGGAGCAGTTGAACCAGGAGCACTCCTCATCACAATGGATGTCTCGGCACACTACACCAGCATCCCCCATGATGATAGCATTGCTACAACTGCCTCAGTACTCAACACCGACAACAGCCAATCTCCAGATGCAATTTTACAACTCATCTGCTTCATCCTGGACCACAACGTCTTCACCTTCAACAACTAGTTCTTCATCCAGACACAGCCATGGGGACCAAATTCGCACCTCAATATGCCAACATCTTCATGCATAGGTTCGAACAAGACCTCTTCACTGCACAGGACCTTCAACCGATGCTATACACTAGATACATCGATGACATTTTCTTCCTTTGGAGTCATGGTGAGCAATCACTGAAACAACTATATGATGACATCAACAAGTTCCATCCCACCATCAGACTCACCATGGATTACTCTCCGGAATTGGTTGCATTCTTGGACACACGCATCTCCATCAAGGACGGTCACCTCAGCACTTCACTGTACCGCAAGCCCACGGATAACCTCACGATGCTCCACTTCTCCAGCTTCCACCCTAAACATGTTAAAGAAGCCATCCCCTATGGACAAGCCTTCCATATACACAGGACCTGCTCAGATGTGGAGGATTGCAACAGACACCTCCAGACGCTGAAAGATGCCCTCCTAAGAACAGGATATGGCACTCGACTCATCGATCAACAGTTCCGACGCGCCACAGCGAAAAACCGCACCAACCTCCTCAGAAGACAAACACCGGACATGGAGGACAGAGTACCCTTTGTCGTCCAGTCCTTCCCCGGAGCGGAGAAGCTACGACATCTTCTCCGGAGCCTTCAACATGTCATTGATGAAGACGAACATCTCGCCAAAGCCATCCCCACACCCCCACTTCTTGCCTTCAAACAATCGCACAACCTCAAACAGACAATTGTCCGCAGCAAACTATCCAGCCTTCAGGAGAACAGTGACCACGACACCACACAACCCTGCCACAGCAACCCCTGCAAGACGTGCCGGATCATCGACACGGATGCCATCACCTCACCTGGAGTTGTTGGAACTGCACCCATCCAGGCAAGTGGAGAGTATTCCATCACACTCCTGACTTCTGCCTTGTAGATGGTGGATAGGCGTTGGGGAGTCAGGAGGTGAGTTACTCGGCACAGTATTCCGCAGTATTCTCTTATTGGTGATGGTAATTGCTGGGCATTTATGTGGCGTGAATGTTATTTGCCACTTGTCAGCCCAAGCCTGGATATTGTCCAAATCTTATTGCATTTGAACATGGACTGCTTCAGTACCTGAGGAGTTGCAAATGGTGCTGAACATTGTGCAATCATCAGCGAACATCCCCACTTCTGACCTTATGATGGAGGGAAGGCCACTGATGAAGCAGCTGAAGATGGTTGGGCCTAGGACACTACCCTGAGAGACTTCTGCAGAGATCTCCTGGAGCTGAGATGACTGACCTTCCACAACCACAACCATCTTATGTCTTTCTATGTTCCTAGAAAGACTTATGGGCCGGGATTCTTCCAAAACAAAACTAAGTGCCCAACAGGTGGGAAAACAGGAGAATTTCACGCCCGTTTTTTGGGCATGCTTACCAGAATGAACCTCTGACACTCCGTGCAATAAAGAGTGCCAAAGAGTGAATCATGCCTGTAAGGGAGCGGCGGGGCCTATTCCCACCCCAGATGCCGGCGGCATAGTACTCAGCCACTGCGTATGCGCCGATCTGTCAGTATGGAGATTGGCACATGCGCACTGGTCCCTCCATCACCGGTCTCCTGATCGCTGGCCTTCTCCGGAACGCCCCTGATTACTGGCCTTCCCAACGCCCCCACCCACTGATCGCTGGCCTACCGGTTCCTCGAGGCCAGCCCTGATTCCCCGCCCCACCTCCCCCCCCCCCCCCCCCACCACCCCCCGGGATGGTCAGCCACAAACTGCCCCATGGCCAGCCCCAACCCTCTCCCCACCCCAATAACCAGGCCCAAACCCCCCTCTCCCCATAATTACAAAATTTTGTTTTCTTTAGTTTTATGTATTAGCTATCTGTTAAGTAATCTTTGATTTATGTTGATTTTCATTTGTTAGTATCTTAAATTGTGATCTTGTCCTTAGGTAATTTCTGTCTGTCTCTGGGAAATTAATCTCTTTTGTTTAAAAAATTATCATAGAACAGAATTTTCACAATATAGTATTTTCTCATAAATATATGTACATACACATGTGTGACATCAGAATGTCCCTGTTCCCTTTTCTATCACTCTTATGTGGCGCAATCTTTGTGACTTCAACAGGAGTAGATGTAAAAACAAGAACAGAAGAACTAGGAGTAAGATTAGGCCATCTAGCCCTTGAAGCCTGTTCTGCGATTCAAAAAGATTATGGTTGATCTTTTCATGGACTCAGCTCCACTTAACCGCCCGCTCATCATAACACTTAATTCCTTTACTGTTCAAAAACCTATCTATCTTTGCCTTAAAAGAAGCTGACGAGGCAGCATCAACTTCTTTCTTTGGGCAGGGAATTCCACATATTCGCAACCCTTTGAGTGAAGAAGATCCTCTTCAACTCAGTCCTAAATCTGGTCCCTCTTATTTTGAGGCCATGCCCTCTCGTTCTAGTTTCACCTGCCAGTAGAAACAACCTCTCTGCTTCTATCTTATCTCTTCCCTTCATAATTTTATATGTTTCTATAAGATCCCCCCTCATTCTTCTGAAGACACAGGCTGCTCCAACCCCTGCTCTCACTCCTGGAACGCTGAGGGAATTTTTCAGATCCCGCCCACTGCAGGAATCATCATGGTTGGGAAGGACAAGTTAGTGGATCATTAAAAGGTCAGTTAACCTCGGGCATGAATTTCTGGTCCTCAGGCAAGACCGAGAGACTGTTGGGCAACATCTTCTGGAATGTGGAGTGTGCATGTGAGGGCTCTGCCAAAGACTGCTCCACCTGCATCTGTGTTGAGGCAATCCTGGGCTTTAGGACATGGCAGAAACATGATGGGATAATGAAGTAGCTGGGTTCCTTCTGAGTTTCCCATTTAACATTCCCCACCACTACTACACTACCCCATCCCCTCGTATCTGTTAACCCCAGTTCCAGTGCAACTCCATTAAGTTAATACCCAGGCCTTCATTTCTGTTACTTGCAGTTTTCTTTTCTGTCCTCTATCTGCTTTTGTGAAGGTCAAATAATCATGAAGCATACATTTTTCCAAATTTATGTTGATTCAATCCTACAAAAAGACACATCCAATTGGCTGAACAGAGTTTCTCCCACAGGCGCTGTTGTGAGTTCAGTGACTCTGAACTTTCTAGAACACTCGTCACCTGGTTAGTTTGTGCTCTGTGGCCTGGTCCAGCCTTTAAGACTTATTATCACTTGTAAATGAATGAATTACAATTTGGGGGAAATAAGAAATACTTTTCAAGGAAACAAGTTAAAATATTGACACCATTGCCGGAATTTTACTGCCTTGCCCGCCCAAGGCCAATGGAGAATGCCATTTTGTGAGCCTCGCCCGCCCTGATTCTGGTGAGGCGGTAAAATTTCAGCCCGTGTGGCACACAAAGGAGATCATAACAAAAAAGGTACTGCTGCGGAGAACTACTGCTGCTTTGTGTTAAAACCCAAGCAGGATGCTGGTGAGAGTTAGTTTTCTGTTTGAAAGGAAGGGAGAGAACAAATGGATTTCTGGCGACTTAAGGATCAAGGAATCACTGAGGTGGACCTTGTTGGTGAAAATCGGATCTAGGAAACTCAGGGTGAGTGAATTGATTTTCGAAGGACACTGACCTGGATTCAGTGGGATCCATTTGGAAATTTGGGCAGTCAAGCAGTGCAGCCCATTGGCATATGGCCACGACACGGCCGTCATTTTGAGAACTTGGCCTCATTTGAGGTTGGCGGGCGGGTTGCGGATTTCAAACAGGTGATGTAGTATAGCCCACTGCTCTTCCACCTGAGAAATATCAGTGACCCGCCAAAGGCTCTCAGGTTGGCCCTCAGATCTGAGGGAGGAGAGCAAGCAATGCTGAGCTGGACCAGCAACAGCATGCAGTACCCATTTGAGCCAAGAGGGGCACTTCTGCTACTGAGACCGCAGCTCTAACACTGAGATGAAATATCCTACATCACAGGAGAGGCTACACTTCAGCCACTGGAAAAAGCTTTGAGACATTCTGAGGTTGTGAAAGCTGATGAATAAATGCAAGCATTTATTTCATTGTTTATGATCAAGCAGATATATTTCATACAACATCACCAAGCGCAAACACCTCAGTGGAAAAGAACGGGCACAGACATACATACAAAGGTGCACAGATTAAAAAGATCTTTGCTGTATAGTTGTTAGTGCAGAGCATTTCCTTACTAAGATTTGGGGACAGATTTTATGAGGCAGCATGATTTATATTTTGTATTGGAAAAGCAAGTGAGTGTAGGGGAGCCAGCATAGTTGGGGAATATGTAGGAAGGGCTGTTAATACAGTGGGCAGGCTGGAAGGACCAAATGGCATACTCCTGCTCCTACTTTCTATGGTTACAGTGGGCATATTGACAAATAAATGGAAGCCTTCTTGTATGAGAGCAACACAATTTCTTGAACTTTCAGGGGTGGCATGGTGGCACAATGGTTAGCACTGCTGTTGCATAGTGCCAAGGACTTGGGTTTAATTCCGACCTCAGGTGACTGTGTGGAATTTGCATGTTTTCCCCATGTCTGCGTGGGTTTCCTCTGGATGCTCCAGTTTCCTCCCACAGTCCAAAGATTGTGCAGGTTAGGTTGATTAGCCATGGTGAATTGCCCCTTAGTGTCAGGGGGACTAGCAGGGTGAAGGCTTGGAGTTGCGAAGATAGAGCCTGGGTGGGATTGTTGTTGGTGCAGACTTGATGGGCCAAATGGCCTCCTTCTGCACTGTAGGAATTCTGTGATTAATGTTCTTTCTCATGAAACCTTCAGGTACTGATAAAATGACCATCTTGACAAAACGATTCTCATCAGTTTAACCGTCGGTCTCCTGTCTGGCAATCAAAGAGACTGCCAGGAGATGCTCTGGGCAGACAGTTACTGGCAGTCTGGAAGGAAACTCCATTGCTCTAGCTAATCACAGAGTACTAAGTACTTTAAGAACACATCTTTTTTATATTTACATGATATATTTGGGGGAGATGGCTGTGTGTGGTAATGTCACTGGACTAGTAATCCAGAGACCCAAGCTAAAGCTCTGGAGACATGGGTTCAAAATTCCAGCATGGAGGCTGGTGGAATTTAAATTCAGTTCATAAATCTGAAAACGAAATCTAGTCTCAGTAATGGTAACCATAAACCTATCACCAATTGTCAAGACATAATCTCCTTGTTAATAAAGTGGTTAGTATCTGTGCCTGTCATGTGGGAAACGGGTTTATTTCTCCAATGGGGAGCCAGGGATTAGAATAGTTGGATGGTTTGTCTTTGGCCAGTGCAGACTTGATGGACCAAAGGGACTTTTCTGTGCTGTAGACCTTTATGACTCTAAAAACCCATCAGGTTCACTAATGCCCTTTAGGGAAGGAAATCTGTCATCTTATCTGGTCTGGCCTACATGTGATTCTAGAACCACAGTAATGCAGTTGACTCTTAACTGCCCTCTGAAATGGGTTAGCAAGCCATGGGCAAAATATTCTGGCCCTGCCAGCTGGGACTGACACAGCGGATGGTAAATGTATTTATTTTTCTCTATGACAAGTATTTTGCTTATATAAGGTTTGCTTTGTGTGAACAGGACTTGACAAGATGATGGGCTGTATCGTTCTTAATCAGCCCTGGCGTGATGGTGCTGCTTGAACTGTTTGCGTTATAATTGTCTGTTTGCTCTGACCTTGTCTGTGCTTTCAGTACACAGGATGTAATATTTCCTCCCAATTATGAGTCACTTGCTTGTTGCTCACCTTGCCCACATCTGATAAAAGAATAAAGAGAAAAAATTCCATGTTGATCGAGAATATGCCAACTTTACAATCCTTGTTTGTTTTTGTTGGTGACTGGGATCATGTAAGTTTTCAAGTGTTAAAATGGCGTCATACTGGAAGATAGCTTGGAAAGAACTGCTCGAGAAAATCTGACAAATTGCCTCTAACTTTACAGCCTTCAATCTGCTCCATATCTGATCGATCCTCTCTAACCTTCTCAACCAAACTAATGGCCTGTGCCATTCTACCAACGCTGACCTACTGTTGTTCAATTCCACATACCAGGTGTGGCAGGGCTTTTAGTCCTACACTACCCTCTGGAATTCTCTTCATAAACATCTTTTCATCTTCAAAAATTTCTCCCTTGATCTTCAAAAGTCCATTTCTGAAACTTTGCCTTTAACCATGCCTCGTGTTGTTCCCTTAACTCATACTTGATGTTCATCTCCCATGTTATGAATTGCCTTGGAACACTAAGCATGCTATGTAAGTGTGAGTGGCATTATAAAGGTACATAGAAAGATCCCACAGAGCCGCACTGACCAAGGACCCTATTAACTGCTAATCAGAACTTGATTCATTCAAGGGTTCCAAGGCACTCACTGATGTTCAAAGATATCCAATTTGCCCATTGTTCAATGTGAGAATTCCATAATGTTGACTAAATACTTTCTGTGGGATTTCATATTGTATTTTCTTTCTTGTGACTGGCGGTGTGATGGACGATTGATCTAATGAGTGATCCCAATTGTACAACATATATGTGTCAAAGTAGGGACTGTATTATGTCCCTGTTATATAAATACATGGGTGAGACATCTTTCAGTCACAGGCTACACTATTTACACAATGAAAGTGATGAAATGTGTCAACAGTTTCATTGCATGAAAGCGATCCTTTGCCCCAATATTTACTTTTAAAACTGAAGATTTAGTGCTGGTATTTCCTCAGTGCTGACACTATGATATCTAACAAGGTCCCATTATGCAGTCAAACATATGTTGTTGCTATGGAGCTTTGCTAAGATTCATTGCATCTCACCGGCCAGGGAGCCATATCATTTTTTTTCCCTTTCACTTATTGAGCTGCGCTGCCAACAATTTTATAAGGTGTAATTTATTTCTGTGACGTCCGTTTAATAAATAGCACCACGGCTGTGAAATATAGCAACAAATAGTGACCTATTGGCTATTGGCGGAGTGAGACCCTAACAATTCCACTTTACAAATAAGCCGGGAACACAAGGTGAGCAACAAGCAAGTGACTCATAATTGGGAGGAAATATTACATCCTGTGTACTGAAAGCACAGACAAGGTCAGAGCAAACAGACAATTATAACGCAAACAGTTCAAGCAGCACCATCACGCCAGGGCTGATTAAGAACGATACAGCCCATCATCTTGTCAAGTCCTGTTCACACAAAGCAAACCTTATATAAGCAAAATACTTGTCATAGAGAAAAATAAATACATTTACCATCCGCTGTGTCAGTCCCACAAAGCAGTGTCATCAGTGGCAGGTGATTATTAAAGATAAATGGAGCTGCAGCAATTACTTTTACACATTTATATAGCATCTTTCACTCACAAGCATTTTTTGATGGGTCAAGTAAAATCTAAGCAATAATTGCTTTACCAGTGAATACTGAGCCATCGTTGGCATGGATTTAAAACATATTTAAGGCAATATATCAAGTTATGTTGTATTAGGGCTTGATTTTATCAATGGGCCCATTTTTGGACAGGTGAGTTTTTTGAATCCCTACAATACAGAAGGAGGACGTTCAGCCCATTAAGTCTGCACTAATTCTCTGAAAGAGCACCTTTTCTAAACTTGTTCCCTTGCCTAGTCCCCATAGCCCCACACATTTAACATGGCAAATCCACCTAAGCTACACAAGTTTGGGAACTAAGAGGCAATTTAGCATGGCCAATCTACTTAATCCGCACATCTTTGGACTGTGGTAGGAAACCGGGGCACCCAGAGGAAATCCACACAGACATGGGAAGAACCCATGTGCAAACTCCCCATAGTCACCCAAGGCCAGAATCAAACCTGGGTCCATGGCACTGAGAGGCAGCAGTGCTAACCACTCTGCCATCCAATACCACGCTGGAATGTCCTTGAAATTTCTACTTACTGCAGTTGGGAAATCATTGTGTACTGACGGGAATAACAGAAATCAAATGTTGCAACACTGACCCTCCCCCACATTCCTGCCCCACCCCCGCCCCACCACCATTCCCCCAATCCCTGAGGGCAGTTAAGTGACAGGGTTGACTACTGGCTGCCCTGTGAGGGTTCTGCAATCAGGGAGAGGCTGCATGTTCAATACGATAATGTTTGATCTGTACGTCAACTCCTTTTGCCTGTCATTGTTTTCTATCCCTTAATGTCCTTAACCAAAGAAACTTTGTCACCTTCAGTCTCAAACTGTAACATTGACCCAGCATCAAAAGCTATATTGGGGAGTGAACATAAGGGACCGAATTTCATAGTGTGGTGAAGGTTGAAACAGAGCCGGCCGTGTCCATATAACAACGCAACCAAGTGGAGCGATGCATTCCCAACATCATTCTGATTTACTGTGATATTTGAAACGGAATCAGGAAGCAAGAAACAGCAAACCACCTAAAAATGGCGGGTCTATGTTTGAGCGTGCATGTTATTCATTCAAGGGAAGTTAGTCATTTGTTTTAAAATAGACACAGAAAACACACAGGACCTCCAGCCTATCCATGAGTAGGGGGAGGGGGGGGGCACTGCTGCATGAAGCCAGTGGTGAAAGTGTATGCTAGTCAAGGTATAAGAGGGGGTAGGCTCAGGGATCACCTCATGCATTGGCATACAGTGATCATTGCATGATCAGTGCAGTTGCAGGCGGAGTGACATGGTATCTTCACAAGGCATAGCAGGGAGTCCAAAAATCCATGATGATAATGTCTCCAAACAGACCTCAAAGGAGGTGTTGGTGAACTGTGGAGTTACTCTTGCATGGCTACTTGTCCTGCTAATCTCCTCATCTTCCAGGGAAAAATATCCTGTTTATCTTTAAATTAGGCTTGCCACATTCTGTACCTGCTTACTTTCTGCCTCCGCCATTTCTAAATGGACAACAAACGCTCCATCTTTCCACTAAGGTGTTGAAACGATCCAAAGTCAGGGCCCGGAAATCCTCCTGATATCAGGCTCCTGGCTCCAGCACAAAAAATCCAGCCCAATACGTATGATGTCCAAGGTAGAATTGTTCCTGTGGTATTCTTTCATCTGATGAGTGTAAAATGGAAAACTTCAACAACCTGCCTCATTTTTCAGCAAGACTCAGATTGTTTTTTGTTTTTCTCCATTCTCAGGATGCGCAAAGCTGAAAAGACCAACATTTATTGTTCCTTAAACTACTGCAGTCTGTGAGATATAGCCCCACAAGTCTATAGTAGTGCCTATTCAATCTACCTCTTCTGCACCTTTGAGCTCTACCTTTTATTCCCTTTTCTCTCACATACTTATCTAGTTTCCTTTAGAAAGCATTTAATCTTCAAACCGCTTCCTATGGTAATGAGTTCTACATTCCAACGTTCCTCTGAGGAAGGAGATTTCTTCTTAATTTCACTATTGGATTTTTAAGTAAATATCCTGTATTAACGGCCCTAAATTTTGAATTCTCTCCACATCTACTCTGTTCAACCCATTCATAATTTTAAAAGCTTGTATGAGGTCATCTCACAATCTCTCTTCTGAAGAAAATAGCACCCTATTTGATAGTTCCCGATATCTGAAAGCTCAGTTCTGTTGTCATCCTCATAAATCTGTTTCACATTTTCCCCAGTTTTTCTATGTTCTCTTTGTGGGATGGAGACCAGAACTGTCGACAGTACTGCCAGGTCCATGTACAAATTTGAATTCTATACTCCTAGGTATAAATCCCAATGCTTTGTTATCATATATATTTTAGTTTATTGTTTAGCAAGTGGACTCTGATTGACAGAGGCATTGCCATGGAAAATGCACCAGGGTAGTTAACTGCCAAGCTTTTGTCCAAACTCAAACGAGGAAGGTCGACTCCAATTGGTCAGGACATTGGCATGGGGCATGAATCAGGGAATGGCTTTTACCCAACTCTGTTTAGTTGAAAAAGACGCAATGCATGGGCATGCTTCCCCTGTCTGCAAATGACAGGGCCCTGTGTGTGAATAAATGTCACTTCTAACATGTGCAACTGAGCCACACTGCAAGCCCGACTGATAATCTTAAATTGTTTTTTAGTGTAATTCTTAGCGCAATCAGCACTCTTTTCTCATGCAGTATAAATTGTTGTTTCCTTTACTATTGGTATTCTGGTGAACTGACGTGATGAGTTCAAGATGAAAAATATTAACAGCATGTCTCTATCTTCAGTAATACTCAAGTTCTATACTGCCAAACAATATATATACATAGTTGCATTGGGAGTATTACCTGATGCAGTCCTTGCAAGAGTTGAAAGGTTTTTTTAGAGGGTGCGGAATAATTCAACAAAGGAATGTTGACATAATTCAACCCTTATTTTAAAATCATGCATTTTCTTCCCCATATACACTGGGATTCCTTTCGTGCCAGGGCTTGGACGGGGCAGTTTGTTCAGTGTGTCCAAGAGTGCTTCTTGAGGCAATATGTAGATAGTCCAACTCGGGAAGGAGTTATCTCAAACCTGGTTTTGGGAAACAAGTCCAGACAGGTGATTGGTGGCTCAGTGGGGGACCATTTGAGGAACAGTGATCACAACTCTATGGGCCCAATTTTGCCATTTTGATTCTAAGTTCTGGGTGGACTTGAAACTGGGAGTGTTTCAGATCCGACTTTTAGACCCGTTCTCAGGTGCCCCCATACGCACTCTGCTTGCAAAAATATCAGCGAGTCCAAATCACGCTGAACAAGCCTGTGGGCGGGGTTAACGCGCCCAAAACCTTGCAGCTGCGATTGGCACCTCCAACTGCGCATGCACAGAATAAAAGAATGATAGAATGCGGTTCCCCTGCGACATTGCACCCAGGCTGGACAATGCCTCCCCCGGCCCCCACAGACACTGCCCCACTCCCACAACATTACTGACCCCCTTGTCCCCCCACCGCCCTACACCACCCAGACCGATTGCGGGCCTCTCCCCCTTCCCCCTCACTTATCTCAGGCATAGTGGCAGCGAACCCCCCCCCCCTTCACCCTCACTTACCTCAGGCAGAGTGGCAGCAGACCCCCCCACTTCCCCCTCACTAATCTCAGGCAGAGTGGGAGCTGACCTCACCACCTCCCCCTCCACCGATCTCAAGCAGAGAACCGTTGGACACTCGGCACCTATCTCCTCACCAACGGGAGCATCGAATCGGACTTTTGTGCAGCATGTCTGTTTCACGCCGATTCTGGATGGGCGAACACGGTGGTAAAGGGAGAAGTCAATTTAAATGCATGCAAATGCATTTAAATGGCCATCGTGTCCGTTTCGGGCGTTGTCCCGGTCGCAGCCATTTTCAGGCCTTGGTAAAGGGGGAATCGCACAGAGGCGGGCATGAATCGCGCTACTCGCCAAGTTTTTGCGCCCGAAAATGGGCGCAACTTGATGGTAAAATCAGGCCCTATAAGTTTCAAGATACTTGTAGTAAAAGATAGAAGTAGTCCCAGAGTGAAAGTACTAAACTGGGAGATGGCTAACTATGACAGTATTAGGCAGGAGATAGGGAATGTAGACTGGGGGCAGCTGTTTGAGGGTAAATCCACATCTGATATGTGGGAGTCTTTTAAAAGTCAGTTGTTAATACTTCAGGACAAATATGTCCCTGTAAAAATGAAGGATAAAGATGGCAAGATTCGGGAACTCTGGATGACAAGAAAGGTTGTGAGCTTAGTGAGAAAGAAGAAGGAGACACACATAAATTTCAGGAAATTGAAAACGGATAAGGCTCTTGAGGAATACAAAGATAGCAGGAAAGAGTTTAAACAGGGACTTAGGAGGGCAAAAAGGGCCATGAAATGTCCTTGGCAGGCAGGAATAAAGAGAATTCCAAGGCTTTTTATGCGTATATAAGGAGGAAGAGGGTAGCTAAGGAAAAGGTAGGTCCACTCAAAGACAGTGGAAGGAATTTGTGTGTGGAGCCAGATGAGGTGGGTGAGGTCCTTAACAAGTACTTTGCATCATTATTCACAAAGGAGAAGGATGTGGTGGATGGTGAGTGTAGAAAGGAGGATGTTGACATTCTAGGACATGTTGAGATAAAAAGGAAGGAGGTATTGGAGGTTTTGAAAACACATTAAGGTGGACAAGTCCCCAAGGCCAGATAGGGTCTATCCCAAAATACTGAGAGAGGTGAGGGAAGAAATTACTGAGGCCTTGGCCAAAATTTTTGTATCCTCTTTAGCCACGGGTAAGGTACCAGAGGATTGGAGAGTAGCTAACATTGTTCCTCTGTTAAAGAAGGGCAGAAGAGACAATCTGGGAAATTACAGGCCTGTGAGCCTTACATCAGTGGTGGGGAAATTATTGGAGAAGATTCTTAGGGTCAGGATGGACTCACATCTGGAAGAGAATAGGCTTATTAGCGATAGGCAGCATGGTTTTGTGAAGAGGAGGTTGTGTCTCACAAACTTGATTGAGTTCTTTGAGGAAGTGACAAGAAAAATTGACCAGGGCAGGGCAGTGGATGTTGTATACATGGACTTTAGTAAAGCCTTCGATAAGGTTCCACAGGGCAGGCTGATACAGAAGGTGAAGTCATACGGAATCTGAGGTGAGCTGGTAAGGTGGATACAAACCTGGCTTGGGCATAGAAAGCAGAGAACAGCAGTGGAAGGGTACTTTTCTAACTGGAGGTCTGTGGCAAGCGTTGTTCCACAAGGATCATTTCTGGGGCCTTTGTTGTTTGTAATATTTATAAATGATTTGGAGGAAAATGTAGGTGGCCTAATTAGTAAATTTGCAGATGATACAAAAATTGGGGGAGTAGTGGGTAGTGAGGCGGATTGTCAGAGGATACAGCAGGATATAAATTGACTAGCGACCTGGGCCAAAAGATGACAGATGGAATTTAACCCAGACAAATGTGAGGTGATACAATTTGGAAGGTCTACTGCAGAAGGAAAGTATACAGTAAATGGTAAAGCCCTTAGAAATATTAGCATACAATGGTATCTAGGTGGCAACTCAGATGGACAAGGTAGTCAAGAAGGCGTATGGCATGCTTGTCTTCATTGATCGGGGTGTTGAATGTAGGAATTGCAACATCATGTTGCAGCTGTATAATACTTTGGTTAGGCCGCATTTGGAGTATTGTGTACAGTTCTGGTCGCCACACTACCGGAAGGATGTTGATGCATTGGAAAGGGTGCAGAAGAGATTTACCCGCCTGTTGCCTGGTTTGGAGGATAGCGACTATTAAGAATGGTTGAACAAGCTTGGATTGTTTTCATTGGAGCGTCAGAGGATGAGGAGGGACCTGATAGCGGTTAACAAGATTATGACAGGCTTGGATAGAATGGATAATCAGAATTTTTCCCAGGGTCAAAGGGTCAATTACTCGGGGGCATAGCTTGAAAGTGAGAGGGGAAAGTTTAAAAGAGATGTAAGGGGCAAGTTTTTCACACAGAGGGTGGTGAATGCCTGGAACGCACTGCCAGAGGAGGTGGTGGAAGCAGATTCTATAACAACGTTCAAGAGGCATCTGGATAGATACATGAATAGGCAGGGAATAGAGGGATATGGCCCATGTAGATGCAAGAAAATATTAGATTAGAGAGGCATCTGTGTCGGCACAGACTTGGTGGGCCGAAGGGCCATTCCTGTGCTATACTGTTCTGTGTTCTTTGCTCTTATTCTTATATATTACTTTGATTTTATTTCATTATGTGTAATTAAACAGCAAAACTCTAAGCAACTTAAAAAAGACTGAAGTTGAGTTTGTTGGAGCCCAGTTTCTCTATGGCATGGGCTGAGGAGATAGAAGGTACAATTTAGACATTACAGTGCCACGACTGGCAAGTGTCATTATAGCATGGCAAGGTGGTTACCATTATAAATATGGACACAGACCTTTATTGTAAGGACAAGGTATTAATATTTCAGTAAGAGGTGATCCTAATAGATTTGGTAAACATATCAAATAAAATAAGCTTTCCAAACATGTTGTAATTTTTGAGCAACTAAACTATAAACAATCTGATTGCTGTTTTATTGTATCAAATATGGATGATCTTAGCTCCAAAGGGGCAAGCCAATGTTGAAGGAAGTATGAATTGGAGATAACGCTATAACATTATGAGCCTACTTGGCTCAGGATTCACGGAATTGTTCTGAAAGGGTAAATGTTTTGGAGTTCAATCTCTCTCCAATTTCCCCAATAAATCAGACTCGACTAATTTTCCTTCCAGTTGTTTATCTGAGCAATTGCAAGGGAGACCCGCACATCAAGCAGACTCTGCACGGACTGAATGGTCATCCTCACACAGGATGCCACATAGGGCATTGGGTTACAGACATTTACAGAAACCAATCACTGATCATCATTATTGGCAATTCACCAATCACGGTGCTACACACACAGTCCTTGCGATTATACCCGCCTCCCTGCATGGTCTGTGTCCAAATCCCCTGCCCTTCATTCAAACTGGCTGCTCCGGCCAATCGTATCCAGACCATGCGGAGCAGGGCTCCCATGATCCTTAGCAGGAATCATTGTATCACCAGTATTTACAAGATAACAGAACATTGTCTCAAGAATTTGTGGTTACCAACACCTGTTCTCCATTTCAAGCAACCTTCTTCCATTTTGAGCATTCCGTTTAAATTTAATAAATCTTTCTCCCCCTTCATGCTCCTATTATTCTTACTGCAGCCAGTAACAGACTCAACTTTCCAATAAGCAACATAATAGAATCCATTCTTACTGTGTGAAGTCCAGCTGAGAAAACTTATGCTTTTCAAACCTCCCAGCACATCGCTCCCAACCATCCCAGCAGATCATTCTTGGTGGGGAAGAAAGTATCAGTAAGAAGCTGCATTCATATAGAGCTTTAAAACAGTAAAACATTCCAAGGCACTGCACAGGAGCATTAACTGACAAAAATTGATGCCACTCCAAAGAAGGAGACCTAAAGACAGGTCTGGACATATATTTGATCAAAAACATAGGTTTTGGGTGGTATTTTAAAGGAGAGGTTTGGAAGGTGTACTAACTGTTAGGAATTGATGACCAACAAGGCAGATACATGAACAGGGAATTATTTGGGGGAAATTAATGATATAAAAGGCAGAGATAGGAATGTTCCGAACTCCACGACTCCCTGATTCCAACTGCAGAAAGCTTGCATCCCTGCTCTCGATTCATGTGCCTCGCTCTGCAATTGGCCCGATGGGTCATGTGACAAACACCTCGCTAACTCACCCCCTAAAAGGGGCATGCTACCACAGGAGCAAATTCCAAAGCTTAAGTCTGAGATATCTGAAGGCGTGCCACCAGCAATGAGGCGAATGTGGGTGGAGGTGTGGGATGGGTGGGGTAGAGGGGTTGGGGTGGGCGAGGGGTGGGGTGGGTTGGGTTGATGCACAAGATGTCAGAGTGGCAGGATCACAGAGTTCTCAGTGTGTTGCAGATCACAAAAGGGCCGTGGGTCAGTGGCGCAATAACAAACGCGTCTAACTACAGATCAGAAAATTCCAGGTTCGACTACTGGCGAGCTCACTGTGATACTTTAACAATAGTTCATCAACCCCATGTTAGCTTCGATAAAAAACCTGCTTTAGGGAGGCAGTGGTGTAGTGGTATTGTGTCAGGATTAGTAACACTGAAACCTAGGTTCAAATCCCACCAGGGCAGATGGTGAAATTTGAATTGCAATAAAGATCTGGAATTAGAGGTCTGCTGATGCAACCATTTTAACCTAAAAAGAGGGCAGATCACAAAAGGTTTCAGAGATAGTGGCCGGAACTTTACTGCCCCACCTGCCACGGGAATCGGAGCGATGGGGGGACAGGCAGACCATGGAAAGGTCCATTGATCTCAGGGGGGGTTTACAGTTTTGGGACGAGTGAGGCCATAAAATCCCACCCAGTGAGAAGTGAAGTTACGGAGGGATTTGTGCATGAGGATAAAGACATTAAAAACATGGCACTGGTGGACTGGGAGCCAAAGTAAGTCAACAAAGTAAGATGAGGGAATCGGATTTAATGCGAGTTAGGAGATTAGGCTCCACCTCAGCTGCCAGTTGTGGAATACCTCAAAGAATCAGTGGCCACTGATGTGAAAAAGATTATTTACCAAAATAAGTGCTGAACAAGCTAGAAAATGGGAGAGTTTCAAACTCGTTTCTTCAGTGAGTTAAAAAAATCAATCTTATGGCACTTAGTCAAAAAAGTGCCAGGATCTGATTCTCGCCAGTAGGGAGTGAGGTGGAGCCTAACCTCGAGTCAGGAGAATGTTGGAGCAGTCAATCCCAGAAGTAACGAGAGCATGGATGAAAGACGGGAATCAATGGGTACTGTGGCTGCTGAATCTATCGTGAGTCATCAGTCAGTATCAGAAAGTGCAGTAGATCACTCGTATCTGTCTTACTGAAATTATTCTAAGTTTGGCATGGGTTTTCTCTTGCTTGCCTTCAAATAGATTCTCAACAATATGTCACAGCCTATTGCGAATTTCATATAAAGATTCCATCCAAAAAAACCTTCATATCCCAGTTAACATTTTGATCAGCGAAGGTGTCATGATTCAATTCATACAACAAGGCAGATATAATTATTGTAATGTGCTACAGGAATATTATCATAGTTGTCTTCAAACAAGTTCACAGTAAAGTATACACCATACAATAGTTGCAGTCCATTGGGTTAATGGGAGTGCGGAGGAGATTACTGTTGGTGATTGTCACTGCTTAGTCAAGGTCTGAATAGCTTTGCAGACATTTGTCACAGTCTAGATTTCCAACCACATTATTTTGTCCTGGTTCTTATTAAACATCACTATGTTAACCAGCCCACAATAATAATTGCACTCACTCTCAGGGAACCAGGGACTTCAGAGTTTAAGTTCACTTTGCTGTGAGTGTACACAGTACACTGGGAGATTGGGGTGCCTGCACAATGGCGCCCATAGAGCTCAGCAGCCGGCAGCTGAGTTCCTTCATACTGCTATCGCAAGTAGTGTGAATATCTCATAGAATCATATAGTGCATTTCAGTAAGGCATTTGACAAAGTCCCACATGGCAGGTTGGTTAAGAAGGTTAAGGCTCATGGGATACAAGGAGAAGTGGCTAGATGGGTGGAGAACTGGCTTGGCCATAGGAGACAGAGGGTAGTGGTCGAAGGGTCTTTTTCCGGCTGGAGGTCTGTGACCAGTGGTGTTCCGCAGGGCTCTGTACTGGGACCTCTGCTATTTGTGATGTATATAAATGATTTGGAAGAAGGTGTAACTGGTGTAATCAGCAAGTTTGCAGATGACACGAAGATGGCTGGACTTGCGGATAGCGAAGAGCATTGTCGGGCAATACAGCAGGAAATAGATAGGCTGGAAAATTGGGCGGAGAGGTGGCAGATGGAGTTTAATCCGGATAAATGCGAAGTGATGCATTTTGGAAGAAATAATGTAGGGAGGAGTTATACAATAAATGACAGAGTCATCAGGAGTATAGAAACACAGAGGGACCTAGGTGTGCAAGTCCACAAATCCTTGAAGGTGGCAACACAAGGTGAAGAAGGCATATGGTATGCTTGCCTTTGTAGGACGGGGTATAGAGTATAAAAGCTGGAGTCTGATGATGCAGCTGTATAGAACGCTGGTTAGGCCACATTTGGAGTACTGCATCCAGTTCTGGTCGCCGCACTACCAGAAGGACATGGAGGCGTTAGAGAGAGTGCAGAGAAGGTTTATCAGGATGTTGCCTGGTATGGAGGGTCTTAGCTATGAGGAGAGATTGGGTAAACTGGGGTTGTTCTCCCTGGAAAGACGGAGAATGAGGGGAGATCTAATAGAGGTGTACAAGATTATGAAGGGTAGATAGGGTGAACAGTGGGAAGCTTTTTCCCAGGTCGGAGGTGACGATCACGAGGGGTCACGGGCTCAAGCTGAGAGGGGCGAAGTATAACTCAGATATCAGAGGGACGTTTTTTACACAGAGGGTGGTGGGGGCCTGGATTGCGCTGCCAAGTAGGGTGGTGGAGGCAGGCACGCTGACATCGTTTAAGACTTACCTGGATAGTCACATGAGCAGCCTGGGAATGGAGGGATGCAAACGATTGGTCTCGTTGGACCAAGGAGCGGCGCAGGCTTGGAGGGCCGAAGGGCCTGTTTCCTGTGCTGTACTGTTCTTTGTTCTTTGTTCTTTGCAGAAGGAGGCCATTCAGCCCATCGCGTCTGCACCGACCACAATCCCACCCACGCCCTATCCCCATTACCCCAGGTATATACTCTAGCTAGTCCCCCTGTCACTAAGGGGCAATTTAGCATGGCCAATACACCTAACCCACACATGTTTGTACTGTGAGAGGAAACCGGAGCACCCGGAGGAAACCCATGCAGACATGAGGAGAATGTGCAAACTCCACACAGACAGTAACCCAAGCTGGGAGGCAGCAGTGCTAACCATTGTGCTACCACACCTGCCCATGTCCCAAAATGTTTGGCCGACTGAAAAGTATTAATTTTGACCAAGCTGTTACAGAAAGGAAATGCGCAAGTTAGCAAATGGAACATCACAAGTGGAACCCCTATGGATAAATCCATGGCTAATCAGAGGTTTCAGCTGTTAAGAGGGAGATGCTGGAGTGAGTTCAAGTAAAAATCACCAAAAGGATTTTGAATGAAGCTTGTGATAGGGGTATGTCTCTAGATATGAGCGGTAAATGATGTTGCTTGACTCAAATTTCCCAGGAACCAATAAGGCATTCTTTACATGACAAAACATTCTGCATGTCATAGAATCCCGACATTACAGAGGAGGCCATTTGGCCCATCGAGCCTGCACCAACAACAATCCCACCCTATCCCCATTACCCCACATATTTACCCTGCTAATCCCCCTGAAACTAGGGTCAATTTAGCATGGCCAATCAACCTAACCGCACATCTTTGGACTGTGGGAGGAACACAAGCTCATCACTGAGGAATTCGTTCTTATCAGAATTTCACATAGTATTTTTCATTGGGTGTATTGTTTTTCTCAGCCAACACAGATAGTTAAATAAGTACATTTATTCTGTTCAATTCCGTAAAGTAATTTGTGCATATAATGCATTGTAGTCTCACAAAATGTTATGATTGTTTTTCCTTCTATTTGCCCAGAAAAAATTCAAGAGTTGACAGAAAATCATAAGGACATTTGTTTAAATTCTAGATGTGACCTCCCAGCGGATGAAGCTCCACATCTGGAATTCCAGCCGTGACTCATACAGGATCTCGTGCTTTCACCGCTCAGTGAACAGGAATTGTAGGGCCCAAGGCAAATTGCAACTCATGAAGCTGGAAGGAGAAAGATGACTTGCATTTCTCAGGCACCTTCCACATCGTCAAAATGCTTTACAACCAATGAAAATCTTTATAAGTATAGTGACTGGTGTAATGTAGCCAATGTGATAACCAATTCACACACAACAAATCCCCATAAACATCAAGACAATAATAACCAGGTGCATGTTTTAATGTTGTTGAGGGCAATTTCCCTTCTTTTACAAAATAAAACCATGGAATAATGTAGTACGGCAAAGAGGCCATTTTGTCCATTCAGTCTACACCAGCTCTTTCAAACAGCTACTCAATGGCTGTTCACAGTGGCACAGTGATTAGCACAGCTGCCTCACAGCGCCAGGGGCCTGGGTTCAATTCCTGGCTTGAGTCACTGTCTGTGTGGAGTTTGCACATTCTCCCCGTGTCTGCGTGGTTTTCCTCCGGGCGCTCTTGTTTCCTCCCACAGACTGAAAGATGTGCTGGTTAGGTGCATTGACCGTGCTAAATTCTCCCTCAGTGTACCTGAACAGGCACTGGAGTGTGGCGACTAGGGGATTTTCACAGTGTCTTCATTGCAGTGTTAATGTAAGCCTATTTATTAAAAGTTTTTTAATGGGGTATGTGGAACCAGGCCTACCCGGGTCTCCACCTACAACTCCTTTACATCAATTACTATTTTGGTGCCGCTTCATGCTCTCATCCAGACCTTGAAAAATTCATTTGCTTCGCTTCCAGTTTCCAACCCTCCATCTCCTTCACCTGGTCCAACTCAGACTCTTCCCTTCCCTTCCTTGACCCTTCTGTCTCTATTTCCGGCAATACTCTATCCACCAATGTCAATTACAAATTCATTGACTCCCACAGCTATCTGGACTACAACTCTTCACACCCTACATCCTGTAAAGACTCTTTCCCTTTCTCTCAGCTCCTTCGTCTCTGTCGCATTTGTTCCAATGATGCCACTTTCCAAAGTGGTGCTTCTAATATGTGCTCCTTTTTCCTCAACCGTGGATTCCCATCTAGAGTTGGCGACAGGGCCCTCAACAGTGTGCAGTCCATCTCCCGCGCCACAACCCTCACCCCTTTCCCTCCCTCTCAGAACAAGGATAGAGTCCCCCTTGTTCTCACGTTTCACCCCGCCAGCCTCTGCATGCAAAGCATAATCCTCCGCCATTTTCGCCAACTCTAGCGTGATGCCACCACCAAACACATCTTCCCTTCACTCCCTCTGTCAGCATTCCACAGAGACCGTTCCCTCTGGGATAACCTAGTCCACTCCTCCACTATACCCAACACCTCTCCTGTCACTCATGGCACCTTTCCATGCAATCGCAGAAGGTGTAACACCTGCCCCGTTACCTCTTCTATGCTCACCATCCAAGGTCCAAAACACTCATTCCAGATTAAGCAGCGTTTCACTTGCACCTCTTTCAATTTGGTGTATCGCATTCGCTGCTCCCAATGTGGTCTCCTCTATATTGGAGAGACCAAGCGTAGAGTGGGTGATCGCTTTGCTGAGCACCTTCAGTCTGTGCGGAATCAGGATCCTGACCTTCCGGTTGCTTGCCATTTTAACACACGATCCTGCTGCCGTGCCCACATGTCTGTCCTTGGCTTGCTGCAATGTTCCAGTGAAGCTCAAAGCAAATTGGAGGAACAGCATCTTATCTTCCAGCTAGACACTTCACAGCCTTCCAGTCTCAACATCGAATTCAACAACTTCAGATGATTTGCTCGACCCCACCTCGACCCCTTTGTTTTCATTCTATATTATTTAATTTTTTACTGTTCTCTGCCTTTTATTTCTTTATTGAGTTTCTTCTAGTTCTTCTCCACCCCCCCCCCCCCACTCTTTCCCTCTACTTTACACTCCTTCCCTTACCCTCTCTCCCCCTTTGCTTCCCCTTTTCTAAATTTTACCTCTGTCCCATCCATTTCCAACCCCCCCCCCCCCCCCCCCCCCCCCGCCCCCCCCAACATTTTCATCTGTCACAGCTTACCCTTTCATTTTAGCTTCTCTACCGTTTTGGCCATTCACACCCTTTATTCTCCCTGTGGACAGCTATTAGCTGGTTTCCCTGGTTTCTGTGGCTATGACTCATCTTTCATTCCCTCACTCTGCAGTATAAATATCTCCCACTTTCCATGCCTTTTAGCTTTGACAAAGGGTCATCTGGACTCGAAACGTCAAATCTTTTCTCTCCTTACAGTTGCTGCCAGACCTGCTGAGATTGTCCAGCATTTTCTCTTTTGGTTAATGTAAGCCTACTTGTGACAATAATAAATAAACTTAAAAACCTAAACTTAATCTTTCAGTCAACCAAAACATCAGTCACACTCCACCACTGCTCTCTTAGGATGAGAATTCCAAGGACTAAAAACTCTGTGAAAGAAGAAATTCCTCCTCATCTCCATCTTAAATAGAAGACTCCTCATTTTTAAACTGTTCTCTCGTTCTAGATTCCCCACGAAAGCAAACATCTCAGCACCATTCTTGCACTTCCAAAACATTCAAAGACTCTGCATCCACCATCTTTTGAGGAAGAGTCCCAAAGGTTCATTATTCTCTGAGAGGAAAGCATTCTCAGTCCTAAATGGGTGACCACTCATTTTTAAACAATGACCCCTAATATTAGATTCTCCTACAAGAGGAAACATCCTCTCCACATCCACCCTGTCAAACCCCTCAAGATCTCATATATTTCAATCAAGTCACCTCTTGCTCTTCTAAATTCCAGTGGATACAAGCCTAGCCTGTCTAACCTTGCCTCATAAGATATTCCATGTCCATTCCAGGTATTAGTTTGGTGAACCTTCTCTGAACTGCTTCCAATGTATTTATATTGGGCAGCACAGTTGCGCAGTGGTTAGCACTGCTGCCTCACAGAGCCAAGGCCCGGGTTCAATTCCGGCCTTGGGTGACTGTCTGTGTGGAGTTTGCACATTCTCCCCGTGTCTGGGTGGGTTTCCTCCGGGTGCTCCGGTTTCCTCCCATGCTCGAAAGATATGCAGGTTAGGTTGATTGGCCGTGCTAAATTGCCCCTTATTGTCAGGGGGACTGGTGGGGTGAGTGCATGGGGTTGCGGAGATAGGGTCTGGGTGGCATTGTTGTTGGTGCAGACTCAATGGGCCGGGTGGCCTCCTTCTGCACTGTAGGGATTTTATGATTCTATGATCCTTCCTTAAATAAGGAGTCCAATACTATACATAGCATTCCAGATATGGTCTCATCCAATGCCCTGTACAGTTGAGGCATAACCTCCCTCCTTTTGTCTTCAATTTCCCTCACAATAAATGATAGCATTCTAATAACTTTCATAATCACTTTCCTAATCACTTTTGTAATTCAGGCATCAACACACCCAGATCCATCTGAATCTCAGAGCTCTACAATCTCTCACCATTTAAATAAGAAGCTTCTTTTTTTATTTTTCCTGCCAAAGTAGACAATTTCACATTTGCCCAAATCATACTCCATTTGCCAGATCTTTGCTAACCCACTTAACCTATTTATGTCCCTTTGGAGCCTCCTTATGTTCCCTTCACATCTTATATTCCTAACGATCTTTGTGTCATCAGCAAATTTAGTAGCCATACCTTCAGTCCCTTCATCAAAGTCATTTATATAAATTGTAAACAGTTGAGGTCTCAGCACTGATCCCAATGGCACACCACTCATTACATCCTGCCAACCAGACAAATACCCATTTATCCCAACTCTCTGTTTCCTGTTAACTAGCCAATCTTCAATCCACGCCAATATGTTACCCTCTACACCATGAGCTTTTATTTTTAACAAAAAACTTTGATGTGGCACCTTATCTGGAAATCACAGTACAGTACATCTACCCGTTCCCCCTTAGCTACAGCATATGTTGCTTCTTCAAAGAGCGCCAATAAATTGGTTAAACATGATTTCCCTTTCACAAAACCATGTCGACTCTGACTGATTACCCTGAATTTCTCCAAGTGTTCTGCTATTACATCTTCAATAATGGCTTCAAACAATTTCCTTTGCCAATTACCCATTATGTCCATTCCAGCACTCTGCAAGACCAACTCAAATAATCCCACTCCCTGTCCTTTCTCCATTGCTCTACAATTCTTTTGTCATCAGTTACTTATTCAATTTCCTTTTGAAATTCTAGATTTCATACTTTGCCATGAGCTCAGGCAGTGCATTCCAGACCCCAATCACTCGCCATTTCATGTGCATCTTTTGCCATCCACCATCAATTGATCGGTGTCCTCTGGTTCTTGACCTCTCACTGAATGGGTACAGTTTTTAACCATTTACTCTGTCACAACCTTTCATGTTTTTGAACACCTCCATCAATGCATGCTCTCTAAAACATTCACATCCTTCCTATGCTGAGAATTAGACACAACCTTCCAAATGATACCATAGCAATGATCTATAAAGGTTCATCATCATAGCTTCCACGCTTTGCTACTCAGCGCTGCTTTTTTTTATAAAGCCAAGGATCCCATCTACTTTATTTACCACTTCTTAACCTGCCCTGCAACTTCAATGATTTGTGCACATATTATCCCCAGGTCTCTCTACTCCTGCATCCCCTTTACAATTGCACCCTTTCGTTTATATTACCTCTCCCCACTCTTGCCACCAAAATGCATCATTTCCAATTTCTCTGCATTAAATTTCATCTTCCATGTGTCCACAAAAAAGACTCTTAAAGTTGATCACTATCCTCCTCACAGTTCACAATACTGCTAAGATTTGTGTCTTTTGCAAATTTTGAAATTCTGTCTTTGCATATCCAAATCTAAGACATTAAAATATGTCAGGAAAAGCAGTGGTCCTAACACCGACTCCTGTTGAACCCTATTGTATACCTGCCTTCAGTTTGTGAAACCACCATTCACCACACTCTGTTTCCTATCCAACACATCTTCATATCTGTGCTGCCACTGACTCCCTTTATTCCATAGTCCTCAACTTTGCTGCTGAGCCTATTTTATTCATTCATGGGACATGGGTTGGCCAGCATTTATTGCCCATTCCTAGTTGCCCATGAGAAGGTGGTGGTGAGCTGCCTTCTTGAATCGCTGCAGTCCATGTGCTGTGGGTTGACCCACAATGACGTTAGGGAGGGAATTCCAGGATTTTGAACAGTGACTGCGAAGGAATGGCGATATATTTCCAAATCAGGACGGTGAGTGGCTTGGAGGGGAACTTGCAGGTGGTGGTGTTCCCATGTATCTGCTGCCCTTGTCCTTCTGATGGAAGTGGTCGTGGGTTTGGAAGGTGCTGTCTTAAGATCTTTGGTGAATTGCTGCAGTGCATCTTGTAGATAGTGCATACTGCTGCTACTGAGCGTTGGTGGTGAAAGAAGTGGATGTTTGTAGATGTGGTGCCAATTAAGTGGGCTGCTTTGACCTGAACGGTGTCAAGCTTCTTGAGTGTTGAGGCCTCAGCATCGCAAAACATCAAGATCAATGTGCCTGACTCACAGTGAATATGATTTTGCATCCTTCCCCCTTAAATTGTGCACTTGGTATTCCCAATATTTGTTGATGATCGAGAGTAGACTGATGGGGAGTAATTGATTGGGTTGGATTTGTCCTTCTTTCCGCGGACTGTTTGACTAATGTTGATGAGGGGTAAATATTGACAAGGATAGTGGGAATAACTCTCCTGCACTTCTTCTTGAGAATAGTGCTGTGGGATCTTTTACATCCATCTCAGAAAGCAGACAGGCCCACGGTTTAATGTCCTTTAAAGACGGTGCCTCCAACTGTGCAGCACTCTTGCTACTAAACTGCAGTGTTAACCCAGATCTTTATATAACAACTGCAATATCTACTGACATCCAGCGGATTAATTCTTTAATTCTGCATTCCCTAAATTCATAGCACCACCTGGTTGTCGGGAAACAAATGGGTGGAAACAAATGGTCTCACGGACATAGGCTTTAAAAAATTTTTTATATATCAGGACATTTAATGATCAATGACAAATGCCCTTTCAAACTTACAACAAACCCACAGCTGAAGCAAATTCTTCCAGTTAAAGCCAATGATTAATTTTCATGGCTTCTTTCATAGGATGTCCCAATATTGTAGTATTTTTGAGTGTAGTGAACATGAGGGCCACACATGATATGGTCTCTGTTGTTTTTTGATTTTCTAAAACTGTTGCGTTTGCACTAAGTAAGGTGTGTGCCGATCAGCTTTGTGTCTGTGCGGGGTCTGCACATTCTCCCTGTGTCTGTGTGGGTTTCATCCAGTTTCCTCCCACAGTCTGAAAGAAGTGCTGGTTAGGTGGATTGGCCATGCTAAATTCTCCTTCAGTGTACCCAAACAGGCGCCGGAGTGTGGCAACCGGGGGATTTTCACAGTAACTTCATTGCGATGTTAATGTAAGCCTATTTGTGACTAATAAATAAACGTAACTTTTTTACTTTGAGATTTCTCAGTTACATTGTTGCTGAAAGGTCCTTCAGTATCAGATTCTTGTCACTATGGAAATGAGAGTTCAAGTGAACAGAGATGAGTGAAGTACCTGGCGTCTGGGAAGCCAATTTCTATTTGATTTCTGTTTGATTTCTGCTCGGTTATAAATCACACACATTACAAGTCTCACGTAAAGGCCTTGTGATGTCTGGAATTACTGCCCTTCAAGCAATCGCTGTCGACAAACAGGCCGAGAGGTACCGTCCTCCTCATAATTATGTTCTTTTCTCACTATTCGCAATCGAAAAGTGCGCCAAAGCTTTCTGTGGGAAAATTGAACTTTGCATCAGTACAACAACTGATTGCAAGGATCACAGTTCCACTCTCACTTGAACACGTTATATCTCCATCATCACAGTGACAGTTAGGTTGTTTTGTGCTGGGACTGTAATTGTGCGATGTGACACTCCTAACATCACCACATAATAGTGTTAATGGAATGACTGCATCAACAATACTGAGCGTAAACAAGCAAAACCATCCTTTTTTTTACGAGCTTTAAGTGGCCATTGCCAAGGGAGTTTTTTTCTGAAATTATTTATTCCGCATTTCAACCTGTACTGTATTGAAACTGCTTTGTGGGTTAAAGTTCAATGATATTTGCATAGTTTTAAGCATGTTCAAAAGATAGTCGGTCCTCGGTGCTCGACAAAATGAATCTGAAGGTAACAGATGTCTAAACAAAACAAGCAGCCTCACAGTGTTCAGCTGTGGAGTAAGTGCACTTGCACACAACAAATGATAATTATGTTCACTCCCACACAACATTATTATGGTGCCTTGTGTTGGCCAGAAATGTTCAGGCGTCACTATTTAAGAGCTATCTTAATATTAACTACAGGTAAACCTTGCATAATTCACCAACATTATACTGAGGCTTAGAGGGTTAAATAATGATGGCAGGTTGTATAAACTCTGCTTATTTTTTCCTTTATTATTTTATGGGATGTGGGCATCCCTGGCAAGGCCAGGATTTGTTGCCCATCCTTAATTGCCCTTGAACTGAGTGGCGTGCTAGGCCATTTCAGGGGGCAGTGAAGAGTCTCAGGTAAGGGTGGCAGATTTCTTCCCTAAAGGACATTAGTGAACCAGATGGGTTTTTCACAAGAACTGATGATAGTTTCATGGTCACTATTATTGAGACGAGGACTGGGATTCGCTGCCGCGGACAGGAAAGCCAGTGAGGGTGGAGAATCTGGGACTAAAGAAAAAATATGATTTCATTGGAGGCAGTTCAGAGAAGGTTCACTAGGATGATCCCTGGTATGGAGGGATTGTCTTATGAGCAAAGGTTAAACAGGTTGGGACTCTACTTATTCAACTTTAGAAGAACGAGAGGTGATCTCATTGAAACATATAGGATTCTTAAGCAACAGGGTAAATGCTGAGAGGGAATTTCCCCTCATGGGAGAGCTTAGGACCAGAGGACACAGTCTCCGAACAAAGGGGCACCGATTTAAGACTGAGAACAGGAGGAACCTCTCCTCTCAGAGTGTTGTGAGTTTTTGGAATCCTTGTCACAGAGAACATATTTACGGCTGAGATAGATTTTTGACCAGTAAGGGAATCAAGGGTTAGAGGGATAGGGCAAGGAAGTGGAGTGAGGAATGTTGGATCAGCCGTGATCCTATTGAATAACAAAGCAGGCTCGAGGGGCCGAATGGCCTACTCCTGATCCTATTGCATAAGGTATTATGGGAATCCCCAAATGACTTTTACACTGGTGGGACTTCCCATTTCCATTGTATCTGCCCCTGCCAATATCATAACGGGGCTTGGGAATCCCTCACCATACATCAATATATCATTAGCAGGCTTTCCTTCTGTTTTATCCCCTGACAGTAGGAACCCTCCCTCTCTTCCTCCACAGTGACATGACATCATGTTGTTTACAACAGTTCCTGACAATCAGAAACCTGGTGAAGAGAACCCACCAGGTAAGGATAGCCCCGAGGACGGACAGAGTCATGCCTGGGCAGTACCCTTGCAGTGTCCCTTGACAGTTCCCCCTGGCACTGCCCGCAGGGCGAGGCTCAATGTCAGAATGAGATAGTGGGACCTGCCTCCAGCATTTTGTTTGAACTAATTTTCAAAACGTTTGGCAGGAAAAGCCAGCAGTGGAGTCAGTGGGCTACACACTGCTTCTTCTCCACCTGAATTGGCACTGAGTTACAAAACAAAGAAATTCCACACGAGATTTATATTCTACCCACGTGACATGGTGGGCCTCTGGATTACTAGCTAAGTGACATTACCATTACGTTATCCTTTCAGCATATTAAGGCTCTCTAGAATATAAAAGTTCGAGCTGTGACCTGATTGAGATGTTTAAAATGTTGAAAAGGATTTGACAGGGTAGAGAACTCATCCCTTCTGATGGTAGAAGCAACATTGAGGGGACACAATCATAAACAATGTAATTCAACAATGTAATCAGGAAGCATTTTTTCACAAAATGGTGGATAGAAGTTTGGAACTGTCACCCCTCAGAAGGCTGTGGATGCCTTGGAAATTGTGCTTTTGAGAGGAGCTTGATACTATGGAAGAGCAGAGGCTGGCAAACAATAGTATTGCTCAGCCTTTGTCAGGACTGGTACTGAATTCTTCTCCGCACCAGAGAGAGAATCAGCCATCCCCAGGAATCAGTTCAGCCAGAGATTAGGGGCTGAAGGCAGCAGAAGAGCAGGGGAGAGGGGCAGCCATCCCCCAGGAAACAGCTCAGCTCGAGATGAAGTGCTGAATGCAAAAAAAACAGTTTTTGCAAAAGATCATTTTCTTCGTTGAACCGAAGACCAATCCCAAGTCCTGGTCACTTAAGCTGTCTGATATGGTAATCACTGACTAGATCTAACCAATACATTTATGGTTGTTGTTTGAGAAACGGACGGTCTTAGGATTACGGGGGAAACAGATACTTTTGGGTTTTCAATCACTGAGGGGCTAAGTGCTTACTGTTAATTTGCTGAAATATTGGTCAGATCTAGTCAGTGATTACCATACTGTACAGCTCAAATGACCAGGATTTGGGAATGCGTATTCGGTTCAGCGAAGTATAAGATTGTTCTTTGTGATGTTTTATTATCTTTCTTCCATTTTTAATAAATACCCTTTATTTGTTGTTTAACGAAAGAGAGTCTGAGTTTTCACTGTTTCTGCAAACATTTCTTGCTAATATTCAAAAAAACATACACCACGGAAAACCAGGTTGGAACACTCTCACAGATAACATCAGCTGGGTTTTGTAACAGTAGTGGAACAGTGGCCAGACATTAAAGGGAATTCAATGGTTGTGAAGCACTATCAGAGCTGTATAAATGCAGATTCGTTCTCTTTCTTTCCTCCCTGCAAAACCACCAAATAAAACTCTCATTAATGTTCATGTGTAGTTCATGGCCTCTGAGAAAATTTTGCGATGGCTGGAATTCTCCGGTCTCACATGCCCCGCTGGTGTTGCCAGCAAGTATCGAGAATTCTCTGCTCATAGCGGGACCAGATAATTCCAGCCATGATTGAGGTCAGAGAATTCCAGCCAATGTGTTTTGTATTGAGTGGAAAAGCTCAGCAAATATGCTAAGGGGACATCTTCTCAGTGTAACTGGTAACCATCCCTCAAAAGTTTTCAAGCTGAGATTCCCATACCCTCTGGATTTCCAGCTTGGAATTAGATTCTGGGGGTCCTAGAATTATCCGATTACTTTCAGGCAGTACATTTCTGTCAGGAAAAAGGTACAAAAGTCTGAGATCAAGTCCCAACTGTGGTGAACCATAGATGGTTACCACGATGGGTACTGAACCATAGATGGTTACCACTATGGGTACTTGTACATATGTTACTCTTGTTACTGTTGGGGTTAGGGTTGGGGTGTTCCACCTGTTGGCATTGTTCTGTGGTACACTCCGGTTGGCTCCGCCTTCCTATAGGAGTATAAAGGTCACTGCACTTCCTAGTGACCCTTTAGTCTGGGATTGTATTGTTAAACAGTATGCTCTCTTCTTGTTGCTAATAAAAGTCTTTATTTCCCGGGTACGATCCAGCCTCCCGAGTGAATTAATCGCGCATCAATTTTATTAGCAACAATTTTTGTTTTGAAAAAAAAAACATGGAGCAGATGTTAAAACCCGATCGGCTAACCTTAGATCCGCGTGCCGCTGGAGCGTCGAACACTTTTGACCATTGGTTGAAGTGTTTCCAGGATTATATCGACGCCTCAACAGCAGTCCAAAACGACGCCGACACATTGCGGGTCCTCCACGCAAGGGTAAGCGACACTGTGTATGCAACAATCCGTGATTCCCAAGACTACAAAGAGGCCATCGAATTACTCAAGAAGCTGTACCATAAACCGCCAAATGAGATTCATGCTCGTCACCTACTAGCTACTCGACGGCAGCAGCCCGGCGAAACGACGGGACGGTACCTGCGCGAACTTCAGCAGCTAGCCAGAGCCTGCAATTGCAAGCCAGTGTCGGCTACTCAATACACTAACGATCTGATCCGAGATGCGTTCGTGGCGGGAATCGGCTCATCCTATATTCGCCTGCGGCTGCTAGAGCAGGGTAACTTGGACCTAGCTAAGACGGTGGAATTGGCTGATGCGATGGAAACGGCCTCCAGAAGTCTTGAAACTTACCCCACCGACCACGTGGGAACATCGTGGCAAGTACAGCCACCGACTCAACTCTACCCAGCGGCTCCTAGGAACTGCGGGATCGTGCTTTCAACCTCGGACCTGACGGCTGCGGCCGCTCCAGGTGGCCCACGGTGCTATTTCTGTGGATTGGCGAAGCACCCTCGCCAGAGATGTCCGGCCAGGACGGTATTTTGCTCCGCTTGTGGAAAGAAAGGGCACTATGCTAAAGTGTGCCGAGTGAAGCCCCCTTCGAAGCCAAGCAGTGCTGCGTGTGACTCCCCAGGATCCGTCTCCTCGTCTCCAGCTTCGTCGAGGTCTTCAACCACGTGCGATTCACGGGCGCCGCCATTCTTGATGACGGCGCCGCAAGATACGTGCGACCTGCGGGTGCCGCCACTTTCAAGGCCATCGACCACGTGCGATCCATGGGCGCAGCCATTTTGGTCGACGCCGGCCGCAGACGACCAGCAGGGGTCCTCATCATCGACCATCTCAGCTGCCTGCAGTTGCACTCGGGATCCAACACTGGCGTCAATCATCCTGGACCAGGCCAAGCCTCACAGCCAAGCCTCACAGACTCGACAAGTCCATGATGGACATAGAGGTAAACAGACGCCTGACACATTGTCTGTTTGACAGCGGGAGCACGGAGAGTTTCATTCATCCGGATACCGTGAAACGGTGCGCTCTCCGAGTACAAACTGTCAGGCAGACAATCTCTATGGCGTCGAGGTCCCGATCTGTCACCGTTCTTGGGAGCTGCGTGGTAACTCTAACTCTAACGGTGCGGGGCAGTTTATGAGAACTTCAGGCTCCTCGTGTTACCGCACCTTTGCGCTCCAGTACTCCTGGGACTAGACTTTATGGTCCACCTGAGGAGTGTGACCCTGCAGTACGATGGGCCACTCTCCACTTTCAGTAGAACAGCAGCCTCCAAATTGCCCAGCACGCTCCACGTGCAGTCTCTCGACACTCAAAATTACCCCGCCTTATTTATTTGAAAATCTCGTGCAAGGCTGCAAGCCCATCGCAAGTAAGAGCAGGCGTTACAGCGCTGAGGATCGGATCTTTATTTGATCTGAGGTTCAGCGGCTCCCCAGGGAAGGGATCATTCAACCTAGCACTAGAAAGAACAAAGAACAAAGAACAGGCCCTTTGGCTCTCCAAGCCCGTGCTGCTCCCTGGTCCAAACTAGACCATTCTTTTGTATCCCTCCATTCCCACTCCGTTCATATGGTTGTCTAGATAAGTCTTAAACGTTCCCAGTGTGTCCGCCTCCACCACCTTGCCTGGCAGCGCATTCCAGGCCCCCACCACCCTCTGTGTAAAATTGTCCTTCTGATATCTGTGTTAAACCACCCCCCCTTCACCTTGAACCTATGACCCCTCATGAACGTCACCACCGACCTGGGGAAAAGCTTCCCACCGTTCACCCTATCTATGCCTTTCATAATTTTATACACCTCTATTAAGTCTCCCCTCATCCTCCTTCTTTCCAGGGAGAACAACCCCAGTTTACCCAATCTCTCCTCATAACTAAGCCCCTCCATACCAGGCAACATCCTGGTAAACCTCCTCTGTACTCTCTCCAAAGCCTCCACGTCCTTCTGGTAGTGTGGCGACCAGAACTGGACGCAGTATTCCAAATGCGGCCGAACCAACGTTCTATACATCTGCAACATCAGACCCCAACTTTTATACTCTATGCCCCGTCCTATAAAGGCAAGCATGCCATTTGCCTTCTTCACCACCTTCTCCACCTGTGACGTCACCTTCAAGGATCTGTGGACTTGCACCCCAGGTCCCTCTGCGTATCTACACCCTTTATGGTTCTGCCATTTATCGTATAGCTCCTCCCTACATTATTTCTACCAAAATGCATCACTTCGTATTTATCAGGATTAAACTCCATCTGCCATTTTTTTGCCCAAATTTCCAGCCTATCTATATCCTTCTGTAGCTTCTGACAATGCTCCTCACTATCTGCAAGTTTGTGTCGTCCGCAAACTTACTGATCACCCCAGTTACACCTTCTTCCAGATCGTTTATATAAATCACAAACAGCAGAGGTCCCAATACAGAGCCCTGCGGAACACCACTAGTCACAGGCCTCCAGCCGGAAAAAGACCCTTCCACTACCACCCTCTGTCTTCTGTGACTAAGCCAGTTCTCCACCCATCTAGCCACCTCCCCCTTTATCCCATGAGATCCAACCTTTTTCACCAGCCTACCATGAGGGACTTTGTCAAACGCTTTACTAAAGTCCATATAGACGACATCCACGGCCCTTCCCTCGTCAACCATTCTGGTCACTTCTTCAAAAAACTCCACCAGGTTAGTGAGGCATGACCTCCCTCTCACAAAACCATGCTGACTATCGTTAATGAGTTTATTCCTTTCTAAATGCGCATACATCCTATCTCTAAGAATCTTCTCCAACAACTTCCCCACCACGGACGTCAAGCTCACTGGCCTATAATTACCCGGGTTATCCTTCCTACCCTTCTTAAATAACGGGACCACATTAGCTATCCTCCAATCCTCTTGGACCTCACCTGCGTCCAGTGACAAGACAAAGATTTGCGTCAGAGGCCCAGCGATTTCCTCTCTCATCTCCCTGAGCAGCCTTGGATAGATTCCATCAGGCCCTGGGGATTTGTCAGTATTTATATTCTCTAACAATTCCTCCCCATTCAGAGTCCCAGCTCTCAGCGATTTCCAGTCTATACCAGGGAAATTGAAGTCTCCCACTACAACAACCCTATTTTTCCTGCACCTATCCAGTATCTCCTGACATATCCGTTCTTCCACTTCCCTTGGGCTGTTGGGGGGCCTGTAGTACACCCCCAACATAGTGACTGCGCCCTTCCTGTTTCTAAGCTCCACCCAGAGTGACTCGTTACACGACCCCTCTGAATTGTCCTCCCTCTGCACCGCTGTAATATGCTCTCCAACTAATACTGCTACTCCCCCACCTCTTTTGGCTCCTCCTCTGTCTCGCCTAAAACACTTGTACCCCGGAATATTCAGCTGCCAGTCCTGTCCCTCTTTCAATCAAGTCTCTGTCACCGCAACCACATCCAAATCCCTCGTGAGCATTAAGGCCCTAAGTTCGTCTGTCTTACCTGCTACGCTCCTTGCATTGAAGTATAAGCACTCCAGACCTCCAGGCCCAGTGAGGTCATCCTCCCCCAGAGTGCTCTTCTTCTTTGCCAGCCTTGTCCCAGCCCCAAGCTCATCCCCAGCCTCTACATTTGTAGACCTAATATTTTGATCCCCACCCCCCTGCCATACTAGTTTAAACTCCCCCGAACTGCACTAGCAAAACTCCCAGCCAGGATATTCGTGCCCTTCCAACTTAGTTGTGACCCGTCCTTCTTGTACAGGTGCCATCCTCTCCTGAAAACTTCCCATTGATCTAGGAAAATGAAGCCCTCTCTCCTGGACCAGTCCTTTAGCCAAGCATTCAATTGTACTAACTCCCTATTCTTAGCCTCACTGGCACGAGGCATTGGGAGCAGCCCAGAGATGGCCACCCTGGAGGCCCTACTTTTTAGCCTATTTCCCAACTCCCTGAATTGCTCTCGTAGGATCCCCCTGCTCTTCCTATCTACGTCATTTGCACCAATGTGTACAATGACATTCGTTTCTTTATCTTCCCCTTTTAATATGCCTCCTATCCGCTCGGAGACATCCATGACCCCAGCATCAGGTAGGCAGACTACCATCCTGGAGTCCCGTTCGCACCCACAGAATCGCCTGTCTGTGCCTCTAACCGACGCATCCCCCACCACTATTGCTCTCCTAACCCCTCTCTTTCCTTTCCGGGCCACAGAGCCTGACTGTGTGCCAGTGACCTGGTCACTGTGGCTTACCCCTGGAGAGTCATCCTCCTCCACACTATCCAAAACAATATACTTCTTTTGGAGTGGGACAACCACAGGTGACCCCTCCATTAATTGCTCACTCCCCTCCCCTCTCACACCTGTCACTGAGCCCTTACTATTATGAGAGACAGCCACTGGAGTACTCTCTGGTACGTTACCCTTCTGACCTTTACTCCTCCAAACTGTGACTAGCCCATGGAGAGCGCAAGTCGTGGTGGTTAAGACTGGAGACAAGCTCTGGATGGTCATAGACTATAGTCAGACCATTAATAGGTACACGCAGCTGGATGCGTACCCTCTCCCGCGCATATCTGACATGGTCAACCAGATTGCGCAGTACCGGGTGTTCTCCACCATCGACTTGAAGTCAGCCCACCACCAGCTCCCCATTCGTCCAGAGGACCGAAAATACACGGCCTTTGAGGCGGCTGGCTGTCTCTACCACTTCTTAAGGGTCCCTTTTGGCGTCACTAATGGGTCGCGGTCTTCTAGCGTGAGATGGACCGAATGGTGGACCAAAACGGGCTACGGGCTACCTTCCCGTACCTGGACAACGTCACTATCTGCGGCCATGACCAGCAGGACCACGACGCCAACCTCCTGAACTTTTTACGCACTACGTCTCGCCTGAATCTGACCTATAACAGGGAGAAATGTGTATTCAGCAAGTACCGCCTAGCAATCCTCGGATACGTGGTGGAAAACGGGGTCATCGGCCCCGATCCAGACCATATGTGTCCCCTCCTTGAACTTCCCCTACCCACTAGCATCAAAGCACTGAGAAGATGCTTAGGCTTCTTCTCGTATTACGCACAGTGGGTTCCCAATTATGCGGACAAAGCCCGTCCGCTCATAAAATCTATCTCTTTTCCCCTGGCAGCAGAGGCTCACTTAGCCTTTGAAGGGATAAAAGCTGACATCGCGAAAGCCACGATGCACGCTGTCGATGAGTCCATCCCCTTCCAGGTGGAGAGTGATGCATCTGATTTCGCCCTGGCTGATGCGCGATATAACTCACGAGGCTAGAGGTACTCGGGGAAATAAAGGCTTTTATTGACTACAATAATAGAGCTACCATATATAATACACGATCCCAGACTAAAGGGTCCCAGACAGAGCAGTGACCTTTATACCTCTCCCAGGAGGCGGAGCCCGACTGGGATGTACCATAAGAACTATATTACAGGTAGAACAGCCCAACCCTAACCCCAACAGTAACATGTAGAACAGCCCAACCCTAACCCCAACAGTAACATATCTACAGACTCATAGTACTGGCCAGACCCTGGCTCAGCACTACCTGGTGGGAACCAACAATGGTTCACCACATTCACCCCTACTTTGAAAACAAAGGCCGGCGGGGTACAAAACACAGAACAATTGGTCATCAGTCTATAAGTTCAGACGGTCTGGGGGACCGCACCGTCGTTGTGACCTCAACACCGGCGATGACACCGGTGTAGGCACTCGCGGTGGCGTTCTCCCCAAGGTGGTGTCCAACGTCTCCTCCAATGTCTCACGGGCCGGTAGACCCCGAGGTGGTGACAATCCGCTGAACTCGGGCACGCCTTGAAGTGACGACCATCTCCTGGACTCAGGCAAGCTGTACACGGGAGTAAAAGGGTTAAGTGATGGTCCCGATGCTGCCCGCGCCGTGTCAGGAGGGAAACAATAGTTGGGGGGTCTCTAACAGGAGGTATGGGAGCGACAGGGGTTTCCAAGCCCCCTGCTGGTGCCAGGTCTCGAATCGAGACCGTGTCCTCTCGCCCGTCAGGGTATGCCACATAGGCATACTGAGGGTTGGCGTGGAGGAGATGGACCTGTTCAACCAAAGGGTCGGACTTGCGGGTCCTAACATGTCGCCGCAGGAGGACAGGTCCTGAGTACGTCAACCAAGACGGTAATGAGATCCCAGAGGAAGACTTCCGAGGGAATGAAAACAGTCTCTCATGGGGAGTAGCGTTGGTTGCCGTACACAGGAGTGAGCGTATGGAGTGGAGCGCATCAGGGAGTACCTCTTGCCAACGGAAGACTGGAAGACCTTTAGACCTCAACGCCAGTAAGACAGCCTTCCAGACTGTAGCATTCTCTCGTTCGACCTGTCCATTACCCCTTGGGTTGTAGCTCGTGGTTCTACTAGAGGCAATCCCACATGAGAGCAGGTATTGCCTCAAGTCATCGCTCATGAACGACGAGCCCCTATCGCTGTGGATGTAACAGGGGTAACCGAACAGGGTGAAAAGATCCCGTAATGCCTTGATAACCGTGGCAGCGGTCATAACAGAACAGGTAATGACAAAAGTGAATCGTGAGTACTCATCAACCACATTGAGGAAGTACACGTTCCGATCTGTCGAGGGAAGGGGGCCCTTAAAATCCACACTCAGTCTTTCGAAGGGACGAGTGGCCTTAACGAGTTGTGCCCTGTCAGGTCGGTAAAAGTGCGGTTTGCATTCCGCGCATACCCGGCAGCTTCTGGTTATGGACCTGACATCCTCCACCGAGTAAGGTAGATTCCGGGCTTTTATGAAGTGGTAGAGCCGAGTGACCCCCGGATGGCAGAGGTCATTGTGGAGAGCCTGCAATCGATTCTCCTGCATACTAGTGCATGTTCCACGCGACAGGGCATCCGAGGGCTCGTTGAGTTTCCCTGGACGATACATGATGTCGTAATTATAGGTGGAGAGTTCGATTCTCCACCTCAAGATCTTATCGTTCTTGATCTTGCCCCGTAACGTGTTATTGAACATGAACGCCACGGACCACTGGTCCGTGAGCAGGGTGAACCGTTTTCCCGCCAAGTAATGGCGCCAATGCCGGACGGCCTCCACAATGGCCTGGGCCTCCTTTTCCACCGCTGAATGTCGAATTTCGGGGCCTTGGAGGGTGCCTGGTTAAGTGTGGCGGCCAGGGCGAAATCAGATGCATCGCTCTCCACTTGGAAGGAGATGGACTCATCGATAGCATGCATCGTGGCTTTCGCGATGTCGGCTTTTAGTTTTTCAAAGGCCAAACGAGCCTCTGGTGCTAGGGGAAAAGAGGTAGACTTGATGAGCGGACGGGCTTTGTCCGCGTAATTGGGAACCCACTGTGCGTAGTAAGAGAAGAAGCCTAAGCATCTTCTCAGTGCTTTTACGCTAGTGGGCAGGGGAAGTTCGAGGAGGGGACGCATACGGTCTGGATCAGGGCCAATGACCCCGTTTTCCACCACGTATCCGAGGATAGCTAGGCGGAGCGTGCGAAATACACACTTCTCCCTGTTGTAGGTCAGATTCAGGTGAGATGCAGTGTATAGGAATCAAAGAAGGTTGGCATCGTGGTCCTGCTGGTCATGGCCGCAGATGGTGACGTTATCCAGGTACGGGAAGGTAGCCCGCAGTCCGTTATGGTCCACCATTCGGTCCATAGCACGCTGGAAGACCGAGACCCCATTCGTGACACCAAAAGGAACCCTTAGAAAATGGTACAAGTGACCATCCGCCTCATAAGCCGTGTATTGTCAGTCCTCTGGGTGAATGGGGAGTTGGTGGTAAGCAGACTTTAGGTCGATGGTGGAGAACACCCGGTACTGCGCAATCTGGTTGACCATGTCAGATATGCGCGGCAGGGGATACGCATCCAGCTGCGTGTATCTGTTAATGGTCTGACTATAGTCAATGACCATCCGGGGTTTGTTCCCACTCTTGACCACCACGACCTGCGCTCTCCAAGGACTAGCGCTAGGTTGTATGATCCCTTCCTTGAGGAGCTGCTGAACCTCAGATCGAATGAAGATCCGATCCTCAGCGCTGTAACACCTGCTCTTAGTCGCGATGGGCTTGCAGCCTGGCACGAGATTCTGGAATGAAGAGGGTGTGGTAATCTTAAGCGTCGAGAGGCTACAGATGGAGCGCGTTGGGCAATTTAGAGGCTGCGAGTCTCCCACTGAAAGCGGAGGGAGTGGCCCACCGTACTGTAGGGTTACACTCTTCAAGTGGACCATGAAATTTAGTCCGAGGAGTATTGGCGCGCAAAGGTGCGGTAACACCAGGAGCTTGAAGCTCTCGTAAACCGTGCCCTGTACCGTCAGATTTACCACGCAACTCCCTAGCACGGTGACAGACCGGGACCTTGACGCCATCGAAATTGTCTGCTTGACAGGCTGAATCCGGAGGCCACATCGCTTCACGGCGTCTGGGTGAATGAAGCTCTCCGTGCTCCCGCTGTCAAACAGACAATAAATCGTGCGTTTGTTTACCTGTACGTCCATCATGGACTTGTCGAGTCTGTGAGGCTTTGCCTGGTCCAGGTTGATCGACGCCACCGTTGGTTCATGGGCGCCACTGCAGGCAGCTGAGATGGATGATGATGACCCCTGCTGGTCATTCGCGGTCGGTGCTGACCAAAATGGCTGCCCCCATAGGTCGCATGTGAGCGATGGTGCCAAAACCAGCGGCCCCTGGTGGTCGCGCGTCTCTTGCGACTCCGTCGTCTGGAATGGCGACATCCTGGCTTCGCACGTGGAAGAAGCCCTTGACGATGCCGACGACGAGGAAACCGGCTCCGGGGAGTCACACGCCGCACTGCTGTTCCTGGATGGAAGTTTGGATCGGCATACCTTCGAATAATGCCCCTTCTTGCCGCAGGCAGAGCACAACACCGCTTTAGCGGGATATCGCTGCCGAGGGTGCTTCACTCCCCCACAGAAGTAACACCGCGGGCCGCCTGGAGCTGCTGCCATCATCAGGCCCGAGGGTGGGAACGCAATCACGCAGTTTTTCGGTCCCGCTGAATGAAGTGGGGTCTGTGACTGCCCCTGCCACGCTGTCTCCACGTGGTCGTCGGGTACCTCGCCAGACTTTTGGAGGCCGTTTCTAGCGCATCCGCTAGCTCTATGGACTTAGTGAGATCGAGATTACCTTGCTCCAACAGCCGAAGGCGGATGTAAGACGAGCCGATTCCCGCCACAAACGCATCTCGAGCGAGGTCGTTCATGTTCTGGTCTGCCAACACTGCTTTGCAGTTACAGCCCCTGGCTAGCTGTAGGAGCTCGCACGCATACTGTTCCGTCGTTTCGCCGGGCTGCCGCCGTCGAGTGGCTAAGAGATATCGAGCATGCATCTCGTTCGGCGGTTTAATATAGCGCTTCTTAAGAAGCTCGAGGGCCCCTTTGTAGTCAGTGGCCCCACGGATCGCTAAATATACAGCG